>NC_139967.1:43175745-43589245 GCF_963993115.1 Abramis brama
ACAGTTTTATGGTATGTCATAGTGGATGTAAGTCAATCAGTGTCTGAGACTGTTCTGTCCCGCTCTCATGGAGCTGAAGTGACTTATGTTACATTTGAAACTGGAATGGGAACAGGAGAATGTTCCCTGACTGCAGAACTCCATCTAAAACCTGATTCTAGACTGTAGAGATACGCAAACTGAACTGCAATGTTTATCCCCGTTCTATATAAATGTGGATTCCTGGTTTCCCGCCATATATTAATGTTAGCTCTTTTTATGGTGATTGTCTTTTTTTGTTCTTTTTTTTTGTATGATATGTCAAAACTCTGTCTAAGCAAATCTCAATGATGACTGTTTTTGAAATGCGTACTTGGACATGAAGTTATTGCTTTGGACCTCATTGAGATGTGGACGAGAAACAGACAAAAGACTTTTGGTACTATGTACCACTAATATGTTTTCTGACATATATGTGTACTTAATCTATAATATATTTAAATGTGTTTGATTTAAATACATATAATGTTGAAACGTCCCTTGACACAGTGTTTGTTTTTTGTTTTTGTCTTTACCTGTGTAGACGGGAGGATATACCGATATGCACTGTGAAACTGGATTTGGGCCCAAGTATTGAGCATAACTCAGTTAAAAATGAATTAAGAGAAAATAAAGTTACGCCAAAGTCAAAATTTTAGATAAATAAAACGCATGCATTTAATGCTTTAGCAGAATTTAAGTTCTGTAGGTGGGGCTTGCAGAGAAAAGGTCTCATTGGCTAGTGTTTTGGCACGACAGTTCATCGACCAATAGGTAGATGGTTAAATACCAACAAAAGCATTGAAATATTGTTTTGCTTTCCACCTCATATTAGTTCCATCACAAAGGTTTTGAAAGAAAATGCAGAAAGCATTAAAATACACTCACCGGACACTTTATTACGTAGTCCTTGCTAGTGCCGGGTTGGACCCCATTTTGCCTTCAGAACTGCCCTAATCTTTAGTGGTATAGATTTAAAAAGGTGCTGGAAACATTCTTCAGAGATTTTGGTTCACGTAGACATGATAGTGTCACAGTTGCTGCAGATTTGTCGGCTTCACATCCATGATGTGAATCTCCGCTCCAGCACATGCCAAAAGTGCTCAGTTGGATTGAGAATTGGTGACTGTGGAGACCATTTGAGGAAAGTGAACTCATTGTCGTGTTCAAGAAACCAGTTTGAGATGATTTGAGCTTTGTGACATGATGGTGCATTATCCTGCTGGAAGTAGGCATCAGAAGATGGGTACACTGTGGTCATAAAAGGATGGACATGGTCATCAGCAACAATGCTCAGGTAGACTGGTATTTAAACAATGCTCAATTGGTACTAAAGGGCCCTAAATGTGCCAAGAAAATATCCCCACACTATTACAACACCGGCAGCCTGAACCGTTGATACAAGGCAGGATGGAACCAAACTTTCATGTTTAATTTTGACCCTACCATCTGAATGTTGCTGAAGAAATCAAGACTCATCAGACCGGACAATGTTTTTCCAATCTTCTGTTGTATAATAGTGGTGAGCCCATGTGAATTGTAGCCTCAGATTACTGTTCTGAGCTGACAGAGTTCTTCTGCTGTAGCCCGTCTGCTTCAAAGTTTGATGTGTTGTGCTTTCAGAGACCTTTGCTTTTGCTGACCTCTGTTGTAACGAGTGGTTAGCTGAGTTACTGTTGCCTTTCTATCAGCTGGAACCAGTCTGGCCATTCTCCTCTGATCTCTGGCATTAACAAGGCATTTTCGCCAACAGAACTGCTGCTCACTGGATATTTTCTCTTTTTCTGACCATTCCCTGTAAACTTTTTAGATGGTTGTGCTTGAAAATCCTAGGAGATCAGCAGTTTCTGAAATACTCAGACCAGCCTGTCTGGCACCAACAACCATTCTACATTCAAAGTCACTTGAAGGGATAGTTCATCCAAAAATGAAAATACTGTCATTAATTACTCTTATGTCGTTCCAAACCCGTAAGACTTTCATTCATCTTCACAAATGAAGATCTTTTTGATGAAATCTGAAATCTGTCCACTTTGATGTTTCAAAAAGTTCATAAAGAGATTGTAAAACTAATTCATATTAATTGATTGGTTTAGTCCAATTTTTCCTCCATTGCGTTATATGATGAGCAGATTTAATTAGGCTTTTATTTACATTTAAACATTGATAAGTGAACATAAAAAGAAGCTCAACTGAATCTGCTTGACATGGGAGAACAAACCTCATTGGTGAGGTTCAAAGCTCAAATGTGCTGCATAACACGAGAATGAACCTCATTGGTTCTCGCACATCAAGCGAACATGCGTTTACCACAACTGATGTGTGAGTTGTATGAAAATATGGACTAAACCGCTCAATTCATTATTTTTACGATTTCTATAAACTTTTTGAAACATCAAAGTGTGTAGCTGTCAATGGAGGGACAGACATCGCTCAGATTTCATTAAAAATATCTTCATTTGTGTTCCGAAAATGAACGAAAGTGTTGCAACATGAGGGCGAGTAATTAATGACAGAATTTTCATTTTTGGGTGAACTATTCCTTTAAATCACCCCATTCTGATTGCTTCAGCAAATTGTGTTTACCATGTTGCTGCCATGTGATTGGCTGATTAGATATTTGCGTTAGTAGTCAGCAGCATAAAGTGGCCGGTGAGTGTATAATTTTTCCTCCCATCTCATATTCACCATGTTATCGTTGGGGCTCGAGGGGTGATTTCTAGCCATTTAAATATATTGTGCTTTGCATTACTAGAAAAATGTATATTATAGAAATGTCCATGATGTTTGTGCTCTATCTGATGCTTAATACTATGTATGCTTTCAATATGTGTCCATTATTCCAAGGGAAAAGTCCATGGCATGGTAAATCACCACCAGAGGGCAGTGTAAGACGCTACGCTTTCACACTTTTTGGAAACGGGCTACTTAAGAATCCTAATACGATAGTTCAAATATGAATCACCTGTTTTTATTATTGTTTAGATTTCTGGATTATACTTTGTCATATTAAATTTAATAATGTGTCTTTATTGGTGCGAGTATGTTGAGGTTAGGCAGGCGAACGAAACGCAGGGCACGAAAACTATCATGATGGCATAAGTTTATTATAGGCTACACTTCAGGTTTTGGGGGAAAAAACAAAACAAAAAAGGTATTTGATTCAGATTTTCATGAATCAAAAACTCGTCTGAACCCCTTCGCAGTGGCGGTGACGCCCACATCCATGTGACTGTGACAGGCTTGTAGCGCAGTAAGTTTGTGCTCTCACTCCTGCAGCGCGCGAGCTGCGACTCAGTGTCGAGAGGAAGATGATGATGATGATGGTTATATGTGGGCTGTGATTAATTCAAGCGGATAGGATTCAGATCTTACCACATAGTGAGCACCTGCTGTGGCTGCTCAGCTCTGAGTGCTTGAGCTCTGGGTGTGACTGTTGTCTTTTGTCCTCCACCTGCCTCCTCTCAGTCAGATGAATTTACTGGAATATCTTCTGTATTAAACTGGATCGTGCTGGAATTACATTTAGCTGAAAAGTTGTGTACGCTCACTAGTTCACTAGTGCATCTGATCTGTCTCTCAGTGGCACTCTCAGCGTATCGGTAACTCATGTGTTTATGTGATTATTGGTGCTCATCTGATGTCACACAGTGAGTGAGCGCGCTCCAGATGCACGCGCTGTTTGATCGGAATTGGAAAGGGCTGGGAATCGATCTGTCTCCGGGCTCGTTACCCCACGGTGCCGTGAGGATGTTCAGCTGTGTCGGGTGTTTTTGGGTGCTCCTGTCCTCCTCCCTGGTCGCGATTTGCAGTTTCAGTTTCATCTCTCCCGCATGGATAGTGAAGGACCACCTGAAAAACAAGGACTCCGTGAGTTTCGGGCTCCTGTGGCACTGCTCCGAGTCTCAGGATCATATGTACAGATGTTACACCTTCGGCGGGCTGGGGAAATTTCAAGAGATTCCTTCGAGTTCTTGGCAGGTAGGCTGAATATATGGTTAACATATGAGCAAAATACTAACCTAAAACAGTATTAGCTATAAATGTTGAGGATACTGCAACTTTTGAATCAAACGCAGCCTGACATGCAGAGCTACATCAACATCAGTTTGTATGGCGCGTGCACAAGAAGCAACAATCACACAGGGGAACTTTTCAGTCCCAGGCTGATTTCAAAGAAATGATGCTTCTATTAAGACATGTTTAGCTTTAAAGAGTAGGTTAAAACATATAAAACGTTTAGGTAACTCTTTTATTTTACAGTGTCCTTGTTACACGTTACATGTAGTTATTATAGTAATAACTATAAATGATGCATAATTAAATGCAACTAACCCTACAAAAAACCTAATCCTAACCCTACAACACGTAGTTAATTAATATTACTAAGTACCTAATTCTATAATTACACTGTAACAAGAAGTCAAGGACACCTTAAAATAAAGCATAACCAAAAACTTTAATGTCTTTTCCCTATTTTTTTTAAGTGTTGAAATATTATACATTAATCTTTTTTCTAATTCATAAAAAGTGTTCAAATTGGCGAATTTCAAACTTTACACTTTTTTCAACCTTGATATTATATACCCCTATATTGGTATTGTGACAGTTTAAACATCAGAAATGTCATTTTGAGCTTTTTTTGGTAACACTTTATTTTAAGGTGACGTAGTTACACGTTACTAAATGTACTTAGAATAACAGTAAATCATGCATAATTACAACTAACTAACCCTAAACCAAACCCTAACTCTATAGTAAGTCCATGTAGTTAATTAATATTACTCAGTACTTATTTGAGTGAGTACAATGTAACAATGTCACCTTAAATGGAGTGTAACCTTTTTTTAAATCATGTGTCATAACTATAGTGTCATTATGCCAAAAGTCCAAGTTTTAATCCAAAAAGTGATACAATTGTCATACTGTACCATCACAGTAGCAAGAATCCACATTATCCCACATTACTCCAAGCTAGATTATACCTATTGGTTGGTTATTCAAGTCCATGATCAGATATTTTTTCTAGGACATTAATTAAATGTTTTAAAGAGACAAAACACGAGTGTGAAGAAGTTTCATTTGAAAAGATTTCAGAAGTGCAAGTAGTCAAAAGTGCCTTAATTGAATAATCGCCATTATATTGCTTTATTATGTTTCTTTGAAACAACATGGATTGTGAAAAGTGCGATACAAACATATATTTGATATATATATAATCACATGGCATAGATGACTTCTGGCACATTCCCTCTTCATGATGGGAAATAAAAGGGCAAACGTTGCTTATCTCAGAGCAGGACCATGGTAGTTTTCGCTCATTTGACATACAGATCTATTCTTAGCAGCAAAGTGCAGCAGTCATTTTCAATAATTCAAAGCCCATAAAGCAAGAGTAGAAATGGGACCATCCCAGTAAATGCTGATCAGTCCTACTGGCAAGAATAATAACACAGTTTTACACAGCCTGTTGAAATTTCCTTTTGCAGTTTACAACCTTGTAACCTTTACAAATTAGCCAGTGTCTAAAATGGGGTCACTTGAAAAAAGCCATCACTTAAGCAATGGGATTGTGCTAATAGAGGCTCATGATTTCCTGAAAGGTTAGTGAGACATGAGTATGTGTTTATCAGACTTCATCGGACTGTCCTCAATAAACTCATAGCTGATTTGTCCTTGGGGAACATCTGTGTTTCCACCTCACCCAGTGCTGCTGTGCACCTAATGTGACCATTATAATAGCAAACGTATCATATTACGCTGGATTATATAAAATGCTTAAAAGTTGCATCTTTTGTTTCACACTGTTAACTTTTCTATTGCCTTTGGTTCATTTTGACCCATTTTCAGTCAAAATACACTATAAATACATTGTTTTTTGATATTGGAAAAAGGCTTTGTCACACTGTCAGAATGTTGAAACAAACACATTTCATAAAAACAACTGTTTAGGAAAAAAGTGTTGAAGTCCCCCTGTGGTGAAAATCAAGCTTTTAGTGTTGTTTTATGTGTTTTTTTTTTAAATGTGTTTTAAAACAAACCATGTGCAAATTCATAAGTCAACACCATTGCTGAGTATTTTCTCCTTAAAACTGCAGTGAACCAAAGACAGTCTCAAAAACACGGTTTGAAATCGCTGTTGTTTCTGACGTCACAAACTACCTTGCAACCAATCAGGTCAGAGTGTGATTGTCAATGAGTGGATCTTTGAGCTGGTGTGAGTGAGTGGAGGCGGGGCTAATTTGCATATTCGTAGATCTGCATATACTAAATGAGGCAAGGGTGTATACATTCAAGCTATTTTAAGGCATGAAGAATTTTTTTTTTTTTAAGGAATTTTTTGTCATTTTGGTGATCAAAGATAAGTTTAAAGGGATAAAATTATTGACTACAGGGAGACTTTAAATTTGACCCATATTTGACCTTTCACCACTGGCATTTCAGCATTTAAGCAGCGTTGAATTCTTAATGAGTCAGAATTCTCCTTAATTTTCTACTTGTAATTTTCTCCTTAAACACTACCTGACAACAAAAACTCTGCCACTCTTTCATAAACACCTGTAGTTGAACAGTTGGTTTTGTATTAGTGGGAAATGTGGTTTTATTGTGATGGATGTGGAAAGTGGGCTCATATTGACAGCTCCTGACATAATGGAGATTTACGTGTGAAATGCATGTGAACTAAAATGGCAGCTCTGTGTGCATTTTGTTTATTGAACAGAATAATCCACAAGTTGTTATGAAATGTGTCAGATTTTATGAAATGCTAAAAGGGATGGCAAAAAGAGGACACCCATTCATTGAGGTTGTGTCCTGATGTTCTTCTTTTTACATTTCTTTTTACTCCAGTTGTGTTGCTCAAAATTCAATTATATGAGGGGGTCTTTAGACCTGTTGTATTCTAGTCAATAATTCATACATTTTTAATGATTTTCAGAGAGGATCAAATTTCTTAGGACATTAAAGCTATGTTCAGACTGCAGGCAAATCAGATTTTTTTCTCAAAAAAGCGCCCTGTCGAGTTGCAGTGCAGAACTCCTCCGTCGCACAGGAAAATGAATCTTTGCTTGAACATAGCATTTGAACACCAAGTTTTTGAACACCATGTGAATACTCCTGACATTTTCGTCACTAGTTTTGACGTTCTCTACACACAAAAGACAGTTTGAAATCTGATTGAGCAGCCAGAGCGTCCAGACTGAGACGCATCTGTAAAAATCTGATTGGAATCGCCATATGTGGTTTGAATCAGATTTTAAAAAAAAGAAAAAGATTTTGTGTGTTTTTTTTTTTTGCTGTCCAGACTTTCAAAACCCATTTGGATAAAATCTGGATTTCAGATCAGATTTTTGCTGTAAGTCTGAACAAAAGTTCACAAAAATCACAAATGATATCTCTTTAATTTCTCAGTTGATGCTCCTGAAAAGCTAAAAATACTGCAGAGCCGTAAATGGAGACGTTCAACAGAGATCTCAACAAACTGTGCTCAGATTTACAGAAATCCTTAGTAAAAAGTCAAATATTTTCAAATAAACTCATCTGTTGCTTTCAAAAGCAAATTGATTTTATATCTTTATACGTTGACTATACAATATATATATTTAAATGCATTCCATTGACTGTTTTTAAACTAAAGTTTACAGATTTTCAACCTGCTTCGTATTGTTACAGTGTTGGCAGTCATGAACAATGTTTACTCTTTCTCCGTGTTTCTTGGACTGAGAAATTCACGTTTATTTGTCAGCAAATCAGCCACAAACAGATGGATCAACAGAGCAGTTATTGTAAGAGTAGGTTTATCACTGACATTGGCGGAACAAACAGAATGGCAGTTTTTTCCCCCTCCTCTGTTTGGCCTAAAACAGTTTACTACGAGTTTTTTCAGATTTTCCGTGGCGTTCTCTCTGAATTTACGATTCTTTGCATCCTAAAAGTTTGACTAAAAGTTTGCTAAGGAGATTTCCTACTAAAACAAGGCGGTATTTGATTGATGAAGCGTATCCTTCGTAGACTGGTGGTAGTGGCCTTGGACGGCAACATACCCAGTGCATTATGCATGTTGAAATTTTCCTACCTATTTGGACTATTTGACATCCTTTTGTCTCCGTTTACTTTTTGTCAGGTAGCACCAATAATTTTTATTTTTTTTGGTGTTTTCTACTATATATCTACTATATATGTTTTTTTTTGAAAGCCCATTTTGCCAGCGGTGAAGTATCCCTTTAATCTAATGCACTACATCCCACCCTAGTCCTAAAAATACATTTTCAAAGTATTAAATTTAAGTTAATACATGAATAGATTAATAAATTAATAAGTTTATTTCAGTTTTCCCAGACAGACATATATATAGTCCATAAAATGAAGTTCAGCTTCTGTGTTGCTTTGTTTAGACCTTTTCCATTTCAGATCATAACACAGAAGCCTTCCTCTTGTTCCCTTAATACCCTAAAGCTCTCTCTCTCTCTCTCTCTCTCTGGAGCACAAACAACCTTGTGTCTTATGATTTATGTATGGATGAAACATTAGCATTTGAAAGGAGATAATAATAAATTGCATTTCTTTGAATTTTTTTAGTGAAATTTGAAGGGCGGAGGATAAAGATTGTTCTGCCCATATGCAAGGCATTAGAGGGAAAGAAAGGAATGGATTTGGGAGTATTGTTTGGCAGTGATGTGTGCGTGGCTTCTGCTAAATGCTTCAGTACATACATAACTGAGTGTACACAACTCTGACTGCTGAATCATTTATTTATGAGCATTGTTAGCCTTGCCATCTTTGTTGTTTTGGAGATGAAGAGTTTGATTGTTTCTGAGTAAGCTATAAAATGCTCATCTTTAAAGTTGATTTGCATAATAATGTTTTCAGTGTTAATATACTTTCTCTTCACCCAGTTTAAAGTGCTGAGACAACTGTAAATAAACCATTGTTAGACTGACTCCCCAAGAGCGTGAACACTGTGGCTCTGTTCTGCTTTCAGCATTGACTTTTGAGTGTTTGATCGACTTCTGAATCTGAATTAACCAATGGTGTGAGTTTGGGGAAGAGCTACCTGTTTGTCTGACCAATGGCAGGAGGGTGTTTTGAAAAACTTTTGTCATTATTAACACTGCACAAAGTTTTTTTTTTATATATATATATAAAAAAAAGCTCTGTTAATGAGGATTATGAAATAAATTATTATTATATTGGGTCCAAGCACCAAAAACTCATGTAGACAATACACTGCCATGTATTTTTCTAATATAACGTGAGATTTTAAGGACTCTTTATGAAAGTATTATTCTATGTATTAAAAGAGACAACTTGCAATATATTCAGTCACATCTGACAACTTGACATATATGGTTTCAATTTCATTAGGATATAAATAGTAAGATAACATTTAATAATATACACTCACCTAAAGGATTATTAGGAACACCTGTTCAATTTCTCATTAATGCAATTATCTAATCAACCAATCACATGGCAGTTGCTTCAATGCATTTAGGGGTGTGGTCCTGGTCAAGACAATCTCCTGAACTCCAAACTGAATGTCAGAATGGGAAAGAAAGGTGATTTAAGCAATTTTGAGCGTGGCATGGTTGTTGGTGCCAGACGGGCCGGTCTGAGTATTTCACAATCTGCTCAGTTACTGGGATTTTCATGCATAACCATTTCTAGGGTTTACAAAGAATGGTGTGAAAAGGGAAAAACATCCAGTATGCGGCAGTCCTGTGGGCGAAAATGCCTTGTTGATGCTAGAGGTCAGAGGAGAATGGGCCGACTGATTCAAGCTGATAGAAGAGCAACTTTGACTGAAATAACCACTCGTTACAACCAAGGTATGCAGCAAAGCATTTGTGAAGCCACAACACGCACAACCTTGAGGCGGATGGGCTACAACAGCAGAAGACCCCACCGGGTACCACTCATCTCCACTACAAATAGGAAAAAGAGGCTACAATTTGCACGAGCTCACCAAAATTGGACAGTTGAAGACTGGAAAAATGTTGCCTGGTCTGATGAGTCTCGATTTCTGTTGAGACATTCAGATGGTAGAGTCAGAATTTGGCGTAAACAGAATGAGAACATGGATCCATCATGCCTTGTTACCACTGTGCAGGCTGGTGGTGGTGGTGTAATGGTGTGGGGGATGTTTTCTTGGCACACTTTAGGCCCCTTAGTGCCAATTGGGCATCGTTTAAATGCCACGGCCTACCTGAGCATTGTTTCTGACCATGTCCATCTCTTTATGACCACCATGTACTAGGGGTGGGCGATATAGCCTCAAAATTATATCACGATATTTCAAGAATATTTGCGATAATGATATTTATGACGATATAAAAAAAAAAATGTAGACAATTTTTTTTAATTACATTATCTCACCTAAATGTTTGCTCACTCATTGTGTTTTTACAATTGGGTCATTTTGTTTTTAAGAGTTTACACAACACAAGGAAGCTTGATTTCAATCTTTGAATTAAATTGAAAAAAGTAGCAAAAAATATATACAAAATAATAAAGATACAAATAAAGAGAAAGGTTTTTGGGTAAGTCTAACACTATTCAGAAATGCTACAGAAACTGAATAAGGTAATCAAATGTAAAATAACACTAGTCCTGACTAAATTAAATACATAGGCTATTAATTCTGATTCCTTACAATGAAAGCTATCTTTTGTTGTTTTGACGACAACATTAATGAGAGACATATGGCTGCTGTCACTTTTAGAGCTAGTGCCCGGATCCATTACTGTTTTACTGTCTGTCACACTGTCATAGGGCTGTCAAAATTGCTCAAAAATGACGTTCGAATATTCCCTCTAAAAAACACACGAATATTCGAACTATTCGAACATCTGGTTGCCATTTTGTCAATGACGCATATTACGTCAATAACAGGACAAATTAATACAAAGAGACATAACTACTTGTATAGGTAGTTTATTTAAGTTTAAACATATTTGACAACGTATTACCTACACAAAAACAAACAAGTAAATCTCCTAATGGCCAAGACCGCAGACCTCACTCTCGCTCGCTCACTCGCAGGCACTCTCTCTCTCTCTCGCCCTCACCCGCTGCGTTCACACACCAAACGCGAATAGAGCGTCTGGCGCGAGTGATTTCAACGTTAAGTCGATGTAAAGACGCGTTTACGCGCGTCTGGAGGTCTTGTGGCGCGAATGAGGCGTCACGCTCTCCGCGCATCAAACTTTTGCTTTTGACGCGCGGCGCGAATTCAAAATGTTCAAGAGTCCAACTAGACGCGAATCCGACATTGAACGCTCCGAGCGAGCTGTGCTGTGGTAAAAATTGAACTTTTCCTTGACATGAAACGGTAAATAATCAAACCAGTGGAAGCCTGCAGTGCATGGAACTGCTGTATCTAACCTACCTTATTCATGCTGCGCAATATCTATTCAGTCAGTACAGTAGCCTACTCTTTAGTAATGTTTCTGTTTACCGTTAACGCTTCTTCCTGTGACCTGTCCCTGACCTCTCAGGCAGCGCGCCCACTCGCAAAGCAGACAGCCGCGCCTCTGCTACCGCGGGCGTTATGGTTTTTCCACATTCGAATATTAATTTTCACATTCGAATTTCTGTTTTTTAAAACTATTCGAATATATATTCGAATTTAGAATATTCGTTGACAGCCCTACACTGTCACGCGCGTTTTATGCTTATTTCAGACATAACCGACTGTTTACGAATATACTAACCATGACCGGAATTTTTACACAATTTTGCGTGTTTTTTCCCCCGTTAAAGCGATATAATCCGCGAAAAATAACTTTTGTTACTCGCGAGCTGTTTGTGAGACGGCTTTACTGTATGTAGGCTATGCACGCAGAGTAAACATCTCTCAGAGAGCGCGCGAAAGTACTGAATAGTTTAAAATCGCAAATGTTTAAACTGATAAGACTTAAAGGTCCCGTATTATGCCCATTTTCACAAGATGTAAAATAAGTCTCTGATGTCCCCAGAGTGTGTATGTGAAGTTTCAGCTCAAAATACCCAACAGATCATTTTTTAAAGCATGTTTAAATTGTCATTTTTTGGGGCTCAGAAAAACGCGCTGTTTTAGTGTGTGCCCTTTAAATGCAAATAAGCTGCTGCTGGACGACCCAGGGGGCGGAGCTTCATGAGCTCGCGCTCAGTCTCTCAGGGCAATTTCATCTCACGGAATGATGATAATATCAGAAACTCTCAGTAACGGTGTTCATTTCGAGTCGGACAATAATGCCTACAGAGTTAGAGTGCTGTATAGAGATGAAACAGGTATAGTTTAGTAGTTTAATTCCGGTTATTATAACGTATTTGTCATCTGCTTGTATGTATCCATTATTTATTAATAGCCTACAAGTCTGCTGTTTCGGACCAGGTCCGAATGATGATCAAACATATACTGATGAGTAGTTTAATAAAGTTTATTGTACATCACACAAAAGATGAAGCGTCAGTTTTACTTCAGAAAATCACCGTAAGAGCTGAGTAAACACAGTAAGTTATAAGAAGTGCGCAAGTACATAAACGAATTTCGGTAGAGTTGAGGGAGCATTCCTGTGGGCGGAGGTTAGTCAAAAAACTGTTCTAGTGACGTCATTAAAGAAGGAAGTAGAGGGATGTAGTCCAGACGGGCCGTTCAATGTAGGCGACTTCTGTTAAATAAAATATCTCGCTTGGCATTGAACTTTGAGCTTTATAATTTTACAGATATTATTTATGCTCTAACAACAACATTACACACTAACTAAAGTTTGAAACATGGGATCACGAAGAACGGGACCTTTAAAAAGAAGTGAAAATGATAAACTTTAGTTACGATGCAAGTGACAAAAGACAATTCCGTCATGTCCTGACTGCTAAACACAAGAGTGTGGTATCGACGATTGACTTGTGCAACCCATTTTGAGATCGAGAGAGAAGACGCGGCACTGCTGAACACTCACGCGGTTGGTAAAATCAATGTTTGCGGGGGAATTTCCCGCATTATAAGTGGTAGCGGGAATTATTAAAATACTATTGAAGTAGCTCCTTTTTAGGTACTAAATCGTCATTGGAGGCTGACTTGCTGCTCTCGCGCTCAGACAGGTGTTGTTATTGTGCGTGCTAGGGAACGTAATGCGCCATACATCATTGTGTCGCTATATCAGTGATATCCCGATATGACACTTTTTTATCATGTAAAAATTTATACCGGTATTATCGTGGACGGTATGATATGGCACACCCCTACCATGTACCCATCCTCTGATTGCTACTTCCAGCAGGATAATGCACCATGTCACAAAGCTCGAATCATTTCAAATTGGTTTCTTGAACATGACAATGAGTTCACTGTACTAAAATGGCCCCCACAGTCACCAGATCTCAACCCAATAGAGCATCTTTGGGATGTGGTGAAACGGGAGCTTCGTGCCCTGGATGTGCATCCCACAAATCTCCATCAACTGCAAGATGCTATCCTATCAATATGGGCCAACATTTCTAAAGAATGCTTTCAGCACCTTGTTGAATCAATGCCACGTAGAATTAAGGCAGTTCTGAAGGCGAAAGGGGGTCAAACACAGTATTAGTATGGTGTTCCTAATAATCCTTTAGGTGAGTGTATAATCATTTTGGAGATCAGATTTGTTTGTAAACAGATTATATTAAATTCAGGCGATATTTTAAATGTACCATAGTTCTGCAAAACAATTCTTTGTGTTTTAAAAAACAAACAAACATTTTAATCCATTGAATCATTTACACTGATTCTATAAGACCTAAATGGTTATTTACCTTCTGGTGGGCAACATTAGTATTGCATCCATTATCTGTCATTGATATAGATGTTTGACATGTTAGAAATTGCTGTTATCCTTACAGGCATCAGATATTTGACAAACCGGATTTATACTAATCGGACGAACAACCGGGGCGAGTTCGAAAAAGTAGCTTTTAAAAAAACTCAAAGCGGCGTGCAAATGTAATTTGAGGGAACTGAAGGATTTAGAGGAAAGTTTCATTTTTTATTAATGAATCTTGTAGGGCTTGACCCAAGGATTCAGAGGAAAATAATTTTGATTCTATCCCTTAAAATGCAGATGTACTTACAGCGCCACCTACTGTCTGATGGATGTGTGTGGGGTGCCTGAGTCATGGCCCCCCCATGATTGGGACCATTGGGACTTGGATCATCCCACCAAGTTGAGATCTCTGCAATTTACAGTCTCACGCTCAAAATAGTTGGCAAAACAGTAAACATTCATTAGGGTCCCTGCACCTTCTGTGCTTAGACCCCTAAAAATAAGCAGTCAAGCTTGCAGACTTGCTGGTACATTGGTAGGAAATGTCATTTATGTCAAGTTATTTTCTACACTGAGATGCTTTACTGGCTCAATCACATTAGTTTTTCATGCAGATTTGCTGACAGAGGCTGTTGTCATGCATGGGTGGCTGCCTCTCTCAGGTTTGGGTGGTCCCATGTTAAGTGTTGTGCTCACTCGGCCATCAAGACATGAATACAGTACTTTTTCATCATGTCCTGCCTCGACTCATTGGTGTGCAGATTATTCCATTTATTTTAAGACTCCCGTCACATGTTTCCCATATACGGACGCACACACATGTTTCTCAGCGTGCCCAGTGTCCCCTTTCTCTGTAGATAGCTAAGGCTCATGGGCTTGTGTTTAGGTTCACAGCATGACAGTTTGTTGGTGTTTTGTAACTAATGGTACTGCAGTTTTCCAAAGAGGTGATGTGAATGTTAAATGGTTAAACCAACTACTGTAACTGATAATGATTCTATTAATGTATGAACTGGTTTGTTCTCGTCATTCTTTGTTTGATAAGTGTAGTAGCTCTAGCTGTCCTAAAGCACAAAACATACTCTCTGCTGCATGAATGCATAAAAATGTCAATGTTTCTGATCTTAGGTCCCAGACATTCTAGCTACGCAAACTTGATTTTATGCGTCATTGAAATCAACGCGTATGTTATAATGCAGTGCAAGTATGTGCTGTATACCACAAGGGGTGTTTTACACTGTTATACAGTCTTCCTCTACGGTCGTTTTTCTCATTCGGGTCAGCTATCTGTCAACTTTTGGTTACACTTTATTGTAAGGTGAGTGTCACAGTGTAATTATACTATTAAGTACTGAGTAATATTTATTAACTGCATGTACTTACTATAGGGTTAGGATTAGGGTTTGATTTATGGTTAATTGCTTGTAATTATGCATAATTTACTGTTATTACTACAGCAAGTGCATGTAACACTTATAACAAGGACACTGTACAAAAAAATGTTACCAAACTTTCTTAGACATGTTTATAGCTAGCTAACTGAACAACTTAGTGCTACAGGTATGAGTCCTAAAGCCCAGTTTTGAGGCGGGATTTTGCACTTCAGGCTCCATTGTCATGAAGTTAATGGGTTTTTGGTTAAATGCCTGAAATTTGGCTTACAAAATTACGTAATTCTTGCAGCACTGTGTATAACCTTCTTATAATAAATAATGTCACCCTCTTGAATGCTAACATTTCTTTAGCGATGTGCAAAAACAATTTTTGTTTTTCAAAATCAATTTTTTGTAGGTGGCCTGAACAACTAGTCAGCTAATTGCTCTTAAAGAATCCCTGTACAGTTTGACTGGTTTTGGGTTCACCTTATGCAATAGTAAGACACATTCTAGCATTTTAAAACAAATAGACAAATTGAACTAAACTGAAAGGGGTCTTGATGCATATTTTGTATTGTTGGAATATTTTACGACATGCCATCTTAGAAATGCAACACTTATGGTGGGACACTCAAAAAAACATAATGAGACAATGAGCCTCAATTGGACTGATCATTTATTATACATTGTGACCCATCCCTAACTGTAAAACAAGTAGGCTTGTTATAAGCATACCACATCAAGTGCATGTCTGATTTTACATGAGGATAAAAGTAGTGTTTCTGTCACTCAAATAATAGAGCATGCTAGCAACATCAAGGTCATGGGTTCGATTCCAAAGGAACGCATGTACTGATTAAAATTTGTACCTTTAATGAAATATAGCTTTGGCTTAAAGCATCTAGCTTTAAGCATGAAAATGTCAATGTTTATAAGTTCTAAAAAAGTCAGTGTTTTGATGTTATATGTTAAACATGCTGTCTGTGTTCCTTAATAAATTTTACATTCAATACATTCCTCACTATTGCATCAGCAAAACCTGATCTTCTTGGTTACTGCCCGCATAGTTCTTTTGAAAATACTCTCTCATGTTTTCTGTGTTGCATAATGGAGGTATGTTCTTAGGTCCCTGTCTTGGTCTCTGTATTTGTCTCCCTGCTTCAGATCCTGTTGTTTTATGGTGAAACTTTTGTTATTCTCTTTGCCTCGTCTCCATGTTTCAAAGCAGGCTGTCTGGATGTTGTCAGGCAGCAGTCGTGATTGTGCAGCTACTGCCATCATGCTCTTGACGGAGAAGAAATTAAATGAAGCTCAGAAAAAGTGAATATCTTTGTCCATTTTAGACCATGTTCACACTTGGCAGGTTTGGCTAGATTAAAATGAACTCTGCCATCTGAACCTTGGTGCTTCAACAAACAAGCGGACCGAGACCCACCATTTCCAAACTAACTCTGGTGCGGTTCGACTGAAATATGAGTGCAACAGACCAAGGACATCTAAACAAACGAAAAAACAGGATCTGATGTCACAAGAAAAACGACAGAATGCTCAAGCATACTTGGTTATTCTCGAGCTACATTGCCCATTACAGTTCGATACAGGCATCAGAACTGAAAACATAAGTGTCATCATGACTGAAGGTAATCACGTTCTATTGTCTTTGTTCATCTAAAATTTGCTCTTTGATTATCGTGATTTCATTGTAGGCTATATCCATCCGCACCTTTTCATCATCACTTTAGGATTCCTTGATGCCTTAAAATAAAAAAAGACTCATAATCACTAATATAGCTTCTCTCTGTCCTAGATCCCCATGGGCACAAGTGTGCTGTTGACAGGCTGAGTTATTAGTTCTTGTTGAGGAAGTCGTTCTACCCTGGGCGACAGTGGTTGGACAGCGACAAAAGCGCTGGAAGAGCACGGTGTGGAGGAAGTGATGCTCACTCAAGTTGTTAAAAGCTTAAGTGATTACAAAGAGACGTGACAGAACAGTAATGAAGTAAATGTTGAATGTTGGACTGATATTAAAGCTATACTGCACTCACTAGGGCAGTTAGGGGTTTTCAAAACCTCTAACCCTAAGTGTTACAATTTGTTGGGTAACTCATCCTGCACTGCTTGTATAGTGGACCTTTTTAGACAATTTTCACTTGACAGGCAGTAAAATGGGCTAAAAACCCTAAGGATAATAACTATAACCATAACTAAACTTCTAATCATTCTAATTCTGTGAGAATAGAGGAAGTCCACACCATAGCTATAATAATAATGACACAGGTTGTATCCAAAATTACAAATTTCCAACTATAGGAGGTAATGGCATGTGTGAAATGAAATAGAGACTTTGTAGGTTCTTTACATGCATCTGCAAGCAATCTCAACCTTATGACACAAGCTGATTGGCCACAAGCTGATTCTGCCGCCAATTAGATTGCTTGCTCAACATTGAAATAAACTGGTTCAGTGTTTGCTGTAAGCTGGTCCTGCAACGCACTCAGAGTTCCTCTGATCTCCTCCACCTCCCCAGCTCCACCTGCCTAGATCTACTACAGGATTTGTCTATTCATGCAGCAGCAGCATTCATGTTTGCAGCAGCACATCTGTGTATCTAATAGCAGTAACAAATCCATACTTGCTCTGCAACAGCAACAGCAGCTGCATGCCTAGCAGATCTAGTCTGCCAAGACCAAATACATTAACATTGCCATATTCATTAACGCACCCCCTAGCCCTGGACCCTTGTTTAAAACCCCCTGGTCTAGAATGCTTATATAAATGTAATGCACTAGTGGAAGGGCTCACAGTTCACAGAACAGCTCCTCGCAGCTTCCATTCTCTCTCACAAGCACACATGCTGCGTCTCTCTTTTTCCTTGAGTTCCTTGTAGTCTGTATCTTGAGAAGACAGCAGTAATTTCCTGCATCTGAACCTGTTAAGGGTACTCGGCCCGTGGAACCAAACCACCGAATCTGCGAGTTTTATCATGGCCACCACATTGCTGTCTAATGAAATGATGGATGAGGCCTAGTTTCTCTCTCTCCCTCTTTCAATCTGCCTCTCTCTTCCTCTCAGTGCAGGAATGAGAGAGAGAGATTGCACACAGAGCAGAGCAGAAGCATGGCGGTCCCAGCAGAGAGAACCCACATATTAAACTGGCACAGGGGCCAGCGGATCAGCTGTCAGGCTGAGAGATATGCAACACCCCGGCTCCATGCATTTATACAGAGAGCAGAGCAGTACAAGGGGAGAAAGCCTTCAGATCGAAGCCAGTCACTCAGTGCACACGACCCCAGGTTTTTCTCACTGCAGATTTACAGGGTCATAGTTAAGACATTTCCTTCTTTCTCTGTACAGTTCTGCTCATACATTTACATATGCCTTGCAGAGTCTATAATGGGTTTTCCATTAAAATAAAAAGTGATATCATAATACCCCCCCCCCCCCACCATAAAAAATATAAGCCAAAATCAAACTGCAATTCTTATTTAAGTGATAAACAAATTGCAGACTCCTCAAGGGAAATGTAAACTTATGAGCAGAACTGCACAGCTCTCTTGTTTCTGTCAGGACATCCAGTGCATACACAAAGCCTCCGGCTAATGGAAATATCCTCCCTTATAGGTTGTAGTGATAAGGTAAGAGATGTATTGGGGTTGTGTTTGTGGAACAAGGCTCTGGAGAGGAGTTACTCCCTATCAGATCAGCCCCAGAGAGGATGGGGAAGCAAATTAGTGTCATTCTCATTTATTCACTTTTTTTCCTTTAGCCCTGTTTACAGCTGGTATTAACATCCATCTCGGGTGATCTATTCAACTGAGCTCAGCTGTACTCCACTTGTGAGAAAATAAAGTGCCACATTCAAATATATAGCCATACAATTTTTTAAAGAAGACTCATGCTCACCAAGGCTGCATTTATTTGATCACAAATACAATAAAAACAGGGATATTGTGAAATATTATTACAATTTAAAATATCTGTTTTCTACTTTAATATATTTTAAATATTATTTAGTCACGTGATGGCAAAACAGAATTTTCATCATCATTATACTCTAATCTTCAGTGTCACATGATCCTTCAGAAATTATTCTAATATGCTGATTTGCTGCTCGAGAAACATTTCTGATTATTATCAATGTTGAAAACAGTTGTGCTGCTTTATTTTGAATATGTGAAAACCATCAGGATTCTTTGATGAATTAAAAGTTTAAAAGAACAGCATTTATGTAAACATAAATTACAAATGTCTTTACTGTCACATTGTAAGTTGAGTAAATGTAAAAAAAAATTAAGCAACTGGCTGCAAAGCTAATTTAAGTTAAATCAACCCTCCCCGGCAAGTGCAGTAAGACCTTAAGTACTGTGAAATTATTTAATTGGAATGCACTAAAAAGAATATTTCTTAATATAAAACTTTGATCAATTTACTGTCTTTAAAGAATAAAAATTCTTTAAAAAAATCACACTGATCCCAAACTTTATTATGATATATTATTAGAGTTTTTAATGTCTTTTTTTAATGTCTAAAGCCCTATTCAGACGGGACTAGTTTTCCAAACAACGTTTGAGTTACAATTCTTATCAACCTACGTCTGTGATTTCATGTACGGATTCGGACTGGACTAACATCTCCGTGTTTATTACCGAGTGTCTGTGTTTTACATGTGGGCATCGCAGAAGATCACGTGTTCAGAATGCGTGGATTGCGTATGGTCATATGTATTTTGAAATTAAGTACTTTTAAAATTAAACACTTTGAAATATAAAGTAAAACGTCCTAACGTATTTAGTGTTTTGTAAACATTGTATAAAAATTGTAGTATAAAAAAACTGAACATACATTTATCATCATGATTTTATAGAACTGGGTTCTTATAATAAACCCACTGGAATAAAAAGTTTTAACTTATATAATTTACACGTTATGTAATTAAGTGCAGAAATGAAAGTAATCTTACCTGAAACTGATATTACAGTAGACAGTCAGTTTACGTGATTTGGCTCTTCTTGTTGATTTCATTTTTTTATTTCTTCGCAGTGTACCGAACACATCACATCCATTATCGGTGCGCAAAAAGCAGAAACTTGAATACCGGCGCGATAGCGAGAGATTGTACGGTAGTTCACGTTGACCAAAACACACAAGAAAAAGCGTTTTGAAAAAAAAACATTTTCGGCAATCACAGACATTCGCATTCGGACGGGATTAGATTTCTCTGAGGACTGCCGAGTTTGACGAAAAACAGTAGGTAATTTGCTCTGGAATTTTTACAGAGGTCGTGTGAGAAAAAGACAGACATGGCAGATTCGGACAGGATTAAAATCTCAAAGTACATCTTTGAAACAGAAATTTCAATAACGTCCCCCTGTGAAACTAGTCCCGTCCGAATACGGCTTAAGACGCATTTGGACTGTTTACTCTTGCATAAACCCTGTCCACCAAGAGGTTAATACAAGGTGTAAACTGCCTTTTTTAATAGTCTTATAAGAATGATTTTTGTAGAGAAAAGTAGAGCAGTGTTGACCTGACTTGAGTTTCACTTACACAAGTGTGACAACCTTTAATAAATATGTCAATAATGAGAATCAGGGCTTTTGACCAGCTTTATCAGGTCAGAGCAGTTCTGTCCCTGAGTGGCCTTCTTCTCACTGACCTCACCATCTCAAGGCTTTGTTCCCTCAGGAACTCAAAACAAGAGGCTCTAATTGAAGCAAGAGTGTCTGAATGCAATAAAGAGCAACAGAACGAATGACATTGTGAGTTCAGCTTTTGATGGGATTTAATCTGGCTATGGTTTATTCACTGATAATACACGGCACATATTAAAATGGTTTTGGACTCCTTTGGGAACAGCAGAGAGAGGATTGTGGATGAGGGAGAGTTCAGTGTCAGCATCTGTGGCAGAGATATGGCGACTGTTTGGATTGGATGGCATTCTGGCATGACAGATAACAGCAAATAATAGAGACTGTGTTACCACAATAGAGTTGAGAAACTGTGATCAGAGTCCTGGTTGGCGCATAAAAACATCACAAACAGAAACTCTTTTTGAGTACAAAAGCATTGGCAGTTCAATCTCACACACTGCAGAATCTATCGGCCCTTAAAGTCGGCATGAAATGGAAGTTGCGATTGTCCTTTCTTCACTGTTGGATGTATATCCAAGTGAAACGGCTTCTCGAACAAGAAAAAATGTAGCCCAGGACTTTATTTTGTCTATCAGACATTGATTCGTCTATGTCTATGTCTATGTATTACAGTTATTAATATTATCACTGAAGTGCTGGGATTAAAACTTTATAGTTTGGAAATAAACACTGATGTCTACAGTAATGATCAAAATAGAGCAAATCGCCTTTTGAAAGTAACTTGACGCTTCAAATAAAGATTGTATCAATTACACCGTTATACCGGTAGGTGGCGACAAGTGACTATTAAAAAATTTATTTTTCATTGAATCATCCATTCAAGAGATTTGTTCGAAAATGCTGATTCATCCAGGATTGAAAGTCCAGAAGTGAAGTCTTTATGAGCGAGTCACTGAACTATTCATTCAAACCGATTTTTTTTTAATTATTACAATTATTTATATATTTTTAAATTTACTACAACAATTACCATTTTGTCAGAACCTCTAGCAAATTACATGTTGCTTTGTGTAGTTGTCTATTCAGAATCATGGGAGAATCATGATCTCTATTTTAAAGGAATAGTTCACTTAAAAATGAAAATTCTGTCATCATTTACTCACCCTCAAGTTGTTTCAAACCTATGGAAGTCAATGGCGACATTCTTTAAAATATATTCTTTTGTGTTCAGCAGAAGAAAGAAATTCATACAGGTTTAAAACAACTTGAGGGTGAGTAAATGATGACAGAATTTTCATTTATAAGTGCTACCATTAGGATATATCATTAGGAAGCATGTTCACTGTTATGCCGATGATACTCAGCTCTATATTTCTTCACAACCTAACGAAAACTACCAATTCACAAAATTAATGGAATAATAAGCTGATATAAAAAATTGGATAACTAGTAATTTCCTACTACTAAATTCTGAAAAAACAGAGATTCTAATTATTGGACAAAAAACTTCCTCACGTAATAATCTAGAATACTGTCTAACACTTTATGGCTGCTCTGTTAAGTCTTCGTCGTCGGTTAGGAAACTGGGTGTGCTCTTTGATACCAATCTTTCATTTGAAAGTCACGTGTCTAGTATCTGTAAAACCGCATTTTCCATCTTAAAAATATATCTAAATTACGTCATATGCTCTCATTGACAAATGCGGAACAATTAGTTCATGCGTTCATGACATCAAGGCTAGATTATTGTAATGCTCTACTGGGTGGTTGCCCTGCACGCATAATAAACTAACTACAGCTGGTCCAAAACGCAGCAGCTCGAGTTCTTACCAGAACCAGGAAGTATGACCATATTAGCCCGGTTCTGTCAACACTGCACTGGCTCCCTATTAAACATCGTATACATTTTTAAATATTGCTGATTACTTACAAAGCACTAAATGGTTTAGCTCCGCAGTACTTGAGCGAGCTCTTAACGCATTATAGTCCTTCACGTCTATTGCGATCTCAAAATTCCGACTAGTTGATAATACCTAGAATATCAAAATCGACTGCTGGCGGTAGATCCTTCTCTTATTTAGCAGCAAAACTTTGGAACAGTCTTCCTACCATTTTCCGGGAAGCAGACACACTCTGTCAGTTCAAATCTAGACTAAAAACAATCTCTTTGACCTAGCATACACATAACACATTATAGACTTCTATAATTCAATGTTAGGCTGCATAGATTAGGTCAGCCGGAACCGGGAACACTTCCCATAAATCCTGATGTACTCGTTACATCATAAGAAGAATGGCATCTACGCTAATTTTAGTGTTTTTGTTTATCCAGAGGTTTTCCCGCAGCAGGACGGATCCAGGCTGTATCCAGATCTGATGAAGGACCTGCGCCTGGACCCGAATGTCATAGCGGGGTGCTAAAGTGCCAACTAGTTTCTCCTTATGGAGGATCCCTTTACCACTCTACAGATAAAGCGTTGTCGGGAAAATTCGGTTCGCGTATCTACCCCGAAGTGCTAAAATTCTGTATCAAAAATGTTAAGGTCAGACAAGTAGTTTTTTAAGGCTTGGTTTGTAGGGAATTACAAACCTACGCACATATATTCAAACGTGCATACCAATAGACTGAACTCGTAATACGCATGTGCACGCCATCAGCGTTCTCACAGGTTTCGCGTTTAAAGTCTGTGTAGAGTTTCCTGTTAAAACGGTGTCGTATTAGCGGCCCCTAAGTTAATAACTAATGATCGTTGCGACGGAAGTGAATCAATCAAATTAACTTTAGCTGGAAAATAACTTTATTCAAGAACTGCTATAAAGCCAAAACAATCTCTGTTACTTTAAACTATCCTTGTATCTCTGTAAAGCCGCTTTGGAACAATCTACATTGTTAAAAGCACTATATAAATGAAGATGTCTTGACTTGACTTGACTTGAACTATTGCTTTAAACAAAAAATGCTTGGATGGTTGTGTTTTGCTATTTGGTCGATCTCATGTGAGTGACAGGTTGTCCTGCCTTCATGCCGAAAACACATCATCAGAGAGAGAAGAGATGTTGTTTCACACTTTTACAAGCTAACATTCAAAGTCTTGACATACTTTGTTTTTCTAGTTAAAAGAACATGAATTTCTTTCAGTTTAAATGAAATTCAATTAATTAAAATTTTTACTCCTTATCTTCAAATCATATTGCAATTCTGAATCATTTTCAGTGCAATTCTGAATAGTGCACAACCCTGTAACCTTTCTATGAGGTATCATTCATGTCCAGTCCTAACCTCAAACTTTATGTGAGAAACCACAGAACATAAACTAGTTTAAATTCAGAAATTTTTGATCAGAGCTCGTCTGTCTGGGTCCTTCGCGGCTCAAGGCTAATCACAGTCGTGCCTGTCTTGATTTAGTACAGTCTAGCAGGCAGACCAGCCTGAAAGCAATTTGGCTTTTGCGATATACAGAAGCTTCAATATTTGTCACAGGAGCTGAATTCATTGGGTCTGGGATTTAGATTTGTCTTTCTTGGCTTTAGGCAAATGTTATAGAATGATGTTTGTTGCCAAGACTTCAATACATTGGAACAAACAGCTGCTTGGACAGTAAAGTGTGCTGTGATGGATTGAGTTGCCAGTCTGGGATTGGATTAAGGGAGATTAACAACGTTAGCAGTGCATGGACTAAGAGGGAATTGTGAGTGATGTGATGCATTCATAATGAAACAACATTCACAATCCATTGTTCTTCCATAGAAAAAGGATATTCAATGAAAAACAAAAGTTGAGCAGGTATTTTCCATACAATGGCAGTTAATAGTAGGCAGACCAGAAATTTTAATATATACTCCAAATAAAGTATTATAAAAATAGTTACTATGACTTTTGGTATTGAAAACCAATTCAAAACATTATTGTTCCACAAAAGTCAGTGACCTTTAAATTTTAAAGCTGTTCTTTCATATTCTGGTGAGAGATTAGCTTTACAAATGAACCAGGGATCAGGACTAAAGTGACAAAAATGTCCATGATATTTAAATAAATTTTTTTTATTTAAATTTAAATATTTTTTTTTTAACTATTTCCCTGTAATTTAAATATGGTATATGTTGTATGTATCCTTGTGCTTGTTTAACTAATCAGGCTAACAAATATTTGACCTATTATTCGGTAGAATTTGTTATTCATTTAGAAGTCATTATTCATGCCTTTCTGAATAAAGTATTTGGCTTTGGCCGCATCCCTAAGTTGACATGAAATAATTCATAAAACTATTTTAAACAGAATTTTGCTTGTCCTTTATATCAATTAAAATACTGTATGGTATGTAATAAATACCTTTATTTGCACTGCGTGGGAATATGGTGTTCCCTGATGGCAGTGGCCTCTTTCAGCAGGATAATGTACCCTGCTACACTGCACACCCAGATTCTCCAGATCTCAATCCAACTGAGCATCTATGGGATGTGCTGGACCAACGAATCCGATCCATTGAGATCACACCTCTCAACTTGCAGGACTTGCAAGTGCATCTGTTATGTTGGATAATACCTTTCATGTAGTGTGTAGTATAGATGTTTGTAAATGTAAAAGGTCTGCAAATTTTCAAAGATCAAAGTGCACAAGTTATTGTCTGACAAAAGAAAGAACCGATTCTGAACTGTCATCAGTAATTCCAGTCTTACTGCCTGTAGGTTTGTAACAAATTTGCATGATGCCAGTCTATGGTTTACCCCAGACGGCAACATAGTGTCGGGCCAGATCCGGCCCACATCTGGTACGTGTTGAATCCACATGTACCAGATGTGGCCCGGATCTGAACCGACACTGTGTTGATATCTGAGACATTGGCTGCCCGCAAACAATGTCTACTTTGACCCTCGAACACTGTAGTTGTAGCTGAGGCCTGGAAGAGTTTGGTTTCGTGTTGTCGACATGTCGAGAAGACCAAATCCAAATCCACTTTACATGTAATTCCAAAGGACGAGGACTCGTGCTGGAATTGATACAGTAAAACAGACACCATCGTTACTGTTCGTATCACTGTGTATACAAGTGATGAGGAAGAGCTGAAATTCAGATATGGTAATGGACGTTTTATTTCTGACATGCAAGCGGTAGACCAATCACAACAGACTGAGCCATCTGACCAATCAGATCAGAGTCTCGGAAAAGGAGGGGTTTAGAGAGACCGAAACTTTATCAAACCATTTCAGACACAGCGAGGAAAGACGTGATGATGCAATATATATATAGAGAAAATTTAAGTGTTTTGCATGTAAGCCTATTGTGGGAGACCTTTAAAACAAAATTAGGAACCTTTAAAATAGCATAATATGGGTATTTTAAAGGATCTGCTGCTAATGTCTTGGACTCCACAATACTTCTGAATGTGTTCTGTGGGATCTGGCACCATGTCATGATGCATCAGAGCTGTTTTGGCAGCATGAGGGGGACCTTCACCATATTAGGCAGGTGGTTTTAATGTTGTGGATGATCAGTCCAAATCCAATTGGGTAGCAAACTGATCAATCAAGAGTGTAACAGGCACATTCTGTTCTCGGCCTGTCTAGTTAGGTCTATGTTGCTGTGTTAGATTACACATGGATTCTAGAAGAGCTTTATTTGCTCTGCAATTTTTTTTTTTTTACAATTCAATTAATTGATTCAACTAAAGTAATTATAAGTGGACAAATCATTGAATTTAGTAAAAAAGAAGAAGCCTGTCATAAAGGTAAAAAAGGCCCCGGAAAATCAATTACAGTGGATCAAATATTGCCCCTTAATAAAAAAAAGTTAATTTCTGACCATAAGAGATGTGCATTTATCGTGTCATGGCTCACAGTGTTGAACAGTATCTGCTCTTGATTGATTTTTCCCTGCCATTGTGACATTCAAGATCCTGTTAGCAGTGCAGCCTGCCTGTTTGCAGGGAAGATGAGTTCTTATTAAAAATAGATTGTGAGGTATGGAAAAAACGGAAGGGGGGAAGAGAGAGAAAATGAAAACGGATGGACAGAACTGAATAGTCAGAGTGAAAGTGAAGGCTAAAAAAGGAACAAAGTAATGACGAATCAAATCTGAGCAAAATAGGTAGGAGATGAAATGATGAGGGACCAGGCAGAAAAAGAGCAGGCGCTTTCTTCCTCTAGGTGGAGGACAGAACGCTGAGTCAGAGCTTTCGCCTCGCATGATGTCCATTACTTAAACAGCCTGCTCCACAGGAGACCCTCTGGGTAGTTTATGTATTGATTTAACCGTGAGCCCAGGACCATTTTTTCTGCGTAAATGATTGTTCACTTGGCTTGATGCGTAGGGTACATGCTCTGCTGTGGGCTTGTTTCCATCAGCGGGTCTCGCGCAAGCCATTTGTAACATGCACGAACAGATGGATCGCTGACCGCACAACAGCCTGCAGAGCAGATGTGTTAAATCTTTTCAAATAAAGAGCTGAGCTGTTGATGTTGGGTCAAAAACCTTTATGAAGCCAGCTTCTCATAAATGGTTGTTTTCACATAAACAATACACCAAGTTCTCATTTCCCCCCACCCTGGGGACACTTTAAAAGAGCCATATCACGGAAAACTGGATTTTCTTGGTCATTTGAAATAAGAGTTTGTACCCTGTAGACACAGTCCTGCTGTCAAATCTCAAAGGTCCATTCACAGAAACTGAGCTGGGTAAACTGATCGTTCAGGATTGTCATCGTAACATCGCTAGAATACGACCGCCCACATTTACAAAGCAACAGTTATTGGCCCATTCAGTCATGGTGAAGGAGGAAGTAGAGAAGAAGATCATTTTTCAGTCCGCAGTCATTTAGTAAGAGTAAGATCTGCAAATGCAGCTGAAAGTCCTTCTGATCGATCCTAAAAAACCAGTCATTTACATAGAAGTCAAAATGATCTGCAAAAATGATTAAACATCTATAGTGAATTTAGGCATCAGAACAAACAATATAAAAAAATGCTGAAGATGACTTTTAACAGTGTTATTAAATTATTGGTGTTGTTCAAATTTTAACTTTAAATTCAAAGTCTCACTGAGAGTAATAATGCCCGATAACTGATATGTCACCGATATATGCAACATAGTCTCAATGAGCCAGGGTTGAATATTTGGATATTGTAAACCATTAAACTGGATTACCACACAGTTTTAGTTTCTGACATATTTAAAATTGGCATTAATCAATAACTGAGCAAAAGGTAAAAGCCAGTCCAGTCCAAAACTTTAATTGTAGGCCTACTGATTTTATATTGAGTGGGGATAGCACTTTTGTTTGGACGCTGCCTATCTGTAATCACACCTCTGTAAAAAAGTTCAATATATTTAAGAGCTGTAAGTTTTGTTTCAGTTGCAGACAAACAATCGGGAAGTCCATGGGTAGAAAATTGATGCAGCCGACCCTTGGTATCAGCGCACGCCACTGTCATGCACAGTAAATATAAAGTTGACTATAAAGAAGGGTCTTATACACAACTTTCATCATGCTCATCCAATGATCTTTTTATCCTATAACAAGCTCAGCCTATTATTTGCGCTTCTCATTCGACTGTCAGAGTGAATTTCCGTCTCATAGCCCACATGCCCACATCTCGAGTGGAACTGAGCCTTTTTAATTAACGGTTGCTCACATTTTGACAAATGCTTTTGATGATTTGAGATACTGAATTTGTTATTTGTGTACTGTTGCATCACTTTTAACAAACGGCTGACTGCATAGAGCTTAGCACTGGTCAGGATGCAGGAGATGCACTTTTAAGTGAGTAAGTAAATCCTTCTGAGGGAGTAAATTATTTTGCAATCAGGCTGATGCAACCTCTGCTTCTGGGTTTGTAATACACTCCGTCACGTCATTTGAAAATGGCTGCAGACAAACCTAAAGTTTATTTGTCTTCAAGCCTTCAAAACCAATTTCCCTTTTATTTGAGGCATGTTTTATGAAGTATATTAAGTTTTTCTGTTTTTCCAAGGCCACATGAAGTTGTTTTCTATTATATGTGCAAGACATAAAACATTTTTTTGTGTGTGTTTGAGGCTGAAGACAATTATTTGGTGTTAGTGGTTGGTTAAATGTGTTGAATCTTCAGATGACGATATGACGACATCCTCACCGTCAGTCTCTATCCCGGCCTGTATAGTGAGATCTTCAGTTACTGTAGTATTTTTCAGGCAGCATAGGGGAGCACTGACAGGCTGAAGCGCTCATGCATAAATGCAGGAGAAAGTGCACAGAGTGGCTTTATGGAGAGCGGGTAGGGTGTACTCAAGGACAACTTCCACACTCTTTTACCTTTACAGCTCTTTTGATGAGTGCCAAATACCCTCGCTCAGTAACAAACATGTTCTAAGAATGTTTAGCTGATGTTCCCATTAAGGTATGATTTTTTATTTGTTATTATGAAGTTATTTTTTAAATGTTCTCTAAAAACCTTTTTTTTGGGGGGGAGGGGGCGGTGGTATATGCAAATGTATACGCTTTAATATGCAAATGTTAAAGGGTTAGTTCACCCAAAAATTAAGATTATTTCATTAATTACTCACCCTCATGTCATTCAAAACCCGTAAGACTTTCAGACTTTCTAAAACTTCGGAAATACAAATGAAGATCTTTTAAATGAAATCTGAGAGCTTTTTGTCATTTTTCAGATTTAATTTAGGCTTTTATTCAAACTTAAACATTGATCAGGGAACATAAACAGAAGCTTAACCGAACCTGCTTGATGCACGAGAATGAACCTCATTGGTTCTCGCACATCAAGTGAACATGCTTGAGCTTCCGTTTACCACAACTGATGTGTGCGTTGATGAATGTTTATATGTGAATAAAAGCCTAAATTCAACCTGTTCATCATAAAGCGATCGTGTCTCTTCAGAAAATTTGGACTAAACCGCTGTCAATGGAGGGACAGAAAGTCCTCAGATATTATTGTTTTGCAAACATTATGATAATATTACTTTTGAATTTTCTCTGAAACAAATAACATTTAAAAAATGTTAGATGAACGTCCAACTAAAACGTTTCAGGATTTATTTATTTTTTTATGAACGATGTATATAATGTTTTTGTGCTAACGCTTTGAGAACATTATTAACGTTGTTAACATAACTGGAAGAACATGTGTTCATAACTTTGTTCATAACTTTGAGAGAACCTTGCAAGAACGTTTTCCAAAGTTCTGAGAATGTTCTGATATACAGCCATATCGCACTGCTACTCGTGTGATATTGCTCATTCTAGGAACATTGGATAACGTTCTTGCAAGGTTCTCTCAAAGTTATGAACAAAGTTATGAACAAACGTTCTCAAAACGTTAGCACAAAAACATTACATCATCAGAGAAGAGAAGAGATGTTGCTGCAAGAGGCAGGGGAATTTATTTTGATTAATGATTACGAGGGCACATGTATTAAAAAAATAATGTGCATGGATACATTTTTTATAATAAATTCTTCCATATTCTATAAAAAACAAGAATTGTTCATTTTGATTTCATGGGGATTTTAATCCACAGACTATTGTCTCTACACAGTCCTCTCACTGAGGATAAGAAGCATTTTTTTCCTTTCACTATCAGCCCTTAATGTGCAGGAAAAAGCATTAATAACCTTGCATCATCATTATACAGCATTTGCAAGTGCTGATTCTCACACAGTGATGTGTTGTTTGTTTACTCTCACAGATGGATCTCATGATCGCAAATTCTTTCTCGCTCATATTTATATTTTCGTTCATTCATAGTTTTCTGTCATCTCTGGCAATATACTTGGTACAGCAGAGAAAATGAGAAAGTGGACGTGTTTATGTGTGTATCTTTATTTTAGCCAGTGCTTCTGTCTGGATTTCTGCTTGAAGGTCCATATTCTTTATTTTTAACAAGATGAAAAGGTGAAAACTCTTTTTCTCAGCTCTGCCATACCATCATTAATATACCTAGAAAATGCCTCCACATCCTCAAACCCTCTCATTTGCACTCAGACCATCTACTATTTTGATGTATTATTTACGGCCCTGCCAATGGGGAGGAAGACTGCAAAAGAGGAGGACTGAAAAGAAAGTGTAATAAGGAGTGGGTGCTGTTTTATCTTTTCTCTTCTGTTTTTGCCCCACGCTCTGCACAAACCCCCATGAGACATTAACGTCCATTGAGCAGACATGGCTTTTGTGTCCAGTGAGCTGACATTGTGGACTACTGGGGTAGTTGCTCGGGGGCTTTGTGTCTTCATTACAAAACACCAGATCCAGGCCCTGCGCAGCATTCCTTAACTGGGTCCCATTGATCGATAGTTAGTTTGTTACTCATTGTAGCATCTGTTTTACAATACACTCTGAGCTAAAGGCAACAGCATTCTAGAATAGGGGTATTCAATTAAAGTTCCAAGAGGTCCGATCTCTATAGTTCCTTCCCAGCGGAGGTCCGGACAATACTTTTTTGGAACAGTTATACATTTCCATCAAGGCAGCTGCAGTACTTTGTAAAAAACAACAACTAAACACTCAAAATAGTCATCAAAGATGATAATCTTGGGCCCTGAGAGCCAAAGCAGTGATGTCTAAGAATTTCTACCAATATTTACCAAAAAAAGTTAATATTTCTCCCAACTGGATAGGTCTTCCCTTGCCATCTCTAAATCATTTTCCAAATTATAACATTGTTTATTGTAAAATGCTTTTGATATGCTGAATAATAATGCTAAATGCATGGAAAAAAACAAAACATCTAAAGGCGCCATGCATTAGCAAACCTGGTTTAGTTAAACGGTCAGAGTCATCTGCATGACAGATAAAAATAATTGTTGGCCTATTTTCTGCAGTGTTTTAGCAAAAGTATCTGTTTTCCTGCTCACCGTGTTTCTGCTGCTGTTGTCAAAAACACTGCAGCTCTTAATGTGGTGCGCAACATTAAGAGAGAAGCATCGCGCATGGAGCAGAAAGGGCTTGAATGAAGCGCGTTCGGCTCTAGATACAAATATTAGTGTATGTCATGAACGTCCCTGAGCGCCTGTGGTGTGAACCGCTCTGTTTTGACTTGCTGCTCACTTTAAACTGTAGGAACGCTAAAATGGCGCTAACGCTATTATGTCCCGCGGTCCTGATGGAACCAAGCAGGGGTCTGGAACCGGACTGCGGTCCGCCATTTGAGTACCACTGTTCTAGTACTATGCTGGAGAGTACTGTATATACAGTAGTGTTTAACTGTTTCAGGATTGTTTTCTTATTTTATACAACAAAAGAGAACTCAGAGGCTTTTCACCAGACAGTGAGGAAATCTACCTAAATTTGTGAATAATTCAAAGAATACCTGCTGTAGAAATACATAAAGGCTACATTCAGAATGGAATACTCTCTTCAAGTTTTTCAAGTTAACATATGCTGTTTACATCGAAAACAACATTTTCTCTTTGTCATCACTACTAGGCTGTAGGCTAGAAGAATTTATATTAAAATCTATATCATATGATGTTATGATGTGAGTGAATCTTCAAAAATATCAGGGGCTCCCAGAAAGTAGCTACTCAACAATAGCAATTACAAGAGGACAATCTGTCTCTGAGTTATTCTGAGATGCCTCTAAAGTTCAAGGTACCTGAACAAGGGCTAATTGACTCCTCCCATCAACACAATTGTTTATGACGGCACATTAAAACATGATGGGGCTATAGAACGCAGCAGTCAAATCTCCATTCACTTTCTCCTTAAGGGATTTGGTTTTTAACGATAACTTATAAACCTTTAAAGACAGACCGACTGTGAGTTCCGAGGTTGTTAATGAATGGTAGATGATTTTGTTGCAGCCAAATGTTTGCATTATTTCAACTTATTATTTAAATGATCATTTTTAACATCTGAATTCTTTTTAAAAAGTACACAAAATGCTGTACAGATAATTCCGCCAATCAGAGTGTTGCGGCAAGCAAATCCCGCCAATGAAACGCCGCAAATGATGTTATCGAGTCGGACCTGCTATGCTGTCAAAATACTTTATATTTATCTGTCAATATTTGTACATATATGCATATTTTGCAGTACACTTAAAATACATTGTTTCTATAGAAATAATCAACTACTTTAAATGAAAAGTTTTGTAATCCTCCATTGTTTCTAATTCAGTTAAGGGATTCGTAATGCTTCATGGGATTGTAGTTCTTTTCCTAACTAAAGCCGTTAAGTCTTGTACCTTTGTCTTTTTTGTTTTTCAAATACTTTTTCACTTCAAATCAAAGTCTGTGATGTTATGATACACCCCGTAGCTGGTTGGTTTGGTTCATGGCTTATAAACTTTGACAAAGACTTTTTTTTAAAATCCCTTTGGGAAAAATGACTGGAAAAAATACTTCTGGAACACCACTGTGCCACCAACTGATTGAAATAGAAAGTAAGTACAAAAATGCAGTAATTGTTTTTTCATGTTAACATGTTACTTAAAATAAAAGTGCTAAGATATAATAATTATGCTTGGCTCCCTTCATTGTGATAAGTCTAATTTAAAGCAATGATGAGTCATTCAGATGACCTAATTACTGTGATATGTTTTATTAAACTTTACATTTCCAGTTCTGGCTCATGTATTTGTCACCCAGGTGTTGTGGCTGTGTTTGGGAATGTTATTCCAGCTGAATTCCTCACTGGTCGCTTACTGTAAACATGTTTATTTTCTCACAAATGCTCAGATGCCTGGAATGACTCTTTAGAACAGTCATCCTGCTGCTTCTGCAGGCTGCGCTGACTTTCCTCTCTTAAGAGACTTACATAACAGCTTCCTTGAGTCCACCTCCATTGGTAGAGTGAGAATAAATCCCACACACACCCACATACCCAGCATACATTGGAGCTAAAGTGCTCTACAAACCTGGCTGAAGTGTCCTGTTTGAGGCCCTCACAGGTAAAGATTTTTCATGTTGAAACACAATACTAAGATGAGTGCTTTTTCTATAAATAACTGCAGCCTTTTATTTTGAGTAGCAGGAAAGACAGAGATGTGTTTGCTCACTGAAGCATTGTATTGCTCTGTGTAACACTTGCTGTGAGCAAACTGATGGGCAGAATTAATTGGAGAACAGAAGTGTTTTGATCAGTTCAATGAAGCGTTGGGCACACCTTGAAACTTTATATGCTGAATCATTTTGCCAGTGTGGTGTGGCAAAGAAATAGTTCTCCCCAAAATTACAATTCTGTCATGGTTTACTCTCCCTCATGTTTTTCCAAAGCTGCCTGACTTGTTTTCATCTGCGGAACACAAATACAGATGGCTTAATGAATATCTGTTCGGGCAAATTTAATACAGTACAACGGCAGTATATTGTGACTTACTTGAACACATAGTAAAGCACTACAATTTTAACAAAAAACCATGTGTCTCACTAGCCGCGTTTCCATTACCCTTCAAATTGCGCAAATTGAAATTGCGAATTGAAAATACGCCCAATGGAAACACGTCAATTTCGCAAAAACTCCCATTTATCGCAAAAAAGTTTTTACGCTCGCATGAGGTGGTTTTTCAGGCAATTCGAAAAAGGAATATTTCACAAAACTGCAATGGAAACAGTTTTTGCACATTTACAGTCACCTGACTTAGAAGGCGCGGTGTGTTTGGACAGAATACGAGACAGAGCTCTTTATTAAATTCATAAAAGACAAAAGAATGACAAATACTGGATTCTAAACCTCAAAGAAATGCCACAATCAAGACCTCGGAGCAGAAATGAGTGAGAAAAACCCAGAAACACCTCATATGTTTTCTTTCCTTGCCATTAATGCTTGGATAACACACCTACGTTTCCTTAATAATAATGTCTAGTGCGGTACGTGGCTGTGATATATATAAACTTACCAACGTCCGTTGCCATGATTTTTGGAATGACTTATCACGAGAGGAAAAAATGACGTTTTAGTCGCATAACATCGGTTAATGGAAACGGCGTCATTTCGCAATAGTTTTTTATCGATATTTAGAAAAAAATCACAAAAGTTTTGCGCAAATCTTTAATGGAAACTTGCCTACTGATTACTTTTCAAGCACTCCAACAGGTTGTGGTGAACAACAACTCAATACTTAAGCAATTTTATGTGCAAGACGTCATCGTCTTCAGAGATTCACGTTTTTGTTGTTTACACGGAGACCGTTTTCAAAAACGTGCACTTTGAAACACGTTTTCAGGCACCCAAAACGCTGTTGTCCTGTAAACGAACAGTCAAAACGCATAAAAAGTTTTATGTTTTTTTGTTGAAAACGGTGTCGTGTAAACAGCCCCTCAAAGTCTCTGTTTTCTTGTGGCCTATAAAATGAGAAGAGATTTTGTGTTAAACTAGTATTTAGTGTTAAACAAGTTGTTTTTGAAATAAATTGTAAGCTAATCTAAGAATCTTTTATCATAGCCGCGGGAACATATTTTATCAGGGGGGTGTTGGGGGCGGGGCTTAATGGGCGTGGCTTGATATTGTGGGGTGGAGTATTTGAAACAAAATCCTAATATTAAACAGCCCAAACAAAAAGATGAACATACAAATGAATGAGAACAGAGTTATGTGAGAATGCTCAGAACTCATGATACATTTTAAAAAGCAGCACACAAATCTGCATCTTACCTCATGTTACTCAGTCAGGAGTGCCGGTTCACACAGAAAGCATAATCTTTCAAAGCGAAAACGCAAGACGGCAAACGCGGGCAGTGGAACGGGGGAAAAATGCAAAGTCTCGAGGCGCGTTTTCATTGAACTTATTTTAACTTGAGTGCTGCGTTTTGAGAATGCTGTGTCATGCGCGATACGCGAGTTTCGTTAACGTGGTCACACTGAAAAACATTGGAAAAGTAGCTGAGGGGAATGGAAAAACACGTTCTCTGTGAACAGCCCCTAATGCCAAAGAATGTTTTAATCAAGACATCTATATTAATTTTTTTCACATGCATTAAATGAGTGTCAAATCATTTCTGAGATGCTGGTCCTCAACCAGTGTCACGTCACATACGAGATCGGCTTTTGCCTTATATGATATAATTTCATAAGTCATAAAACCATATTCAACAACATATAAAAATTAAATAATCTTTAGAGTAATTTTAGAAGGTAGAAAACAAAAAGTTATTTAAAGTCATGTCATCTTAATTTCCAATGTAGTGAAACACGTCAGCACCCCTAGTTCCCGCGGCCATGTCTTTTATTATCCTCGAAGCTCGTCAGTTATGCGGTGATGTGCTAGGAAATTATTGTGGGGCAAATTATAATTGTAATGTTAATTTAATAATAAAAATTCCCCCCCGCAATGCATGCCCTGCATTCCTGTCCGCTACGCCACTGTTACTGCCCAAGTCACATTAAAACAAAATGAGTTCTGAATGCCATTTCATGTTAACTAAAGCTCAGGGCTAGTAATAAGAAAGTAACTGGTTCGATCCCCACTAGCAGTGCGTAGTGAATCATCACCATTGTGCCCTTCACTTAACCCCAGGTTTCTCCAGACAGATTGTTCCTGTAATAAGTGTATTGTAAATCACTTTGGATAAAAGCAGCTGCTAAATTAAGGATGGACTAATTAATTACTTATTAAGGATTTCTTATGGCGGTGGAAAGGGGGTGGGGGGGGGGGGGGGATACAAGCCGAGTGGAAGGGCAAAAGGTTAAATGAGACACAGCAAAAAAGATTTACCTCTACATGGCCAAAAATGTTCTCCTTTTAGTCAGTTCAAAGGACACATGGCGGGCACCATGCTGCTGGAGACAGGAGGGCTGATATGCTGGTGAGATCCCAGACAACGATGCATTTGGGCTGGAGTTTATATGAGAGATGGGTGAACCAGAGCTTGGCTGTTGGCTTTTGGCTGGAGCTGACTCAAATCCATTTAACACCATGTCCATGGGAAGCCCAGGGTTTTCCTGTGGCGCTCAGATGGCTGTTTATACCCGTTTGAGAAGACAGGGTGGGGAAAGTCATGGGGAAGTCATGTTCTGCAGTTTTCTCTTTAGTTGCAAATGTACTCACAAGGATGTTAACGTGCACTAACAATGCGTGAACACAATACTAACCTCTTGTACATCACATTCTGACCCGGACAACCATAAAGCAAATCAGCCGAGACTTCCTCTAGCAGCGATTCTGTTAAGTGGAGCTATTTCATGCTGAGAGGCACAACAATAGCCTCTTTACTGCTGCCATCTCTTGTCGCTATGACATTTCCTTTGTGCTGGGGTTGTGGTTTTGAACTTGACCCTTAACCCTTCCTCCTTTGTCTGTAATCTCCCAATTCCCAAAGCATCTGTACACAGCCATGCTGGATGAGAGGCAGGGTCAAACATGGGTGAAGCAAACTGCTGAACGAAGAGAGGAAGAATGGAATATCGAGATAGACCCTTACTCATTCTCTGTGCCTTGCTCATTTGTTTTTATGATTATTTTTATCACTATTTTGGGTAATACTTTATTTTACAGTGTCGTTGTTACACGTTACTGTACATGCAATTACTAAAATGATTGCTTTAAATCATGCATAATTACACGCAAATAATCCAAAACCTAATCCTAAAAAAACCCCTCTATAGTAAGTACATGTAGTTTATTATTATTACTCAGTACATAAATATGTAATTACACTGTAACAAAGACGCCTTAATATAAAGTGTTACCCTATTTTTATCACTACTGCAATTATGTTCTGTAGTTAAGACTTGTTTCACAAGTAAACCTTTGACTCGCCATGACTTATAATGCAAAATCCTTATTTTAATTTTGGCATAAATTAATAAATGATGGCGGGTCAAATTCTTTATTGTTTTTAACTTGTGTGTTTATATATATGTATATGTATTAAAACAAAATTAATCCATAAAAAAATAACACATTTAAATCCATTAAATCCAGAATTGCAGATTTTTTATTTTTTTGCAAATTAGTGCAAAAATACAAAACTGATCGCATCTGGGCCTGCCAGTGAGATGGAGAATGAAGCTCTCTTTTTTTGTAGTTTGGATCAAATGTGTCACCTTATATTTTCACTCGCATTAAAAGTAAATGGAGTTTTCCAGCAAATCCTCTTAGCATGACAAAACACTGGGATTTTTCTTTCCCAACAAAAGGTCAGTGTAGTATTACCTTTTGACTTTCACTGAATGAGAAGAGTCTCCCTAATCTGGAATGTTATGGGAAATTTCAGGCTACTCTGCTGCCAAACAAAAACATTGAAACCCAATTCCCTGATTTGCATTCAAGTCTGAAACAGGAATCAAAGTCCAAGAGGAAAAAAAACCAAAACAATTATTTAGTCACACAATCGGTTATGGGAGAAAGGGATTAATTAATTATGGATCACAATTCTTCTCCCCTCCCTTCCTTCACTTTTAATTGCAAAAGCATTTGGACTTTGCCAGTAATTATGTGGTAATTATCACGGATAGATTACAAACATTTGGTGCTGATCCCATGAGGCTAATTTGAATAGATGCCTTCTTTTGCTTTTTAAAATGTTTAAATTATTTAATGTCAGCACTTTGCCGTTGTGCTAACTACTACGTTGCTTACAGGGTGGTGCTGCAAGCCTCCCATTATCTCTAACTTGTTTGTGTATACATCCGTAGTCTCTATAGTCTAGATTTTGCATGACTAGAATTTATTTTAGGAAGTTTTAATTACAGAAATGAAAGATGGTTGTGTATCATACAGTCCCAGTGCAAAAAAGCAGCACAGTGGAATGCAAAACCGTTTCTCCTGTTTTGTTGTGGCTTTTTGGGCATGGCCTTTGGGGTATTTAGAGTTGAAACTTCACTGACACATTCTGAGGACACCTAAGACTTTTATTACATCTTGTAAAAGGGGGCATAATAGGCCCCCTTTAAAGGTATAGTGCCCTATCTTACACCTGGCGCAATGCAGCGCCAAGCGCGACGCAAGTGTTTTTTGCTAGTTTCAGTCTGATGCAGTTATCATTTTCACGTCCTGCACCACATTGTTTAAATAGCAAATGGATTTGCGCCCATTTGTGCGCCCATGGTCTGAAAACGAGGTGTGTTCTGGCGCATTGTTGGCGCGTTGCTATTTTGAGGACCAACTGAAACCTGGTCTAAGTCAATGGCACAATATTTTTTTTGTTATTTAATGCACACATTAGTACTGTGCGCCTATGGGTCCACAACGCACGTACACTCTGCTTATTAAACACACAAGGATGCACAGCAACACACAAACATGCCAAATATTTAAAATAAAAGGATTACAATGTAAAAGATTATTATTGTGTACATAAAGATATGATGGAATACGGCTTGTCCCGTAGATGGTCTGCTTGCGCACTTTTACCTCGCGCACGAGCAGATCCGTTTGCGCTCTGGAGACGCGTTCGGTCTTTCCACTATCAAATTCCGTCTTGTAAATAGCGAATCTGCCATGGTGCGAGCACAACTGGCATTTAAAGAAAATGGGAGATGAGACACTGATTGGTTTAACGCACGTAAATCCCAAAACACACCCATTACTCATTATGAGAATAGGGACATCCCTTTTAGACCATTTTTCCAGTCGTTAAACTAGCAAAAGTGGATTCGGACAAGCCCTAAGTGAACTTGCGCCGTGCGCTTTAGACCATGCGCTTAGATCGTTAAAATACGGCCCATAATCTCTGCTCCACAAGCATCAAGGAGAGTTACAAAAATGGTGTTCGTTTGTGTGAGAAAAAAATAAGCCAAATATGGTCAAATTATTTCATAAATGTAATTAAATATTAAACATTTAAAAAGCAATTTCGTTTCACCGTATAAGCTGTATAACTGTTGAGTTGTCATCTTTTTTGAACTTTTTCTCACTCACATACACATGTACACATTGATTTTACTGTTGCCTATATTTTTGTACATTCCTGTTCTTGCTTATTAATAAATGTTCACCTTTTGATAATTACTGTTGCCTGTGATGTTATTCTGTGTGTGATTTTAATTCCCTGGGTTTTTGACCCAGTGCTGGGTTGCCAAAAATGGCTGTTTTCCAGCAGGTTTCCATAACACTTCCCCCTTTGCCTGGTCGGGATCATTACACTTTTATATTTGACTCACCATATTATGGGATAGAAAAAAACTATTCTGTTATTCAAAAAGTCACTAATTTAAAATTTTGCTCTTTTATTGTAGAGCAAAGAAAAAAGAATGTTATTGATCAATTAATCAATGCTAATTGCATAGTTCACCCAAAAATGAATAAATGAAAGTTTAGAAAAGTACAAATCACATGTATTGAACACAAAACACTCCTTTCAATAAATCAGTCAGAATGCATGGATAGGATAGAAATATTGTGGAGAACAAGAAGAGGGGGAGCGAATGTTTTGGAGCCGTGCCACGGTCTCACATGAGAAGTGATGTTTATGAAGGTCTGTTACGGCACTAATGGGGGCTGTCTTTGATGAGACACTACAGGGGGAGAAAGTGAGAGAGCTGTCATGCAGGAACAGACACTTATAGTGATTGGTGTTGCTATTACCCCTCAGAACAGGAGATGAGCGAGGGGTAAAACACAGTGGAGGGCTGCTATGAACAGACGCTCGTACATGTTACTCTGCATGCGTGAAGTAATGACTAACCCATGCTGGTCAGGACACTTTAGTACTGCGTGAAGTACTTCACTAATGTGATGTTTTTCAGTGGCCTACTTAAGATGCATCCTGTTTCAGCTAATTTCTATAATTTGCCATGTGTTAAAGGGGTTATATCATTTTCAATCAAATCATCCTTGATCTGAGGAGAGGAGTTGCATAATTTTCCCCTGAAGCCACTGAGCATCTGTGTTTTCTCTAGCTCCAAGATACCATTCCAAACCATTGTCATTCTTTGGGGTTTCTAAGGCAAGACACCTTAATAGGGTAAAACTTTTAAACTAATAGATATCACCATAATTTCCAAGTCGATTAATCACAATACGGTAAGACAGACCGTTGTTTTCTGAAACGTTATGTCTAAATATGCAACTGAGGCATTATATATTCTAATATGCACTATTTGCATACGTCTTCAGAAATCTGAACATTGGATAAAGACATGTTCAGAATTTTTGTTTAATTTTGTTGACATAAGAGGTAGACTAAAGGTTTTTACAAAGGGTATTTATCACTTAATGAATACTATCAATAGCCATCAATTTTCACCATGTTTTTTAAAGTGATATATATGATATATGAATAAACTCCTCAGTGAAAACCTTCCGAATATAGATAGGAATAAAACTAAAGTTTGGTGTACAGTATGTAAGTGCTACTGAAATGTAGATTTATGGCTCTGTGCATAAGAGAAAACTCAATTTGAGAAAATGGCATTTAAAACAAGCTTTGTATTTGAAATGTACAGATGCAAACAGATAAAAAGTAATAAAACAAATATTTAAAATGTGTTTTTTTGGATGTTTTCTTTCCATTAGTCCAAAAAAGACATGTTATGGAAGCAAAATATCCCAAAATCTCAAAACTGACCAGTGCAGTTCCCCAGCAAATCGGCCTTTTTGAAAGTGTTCCTATCTGAACCCCAAATAGTGCATCAGTAGTTTTCTCCATTTGTACATTGGAACCTGAACTATAAAAAAATACTAAAACTCCAAACACTTTTTTTTTTTTTTTTTACTCTGAAGATTGCTCTGTGCCTCAAGGAAGAGGTGCATGCAATAGATGTCTGAATTCTTACAGGAAGGACAATAGGGAAACCGGGATTTATAGAGTTCCAACATGGGCAAAATCACTAAATGTTGGTTTAAATTTTTCACTCTGCCAAGAGTAGACTTGGTCAATTCTTGCAATTCTTTATCCTTTATAAGAGGATGTTTTCTATAGTTTTAATTTTAATAGATAAAACAAATAATTTGAGGTGAGTGCATGTGGGTTTATGTGGGTTTGAGCTTGATTGTGAGAAAATGAATGTGCATTGGAGCTTAATGTCCTTGAGGGCTGAAGGACTTTGTGTCTATATAAACTATATAAGTGAGAGTCAGAGCTCTAACACACCTCCCTCTTAATTGGCACTGCCCGCTTTGTCTCTTAAATACAGCTAAGCCAGATTTGGATCTGATCCACACACACACACGATTCACATATATGAGAAAATACCTCACCATGGTAACAAGACAGCTTCAACCTTGATCTTGATTTTTAGTCTGCATGTCTTGTAAATCAAGTGCAAATTCCATCAAATATAAAACCCTTCCAGAATAATAAACCTCATCTTTTTGTTACTGCTGCAGTCCTCATTCATTGACTCGATTCAACTTGATTCAAGTGAGGGTGACGTTGGTGACATTTGGGTCTTTGAAATGAATTTGACTGATGGATGAACCATTCCAGTTATTTCACATCATTTTCCACCCCTGAAAGAAACCACTCACCCACATGAAGTTTCTGTCATCATTTACACAGCCTTATGCCATATAAAATTTTATGACAAAGTAGAGGTTTTCCAGGTTTTTCGATCTGTACTTTAGTAAAATGAAAAAGGCAATGCAGTGATCAATGGCTGTCAAGCACTATAAATTTAGTATATACAGTATAACTTGTGCACAATATTCTTCTGCTATAAAGGTGTGTTCACACTTGACAAGTTTGGTTGGATTAAAACAAACCCTGGTGCGATTGCTCTGTTAGTGCGGTTCATTTGAATAAGTGTGAACATTGCCATCTGAACCCTGGTGTGCACCAAACAACCAAGCTGAACCCTGGTGCGCACCTTTTCAGGGGGTCACAGTCCACTTCCAAACAAATTCTGGTGCGGTTCAACTGAAAAGAAAGCAACATTGATCAAAGACATATAAATGAACCCAAAACAGGACATGTCACAAGATGCGACCCTAAAAAGGACTGAATGCTCAAGCATACCTGGTTCTTCTCATAGGAGCTACGTTTCTGTTACGTCTTGGTTGAAGCAGAGGAGGAAGCAGGATCCACTTGCAGTAGTCTTTTATTAAATAAACTCAAAACTTCACATGCACAAACTCAGTACTAAGACTCAGGAACAGAACAACCACCATGGTGCAACAATATACAAGAACTGACCAAGACTGAACTAAACACAGGGCTTAAATACACAGACAGACAAGCTAAACAAGATAACAAGGGGGCGTGGCTAAACAGAAACACCTGGGAAGACTAATCAACATAACGGGAGACAGCTAAACATGAAAAGACAGGGGAACACATGACAGACAATAACAAAACACAAAACCCACACCGTGACAGTTGCCCAATTACACCCTCTCTTTGTAGCAGATCTTCATTTGTGTTTGCAACAGAGCAATTCCTGCTGCTGTTTTGACTCAACTTATAGGCTCTTTGTAAGTTCTCAGCTGGTAAAAAATACCATCATATGGACGCACATACAACAAGCAGATTTAGCACAAAGCATTGCTTTGAATGTTTCGGTAAGTAATCAATTATACATTGCTGTCCAATCAGGTTTTGACCTTATCTCTATGCGTTTAATTCTGTATCTTTAGGTTTGTTGTTAAAAATGACAGTGTGAACGCCAAGCAAACCAGGACTAAATGTATCAATTTATTTTTTTATCAAGACCAAAAGAACTAAGAGAACCAAACAGAAGGTCTTCTGAAGCCGTACATTAGCATTTGCCAGCTTTAAGAACCACCCATTCCCGTAAAGCATTGAATTTATGTTATCAAATTGTAATCAAATGTTTCCCTGCATTCTCAAACATCTTGCATGTTTGTATACATTTGAAAATTTTACAATAAACACCAAATATATTGTATTTTATACTGTTCTTAGTGAGATGAGTGATTCATTCACTCATAAAAGAATGTAAGTATTTTTCCTTTTGTTCATTGCATTGAATGAAAGGTTGTAATGTTTTGGTTCAAGGCATTGAGTTTTATTTTATTTTTTGGATGAAATTGGAATTGGAAGTTTCTGCAGTTGTGGAAGTACAGAGTCTTACACGTAATTTCTTTCTCTGTGCCCCACAGAATTCACAGAGGGCAACATCCATTTTAAAATGGAAATTAGCATGCAAATGAATGTTTTGTGAGGTGCATCATGTGATGAATTTGACAGAATGTGTAGTTTCTTATAATCATTTTCTCTAGTTACTCAGAAATTGGTTTCCATCATAGCGTGACCTCTCTCCTTCGAAATGCACTTCCTCTGCAGTGCTTTTTACTGTTTGCTGTGTGTATAGAGCCAAATAATTAACATTTATTTAGGGAACTGGTTGGGGTTGCACCAGCCATTCATAATTTCTTACTTAAATTGGAACGTTAAGTCCACATTAGAGGGTTAGTAACTACTAACTAGTTTGTACCTAACTCTGTCCTTTATTCCGTTGCACCATTTGTTCTTAGGGCAGAACGTAGCTAGTAGGTCGTAAGCTCTCGGTAAAGTAATGCGTAGTCGCATAATATGACGTTTACCCTCAATATTCCAATAGCAGCCTTCAAATACATTACCAGAAGTTGTTGAAATGCTGTGAATTTCAGGTTATTCTTCATGGTGCAGCTGGAATCTGCTCTCTGAAAAAGGTTGCGCTGTAAGGAGCCATTTTTCTCGTAAATGAACAGCAGCTGGAAAGTTGGAAAGTATTGTGTATATATTGTGTGCATATGCTGTATGATGAAGTTTCAGAAGTACAATGTAGGACACTTTGTAATCGTGGATTTTAAATTGTAATGTCAGAACAGAAGCGTAATCTTTAATTAGTTGTGGCAAAAGCCAGACCAGAAATGTCAAACTAATTAAGGGGAATTGAATTCTGGGCAGTGTGTTGATACAGTAAGGTCTTTGAGGAATGCATGAAATTAGTCATATTTGCCAAAGCTGATTGTTCATGCGTGCACATGAAATAGTTTGCACTAAATATTGTACAAATAACATTGGCATGATTGGTGCATAACAAATGCAAAGCTGTTCCGCTAAAACAAAACGAGTAAGAATGCAAATGGTTAAGCTGTGTATTAACATTTCAATAGGTGAGGCCCAATGTTTGCATTATCAGCTCTTTTTTATTTTCTTCTTTTTTTGTCTAATTATATCTTTGAGTGCTTTAAAATGTATTTTTATACAGTAAATGAAAATATTACAAGTTAGGGAGTGATACAATGAGCACATTTACATGCACATCAATAAGCTGATATCTCACAAAAATAAGCTCATTGAAATAACCCATTGTCCTGGTGTACCTTCTAACCAATAACCGGTAGCGGAAGTTGTTCACAAGATTAATAAATCAGGTTATGTCGCGGATGGGTAGTGACGTCAAAACATAATCATTCGTGTATCTGACTGAGTATTCAATTTGTTATGTCAATTTGTATATTTTGGAAGTCATTTTTCACTCTATCTTCTTTTGTGTTCAACAGAAGAAAAGAAACTCACACAGGCTTGGAACAACATGAGGGAGATTAAATGATGACAGAATTTACATTTTTGGATGAACTATCCCTTTAAGAACGTGCATGTAAAACGCACATGAAGTGGCAAGTGGGATATACCTGAATCTGCCTCTCCTACATGATAATGGGCACATCATGTTTGAGTCCATTCTGTCATCATTTAATCTCCCTCAACCTGTATGACTTTCTCTCTTCTGTGGAACATAAAAGAAGAGATTGTGAGTGTTTTTATGTCCAAACAATAGAAGTAAATGGTAACCAAAACTATACCATTCGTCATCTTCTTTTGTGTTCTGCAGAAGAAAGAAAGTCATACAGGTTTCCATTTATGTCATAATTTCATAATTAAATGATGACAGAATTCTCATTTTTTGATGAACTATCCCTCTTTCAACATTAGAGAATGAAATATTTTGGCCATATTATCATCCATTAGATGAAAAATCGAAAGTTTGATCGCTTTGAAAAGTAGCAGTGCACTTGGCAAGTACCACTAATTAGTATTGACCTCAGGAAGTACTTTTCTGGTTCCTAGCCATACGTGCACTATATACATTAGGGATCAAATATGCATACTGCTTGTTTAACTTATGAGCATCATCAACATTCATGTCATAGACTGCCTATTTATGATTTTTCAAGGTACCATTTAGTTCTGGATCTGATCTGTTGCAGCCCTAATATGTCTCTATTAGTTGTAATGAAACACGGTAATGTTTGACAGCACAGTGGGCAAGAGCTCATTTCATCTAAAGGCTTCAAAGATGGCAAGATCAAGAGATGGCGCAGAGAAAACTAGACGTTTCTATGAATATATGAATGGCATTTAAAGGGGAATGAGTTCAGTTTGAAGGGAATATGTTTCTGCCGAGTGTCTGTGGCGTTCCACTTCTGTGTTATTAGATTTTTTTCACCTTTCTAGTGCAGGCATTTCATTATTGTAAAGGATGTTGTAATGTTGTCATCAACACAAAACAGTCATAATTACTACAAATGTTATCATTACCATTAGAAATACTGCGATACTTCATATATCATATGAATCTGCCATCCCGTCTCCGTTTGCGTTTGGTTCTCGCCGTTTATGTCTTCGCCATTAGGACCACAAGGAAAATGAAGTCACTATAGTTGGTGCATCTGTATAAATATTGTGGTTCTTGCCTAATACGCACTGCTGATGTGACAATGGCCCTAAGAACTACACTGTTTTGTGTATGTATATGTGTATTGCTATTGCAAGAGATCAGCTGATAGCTTTTTAACAGATATTTTGTTTACTATCTTGTTGATTTGGTCCACTAGGTTTGATACTGCAGTTCTGTGTGTGGAAACAGTATTTGAAAGCCCCAGTTGATCTAATGAAGAGGCATCACACTGTCAGAATGAAAACCTCAGTTTGAAATCTTGAATGCTTCTCACTGAAAAGCATCCACCTGTGACCCACCTTTACTGAAAGACTGCTTCTGTTTTCTGCAGGAGACCATCATGGTCATTCCTTTAAAGCCACCATAAAATTGAAAAATACTATTTTTTAATGAAATATTGCAGTATTTATTTTAAATGATTTATCCATGCACATTTTTTATTTATTTATGTGCCCTTGTGAGTTTTAATCAAAATAACTTCCCCTCCCTCTTGCAGCAAAATCTCTTCTCTTCTCTTTTCAATTCCTAATTGAAAAAATCAAGTCCTGCCCTACATGTTTTCTTGTTCAAGACAACACTTTACATAGCTTTACATTGTGTGTACGTTACAATACGGAAGAAAAGACTATGACAACTTCTGTTTAATGTCGATTTAAAAAAAAAAAACTTTCTATGATAACCATAGTTTCCGCAATGGAATTATTTTATTTATTTATACTACTCTTTATTTATTGCATGACTAGGACCATAGGGTGGTACTACAACTAAATGACCCTACAACTTTGATTAAAACATCAAAATATGAGAAAAATATTTTATGTTTTTTAATTTTTTTAAAATGACGGGAAGAACAAAACACTTAACTTGGTAAAATGATTTGCCGTTAAAAGGCTAACTACAGTTACAGTACAAAACAAAATGCATACAAAAACAAAAAGCTCACAGTAAAAAGCATACATTGACTACACATCAATTATTAATATTTCGTTTTTTTGCATGTGTTCATAATTTCTTTGAATGACAGCCTGGCCAAAAATGATGTCCGCACAATTTGGCATGTTTCATTGTGTTATCGCGAATAAACACTTAACTCCAAGCACAACTACGCAATATGCTTACAAAATCATTAACAATTTTTTTTAAAATATTTTAATAAAGGGTGAAGATGCCAGTTTTCCTTGGCTGGACATCACTTTTGGCCACAACTGTATGTGTATTATTTTTGTATATTTATATTTTATGTGTATGTACATTTTATATGTTTATATTATTTGGTTGATCACTCAGCCTATTTGTATATATGTTGTTTTATGTTGTTTGCACCAGAATTTCCCCCACCTCCAAAACTGCAATTTAACTATGGCTATTTGTCTAGGATAACACTTTGTTAAATGATATGATCTTTTGAAATTATTTAGATTTTCAGATGTAAGGCAAAAAGTCTGGTTTAACAGAAACATCTAAGCTTTAAGATACAGTTATTACCCAAATCTATATGTGCACAGATCAATAATGCATGATGTCAGAGTGTGTTGCCTCATATGCTTATATGGATTACATCAGAGTTAGATCAATTGCCTGATTTTGATATGCACCCTCCATGTTTTTCTTTTAGGGATTGTACAGCAAGCTCTTTAAGTACTGAGTCTTGTGCCATAGTCTTATACATGCCAACACCTGCTGCCTGCTCTAACAAACAAACAAACAAAAAGCCTGTGAGAAAGATTTATTTTACACATCTCTTAACTGGGATGGCCTTTGTGTTTGTTTTTTTGACCAGGCATGTGTAGGGCTGATGAAGTGTTTGGTTTATTAAGAGTGGTAGATTAGAGTGTCAGTACTCGCTGTTTCACTAAATTGATCCCACTGAGTAAACACTTAGGGAAAATTGATTGATTTCACACCTTATATTTCTACCTGAACAACTCATGTGTGGATGTGTTAGTGTGTTTAATTTTTTTTTTCCTTCTATGACTCATTAGTTCACTCAAATTTTTTTGTCATCATTCGCTCATGTTGTGCCAAACCCATATGATTTTCTTTATAAAATGAATATGATATTATAAACTGTTATATTTATTTATAACTTGCTTTCAGCCTTTGTTTTGACTATCTCAAATCCCCAAAATTAAGAGTCCTTTATGAAGGAGAAAAAAAGGAATAGGAATGCTTCAAAGATTGTAAATTACTATAACATCCTAATGTATCAAATAGTATATAGTATAAGCAAAAAAGTTAAATAAAAAAAAAAACTGACTATTATTATGAAATAATATTATTTTATTATTTCATATGTGAGGCTTTACACGGTTAGCCATATTTTGTTTTTGTCCAATGTTTAGTGCAGTTTGGATTTAAAATCTATGGTTTTACCATGACCTATTAACGGGATAGTTCATCCTGAAAGGAAAATTAAGTAATAATTTACTCACCCTGGTGTTGTTCTAATGCCATATGCCCTTCTTTCTTTTATGGGCCACAAAAGGAGATTATCATTTTTTTTTTAAGTTCAGTTCGCGCTTGTCCATATAGCAGAGAATAGTCTGTTCACTAGAAATCCCCAAAAAGTATCTGTGTATTTTCTTCACCGAGTCAAATATCCCCGGACCGGAATTCTGTTTGTCTGATGACAGTCAGAATGACAATTGACGGATGTGAACACGATAACTTCTTGTTATGACGAACACAACGGATATATTCACCTCAGAGAAGAAGATACATGGGTTGTATTTCATGTCACGTTTTTTATTTAATCTTGATTTCTTACAACTTGTGTGCTTTTTCTGGGTGAGACGGAATAAACTGCGGCGCAGAGAAGACCAACGGCTAAGTTCAAGAATTTTGTTAAATAAAACATTACATTTCGGTTTGTTGTTCACCAAACCAAACAATAGTCTGCTAAATGATTAAATGTAAATGTAAATATATATATATATATATATAGCACTTGTCCCATGGGATCATTCTGTGATAGTTTTGCATCTAAGCAAAACTTTTGCGTTTTTTTAAAAAGCTTGATGCTGGTTTCTATTCACTGCCATTATATGGATGAGCGCGAGATTTTTTTTCTTCTAAAATTGCTACTTTTGTGGTCCATAAAAGAAAAAAGTTCTAATATGTACCATTTAGGTACTAATGTACACTTTTAGTACAAATATGTACAGTACCTTTAAGGTACTAATATACACACTTTAGGTACAAATGTGTACCTTTTGAAAGGGTACAGCCTCAGTGACAGCTTTTGTACCTTTTGTATCTCTTTAAAACTGTTCTAGATTAACTAATTTATTGCAAACAGAATCAAATCAAGCCCCAGAAACAGTCTGAACTCCTCTAAAAGCAGCAGTATCTGTAAGTGTTGTGCATTGTGTGTGTTTCAGACGAGTGCGGTGCTGTGTTCAGGTGGATGTGCTCTGTTGGCGGTCAGCTCCCTGTTGGCCATCATCACCATCTTCCTGCCCGGTGGAGCCTGGGAGAGGAGGATCTGCACATTGGCAGGATACATGCAGATGGCTGCAGGTTAGTGTCCGGCTTACTATCTGACCTCTGATCAGCTCTTAAACGCCAACCCTTAGAGGAACCATGTTGAGTAGCATTACATGACTGATCCTAGTCAGTTAAACCCTAATCCGAGCTTGAGACGGGACCCCAATAGACCATCTGAGGTAGGCCTGTACTGCACACAGAATTGGCGAGAGCTTACCAAAATCTATGCAAGACTTGTAAAACCCCAACATATCTCTTTCCCACACTTCGCTTTGAAGAATGGCTTGACTTTTCCCTTTGATACACACACAACAGCAGAGATCTTCAGAAAGGAGCAGAGACCTTCCTTCTCTCACCTCCCGCTCAAATATCATGTGATACACTCTGGAGCTCTGCTAACTGCTTTGGGCGTAACATCTGAATTCTGTTGTGTTCACATTTGAAGTGTATTGTTCATTTTTTGGCAGAGCAGGGGAGGAATGATACAATTTGATATGCCGTGATATGAAGCACTTTAAGCTGAATTTAGGTGCTGTTTCATATTAGAAATGCAAAGATTCATGTTTCACCTTCATTAAATTGCATGAAGGAGTTTATTCAAACACTATTTGCAATCCAGATCCCTTCTGGGGAAAATAACAGGTTAAGCTGGTTTCTGCAATATGGTTGCTGGTCCAAGGTGGTCTGCCAGTTCAAACCAACCTATCTAAAGGCTGTGACACATCAAGCCAAAGTTGGGCCAGTGTTCTACAGTTCTACACGGTCAGCACAACAAGCACCCTGTTGCTGGCTTTTTGTCCAGTTGAGCATGTTGAATTGTTGTTGGGCAGTAAATGAGAGAAATCTTTCTGGTGTGCGTTTTCCATACAACAACGTCACTCGCTGCTCAACTACCGTAGTACGATGCATCGTTGAAGAAATCAACTAGCTAGTCATTACTGTTTCCCGAAACCGTATTGCCGCATATTTGTCGTTCAACCACATTGGTTAATGATGTTATGCAGGTGGTGGAGTAATAACTTCTTTTAATGAATCTGTTTGATATTGAATTAATACTAGATGTCTTGCTGTAAATTATGGACATGGTATTTGAGGGCTAATTCTCTTTTTTTCTCAGTTATTTTGCTTTACTTCCAGATTCAATCATAGGCTCGTTCTTATGTACTACTAGAGCATGTACGCACATGCACACTCTTCAAAAACGGTGCTTTAAATCTCTTGACAAACTAAAAGACAGAAATTACATCTGTATGTATTCGAAATAAAAGATGTAGATTGTACTGAATGTCAGCTTGCTTATTTTGCTCAAGATAAGGATTTATTATGTCCATGTCATTTAAACAAGAAACACTATGCGTCCTACCACACCTCAAAAGTTTAATTTAGTGAACCAGTGCACGAGAAAAAAGAGAAAATGGTAAAAGCAAGCAAAGAATGAAGTGAAGATTGCACACAATGTTGAGCATTCCAAGATGCAAATATTTACGTAACAACATGGCTGTCTGGAATGAAGAAAGTAAAGACCAACTGACCAACATGATTGATTCATATTTAAAATGGTATGCAAGCTCTTTGTTTTGTTCAATATCCACAATCCGAGTTTTGGTTTCCCTTTTTGGATGACTAATACAGACAGCTGCCACCTGCTGATATAGACAGTTATTTCCTCTCATGCAGGCACACAATGTCTGTGCTTGTTGGCCATTGGCTGTTGTCTTTGCAGTGTGTTCAAGTGTAACTTTTTGGCCGCGAACGCAGGCGACGTGAGACGACAACAAAGTCAGCTTTCGTCTGCAATAGTTCTTTGATGTCGGTTTGGTGTGTCATGGGCTTAAAATAATCTACCTGGCTGACTTCAACCCTACCAGCTGGTAGTCCAGCCAGTCAACTAATCTGGACCAGCTTGGACCAACTATTAACTATATATTCGTTTGGATCAGCTAGAAACCATCAGAAGCAAGATTTTGCAGGGTTGGCTTGCAAAAATGTGAATGTAATTAATGATTTTGGTTGCCAATTCACACTGGGTTCAACACGTTTGCTGGGTTTTGTTGGATCGGTGTGTTACCTCTGTCGGTGTCTGTTGGCTTGGGTCAGGGTTTGTTTTCACCCAACTGACTGAACACGTTCAATCAGTGTTTGTTGGTGTCTGTTGGGGCAGTGTGTATATGTAATTTTTCATAAAATTCTAAATCCAACGGCAGACTTGTTTGTTGGTGTTTGTTGGCCTTTGTCGGTGTTTGGTGTTTTTAGCCCCCAACGGCTCCTTCCAGGCAGCGAGGGGATGGGTAGGTTTAAGGTTGAGGTTAGGGTTAGCTGCCTGGAAGGAGCCATTGGGGGCTAAAAACACCATTGAGCGCGTTTGTCTGTGTGGTATGAATTGGCCTTTATACACACACCCTCCACCATGATTATGCAGATATTTTCTGAACATGGAGAATTTTCAGACTAAACAGCCCATCCATCTAAACACACTTTGTTGCAGTGCACATCAGTCACAAAAGCTAAATTATTAAATAAAGAAAGAAGTGTTTGCTCTCAACACAGGTTGCTAGGCAACAACCACTGGCTGAATGCTGTGATGGCACGATGAGGGCACTCGAAGATTTACTGGCCACAGTAAAAAGACAATTACATCCCTTTAACACAGGTCAGTGGTTCAGGGGTGGCCACATGCCTCGTGCTGCGCTGGCCTTCATTCAACAGGCGAATACAGTGACAGTGACATGACGTGAAGGCCAAGTATGGTAACCCATACTCAGAATTTGTCCTCTGGATTTAACCCATCCAAGTTAGTACACACACATAGGCGTAGTGAGTAGTAAACACACACACCCAGAGCAGTGGGCAGCCATTTTGCTGTGGCGCCTGGGGAGTGATTGGGGTTTTGGAGTCTTGCTCAAGGGCACCTCAGTCATTTCCTGCAGGTATTGAGAATCGAACCCACTACCTTCTGGTTACCAGTCTGACTTTTATAGTTTTATATACTTATATATACACTTTTATATACTTCTTTATACTTAACAACACCATACTGTATCTACTTGCACAAAAGCAATGACAAGCACTCATGCTAAATAAATATGTTTATATGCAAGATACATGTATATTGGGAGCACTGATTTCCAATTTGTCCTTGATATTTTTGAGGCCTTGGAAGGTTTTATTGGATGTGGGAATACTGTATATTTAAATGCTTGTTTTAATTAAGCCTTTGGGCTCTACATTGATCATTACAGAGAAACTTTAAATAATTTTAAAATAAGTGCCTCGCACTGATTTATTTCCCTGTTCTAATTAGAAAGTAATGATATTTCCATAAAACTACTGTAATAATGGAGAATGTAAAAGGGCACAGGCTATAATGGACTGCATTGGTATTCTCTAAGCATTGACTGAAGCATCTTTTCAAGGGTAAGACACTAAATTAACCTCATCTCAGATAGATGCCTTCATCCAAACAAACATGCCGTGTTCTTAACAACAAGAGGCTTTCAGCAAGTTTTCGTTCTAAAATGTTTGCCGAATAACCTTTTTGAAGAAAGTTTTCTGCTGTAGTGGGAGAAAGTTTAGAAATGAATAAGCCTCTGAAGTTTGTGCATGTTTGCTTGAAGTCGAAAAACATATAGTTGATGATTTTTAATATTTCATGTGCTGTTTTGCTCAATGAAAAGCGTTCTCTCATCATTGCTTTTAAAGTAGCAGTTATTTTCCGTCAGTCAGACTGTCAAACTGAAATAAACTACAGTATAAAACAGATGTAATTTGACTATAATGCTCCAGCTCAGTGATTCCCATCCAGGGGTCTGTGTACCTCAGGAGGGGGTTTTGAATTCACCGTTAGGTCTTTTTCAGGAAACGTTTCTCTACAATGGCCCCCTTAACTGTTAAAACTTATGAAAGACAAACAAGCTCAGCTGTCTTATTATAGGGAGCTACTTCATGAATCTTTTTTCATGGACAGTATAATAATGCCAATGAAGACCATAGGCTGGCATTATGCAAATTTGTTACAAACCTACGTACGTTCACGCAGAAGAAAGACTGGAATTACTGACGACTCATTTCAGGCATTTCATAATCGGTTGTTTCTTTTGAGAGACAGACAATAAGGCTATGTTTACACGGAAACGATCTGAAGAGAAAACGCAAAAGTGGCATTGCATTATCACTTTTTATTCTGCGTTTAGACGAGCGTTATGGGGGGGAAATCTGCGTGCATATGGTGACGCAAAAGTGTGTGAAATTCAATGTTTTTTACCCTTTAGACGAGAACGCGATGGTGGAGCGTTTTTAACATTTCCACTCTGGAGGGTGGTTTCACTTTTTTGCGTTTTTAAGCCCCAAAAACGCTGTCGCCGTCTAAACGAAAGGCACATCTGATAAAATATTTTTACGTTTTCACCCGCGAGCGTTCTCGTGTAAACAGGGCCTAAGACAATTTGCCTTGCATTTTGATCTTTGAAACTTTGCAAGCCTTTTACATTCACAAACAGCAATATTAAACTGTTATTGTTATAAAGTGGTTTGACATCAGTTTTAAGAAGCGGCATGAGTGCTTTGTTTATGCAAAAAAAAAAAAGTACTTTACCACTTTATTTGCAAAATATTAATCTTAAATGAATGTCTCACATTAACACGCATGCATCATGGTACTCTCGTGAATGCAGGTTGGAGATTAATATTTTGTAAATAAAATAGTGGTTATGTTTTTTTTTTTTTTTTTTCGCAAACAAAGCACTCGCGTCGCTTCATTAAAATTGAGGTTAATCCACTGGAGTCACATGGATTACTTTAATGATGTCTTCACTACCTTTCTGGGGCTTGAAAGTGGTAGATGTGTAGCTGTTAGTGGAGGGACAGAAAGCTCTCAGATTTCATCAAAAAGATCTTAATTTGTGTTCTGAAGTCTTACAGGTTTGGAATGACATTAGGGTGAGTAATTAATGACATAATTTTCACTTTTGAGTGAATTAACCCTTTAATGAACCAGATAGTGTTTTGTAATAATACATTTTTAAAGATAGATTTTTTTCAATTTATTTTTTCAGTCATGACTTGGCCTTCATAGACTTGAAACTTAACTTGGACTCTTTATAAATAACTTATAAACATGTCTTCTCTGTTGATCAAGATTTATTATTGGTTGTCTACTGATGTATCAGATTGTCTTTCCTCTGTGCCTGTGTTTCCTGAATCCAGATTAATTATTGTAAATCACACTACACCTGCCCTGTATGAAATCCTTCTTGCACTGATGCAATATAAACCATCTCATAAACATTGGAGAGTCTGCCGCTTTGTCTACATTATGTCCCGCACAAGGGTAAGAAAAACAACTCCGTCTGGTTTGCAAACTCAATGTAATTTTAGAGCAGTGCACATAATAAGAAATTTTACATTCTGGTGTGTTCACTTTTTTCCCCCCTGTGTCTTTATAAACGGGTTATTGTATAGCTAAAATATGGATGCGAAGATCACAGGAGAGAGTGTTTGTTTGGTGATGTGAAATGAGGGAACGAAAGCATAATGGCCCTGTGAAAACAATGAAGGTATTATGCAGAGGAAATGATAGCAGAGCTGCATTTAATTTAATGATGGCAACTTCACAGTTATTCACAACAAACAAGAGCCTCTTTTGGCACTTGATGACTCGTGTGTGTGTGAGTGTGTGTGTGTGTGTGTGTGTGTGTGTGTGTGTGTGTGTGTGGCCTGGTAAACCCTACGTTATGGGGATAAAATGTCCCCATAAGGATGGCAATATCTGAAATAGTGTAAGGGAATAGAATATACAGTTTGTACATTAAAAAAATCATTATGTCTATGGAAAGTCCCCATAAAACATGAAAACACAACGTGTGTGTGTGTGTGCGTGTGTGATTGTTAGCATTATGACATATACATGATGCTTGAAGAAGTAATTTGCTTTGAAACAAACTTGAGTAAACAATGTAAGAGTGAGTGGAGAGAATATTGAATCAGTCAGTGACCTTTCTCTCACTCTTTTGTTGAGAGTCCCTGATAAATGTATGCCCTTCTTCAATGCCGAACTTGTAAGACATCTGAGAGAATTCGCCTTGACTCAAAACTGAAAAGGTAAAAAGAAACGATAAATGATGTAAGATGTTTACAGGAATGTCTTGATGGAAATATTGAGTTGCGTGATCTGCTTTCCTCAGGATGTTATTTTTAGTTGAGCCGTTTTATGGATGTCCGTCTCCTGTGTGAAATGAAATAGACGGCCACAGAACACAGTGTCCAGTGAGTGTCAACCAGGGATGGATGGTCTGTCTGTGTGTTTATGTGTGTGTGTGTGTGTGTGTGTGTGTGTGCCTACTTAACCAAATTTTGACAAACTTGTACCCAAAAGTGAGCTAAATCCGACAAAATGTCAAAATGTGTTAGGTTATAGTGTTTATACCCAGCTGTATGAAACAATAGAAGTCTATGGAATATTTACCATTTAGCTAGCCAAGTAAATGGGTGTGTATGTGTGTGTACTTACTTAACTATATTTGGGGGACAAATTTGTACCCAGAAGTGACCAAAATCTGACAAAATCTCCAAAAACCTCACTTTAGAGACGTCCTCATTTGTAAATATGGTATAAAAATAAAGTAATTATTTTATTTTTTTTATGTAAAAATGCAGAAAGTTTTCTGTGATGGGTAGGTTTAGGCCGGGGTAGGGTTAGTGTAAGGGGATAGAATATACAGTTTGTACAGAATAAAAACCATTATGTCTATGTAAAGTCCCCATTTACAGTAGATACAGTAGCTAAGTAGACGTGTGTGTGTGTGTGTGTGTGTGCTCTTCTGGGTGAGGGTGCGTATGAACCGGACACATTACAGCTTAGACCTATTTGCAGCTTCTCCAAACATATAGAGACTGAGAGAAAGAGACTAGATACGGAGATAGAGACTTCCAGCTCACTTTGAAAGATTCATTTTAAATGGAAAAGTATGGCAATCTCTTTCCCTCGTTCATTTGACAGGGTTTTTGTTTCTGTGCTGGACTAAAGATGCCAATACTGTATTTCTACCTTCATCTCAAGAATTAAACATGTGAACTTTAATGATTTCACACTTAGCCTAACCCTACCCAAGTCATTTTTTTGGTCACTACATTGTTTGTATACAGTATTTTGCCTTATTTTGTAGGTTTAATGAACTAACTATAATTCAAAATTGTGTAAAAAAAAGTAGGGATGCACCAATATTTCAAGTGTGGCGATAATGATAATTAGTCAAATAAGCTAATAATAATTTTCATGTTATGGTCAATAACTGAAAAATGGCTGATATTGAGAAAGTATTCAAACCCCTTCATTTTTTCCCCGATTTTTTTATTTTGCTGCCTTATGTTAAACTACTTTAAATAAAAACATTAATCTACACTCCATAATGACAAAGCAAAAAACAGATCTGTGACAATTTTGCTAATTTATTCAAAAGGAAAAACTGGTTACGTGGTTAAAGTACTTTTACAGCCTCAAGTCTTTTTGGGCATGATGTGATAAGCTTTGCACAGCTGCTTTTGGCGATTTTTTTTTTTTTTTTTTTTTTTTTTTTTTTTCTGCCATTCTTCTCCTCATCCTCTCAAGCTCTGTCAGGTTGGATCGTGACCGTCGCTGGACAGCCATTTTCAGGTTTCTCCAGAGATGTTCGATTGGGTTCAAGCCCAGGCTCTGGCTGGGCCACTCAAGGACATTCACAGAGTTGTCCATAAGCCACACTTGCATTGTCTTAGCTGTGTGCTTTGGGTCATTGTCCTGTTGGAAGGCGAACCTTCTGCCTAGTCCGAGGTTCAGAATGTTCTGGTCTAGATTTTCATTAAGGCTAACGCTATATTTTGTTGCGTTGAGCTTTCCTTCAACTCTGACAAGTCCCCCAGTCCCTGCCACTGAAAAACCTCCCCGCAGCATGATGCTGCTACACCTACACTTTACTGTTGGGATATTGTGCAGGTGATGAGCAGTGCCTGATTTCCTCCATACATGATGCTTGGATCTGAGGTTCATCAGACCAGAGGATATTGTTTCTCACAGTCTGAGAGAGTCCTTTAGGTGCTTTTTTGCAAGTGGGTTTTCATGCATCTTCAATGAGGAGGGACTTGAGTCTGGCCACTTTGCCATAAATCCCAGATTGGTGGAGTGTTGCAGTGATGTTTGTCCTTCTGTAAGTGTCTCCCATCTCCATATATGATCATGGAGCTCAACCAGAGTGACCATCAGCTTCTTGGTCACCACTCTAACCAAGTCCCTTCTCCATTGATTGCTCAGTTTGACTCTAGGAAGAGTCCTGGCTGTTCCAAACTTCTTCCATTAAGGATTATGGAGGCTACATGCTTCTGTGAACCTTCAATACAGCAGAATTTTTGTAGTCTTACTCAGATCTGTGTCTTCACACAATATCTCTGAACACTACAGTTCCTTTGACCTCATGGCTTGTTTTTTGCTCTGATTTACATTTTCAGATTTTATTGAGAGGTGTGTGCCTTTCCAAATCATACAGTACCCATTCAATTGAATTTGCCACAGGTTAACTCCACTCAAAGTGTAGTAACATCTACAAGCGAAATTGGACTGCTTCTGAGCTATATTTCAAGTGTTTCAGAAAAGGGTATGAATACTTATGCAATGTATTTATTTCAGTTTTTTTATTTTTAATACATTTACAAAGTTATCACAAATATGTTTTTTTTTTTTGTGCTTTGTATGGCACAAAAATGTATGGAGTTTAGATTAATGCGGAAAAAAATAATATTAATTTAAAGTAGATGAACATAAGGCAGTAACATAAGATGTGAAAAAAAAATGAAGGGGTTTGAATACTTTCTCAAAACACTGTATCTGATATAGACCAATACCGGTATCTGATATGGTACTGATATGGTATTGTCCATCCCTGTAAAATAGTAATAATAAAGAATGTTTTGACTGCTAGTGTAATCGTTTATTCATCTGAACTAGACATATCCTCAGACAACAGAGAAATGAAATGGAAAACATTTAATGGACTGGTTGTTTAGCACTGTAAATGATATCTACAGTATGATACTATTCGGTCACGTCCTCTCCGTCGAGTGTACAGGCGTGCTGTGATCTGTAGAGTCTCCTGGGATGTATTTAGCTGGAGATGGAAGTGCATTGATGTCAGGCAAAATGTTCAAAATCTCTTTTCAGATTGGGCTGGTTGCCCTGACAATCCGATGCCGGTGGTACTAGGGAAAACCTTTCCATCCGTTCCCTCTTTCGCAGCAGACAGCTGCAGTAAAGCTCATGTGTTTTCAACGTTAAAATAATCCTGCCTAAAGAAATACTTCACTCATATTGGGGTACACAACATGAAGGAGATGCTTTTAAAAAACATAGCTGCATTGTTTTTATTCATAATCATAAACATCACAGTGGATTAAACCTCTTTGCTATAACTGTGGACATTAACTGTAATCCTGTTCTATTAACATGAGTGACCCACAGTTTGCAGTCTGGCACATGTCTGTTATGGGAGACGGTGGACTGATATGATTTGGCATATTACTGGAGAATATTTCTCTCTCACAGTGTGAGTTGCTCTTCCCACTCTTTTACCCCACTTCAGTTGGCCTTTCTCTTTTGATTCATCTCTCTTGGAAAAAAGTAAAAAGAGACTGATCTTTCTGCCTCTGATCTCACCCCATTGCTCTGAAAAGAGTGTAGTTACTCTGAGGAGACTGTGGCCCACGGTGTCAGCTCTCCCCAGGGCCAACAGAAACGCACCGATACATGAACATACGACCAGTTCAGACTTTCATCAACATCACTGCTGGACTGAAGTTGGTGCTTAAGGGCTGATTTGATTTTATTCTACGTACAGAAGTTGTTTTCACGCAAACACAGCAGTTAAATACCAGTTTATATCAATCAAACCTTCCTACTGTAAGTGTCATCCAGTCAGACATCAGTGACCTCACAGTCGAAAGACTCCAGGCTGATTGGCGGAGATGAAGCTTCTTTGAATATCTCAGACAAAGGTAATGAGGGCCATGGGATATTCGTAATGAGACGGAGTAGATATTCATTGATTTTGCTCCCGCTGTGGGTGGTGGAGCTCACACACAGAGGAGAAAAGTAAGAGTGTGTGAATGTGTGCGAGAGAGAGAGAATGTGTGTGACAAGGTCCATTGGGGCTTTTGCACCAGAGGAACATTTTTATAGTTCCTATTACTGTTGTCACGATACTGGAATTTCTAACTTTGATACGATACCTTGAAAAATATTGATATTCGATACCGTTTTCGATACCACGAGGAAACTGCCATATACCTCTAGGTGTTATTTTACTTATATAGTGCATATTTATACATTACTGCATATTTATACATGTATACACTATATTACTGTGCACACTGCCTAAAAAATAGGCTACACAAAGTTGGAATCAAAATAAAAACTAATGCTAAAAGTTTATTGTCGGGAAAAAAGCCTGTTGTTTAATAGGCATTGCTCGAAAATGAAGCCTTTTAGCGCCACTCACTGGTCGTTTAATTTCCAAACTACTGCCATTCGTGCATCAATTAATGTAATAAAATGTTGGCACATTCACGGTTATCTGTTTCAGAGAAAACGCCTCGGTTACGACTGTAACCTCGGTTCCCTGAAGAGGGAACGAGCGTTGCGTCGAGATTGACGCTATGGGGAACGCCTTGCGTGATGATGTCTTGAAGCACATGTAAAATCAGTCCAATGGTGTGGCGGAACGTCAGAGGCGGGTGACGTCACGTACCAGGAAACTATAAAGCCTGCCCGAAAACAGAAAGCGAAAGCTTCGTAAAGTCTGAAGTAGTCGCTGACAGGCATGAAGGAGATATGGCAAGGTGACGCAGCGCTCGTTCCCTCTTCAGGGAACCGAGGTTACAGTCGTAACCGAGGCGTTCCCTTTCAAGGGAACTCGCGTTGCGTCGAGATTGACGCTATGGGGAGCGTCTTATACCAACGCCACCATAGCTGCAAATGTCTGTCCTGTGTGAAATCGAGTGAGCAGCACTAGGATGACAAAACCTGAGACCCTGGTGTAGAGTCCAGGTCCAACGAGTAAAATCTGACGAAGGTGTGCGGTGAGGACCAGCCTGCCGCATCACAAACATCTTGAATGGAAACTCCTGATATAAGGGCCTTGGAGGCCGCCATACTCCTTGTAGAGTGAGACCGGACAGCCAAAGGAGAAGGCTGTCCGGCCGCCTCATAAGCAAGTGAAATGGCCTCAACCACCCACTTGCTCATTCTTTGCTTAGATACAGGGGACCCCTTATTTGGGGGCCCGAAACACACAAATAATTGATCAGTTTTACGGCTCAGGGCAGCTCTGTGGACATAAGCATCTAACGCCCGAACAGGGCAGAGCAAATTATTTCTTTCCTGGTCCGCATTCTGAAAGGGAGGAGGACAGAAGGCCTGCAGAATAATAGGTCTAGCCACATTAGTGGGAACCTTGGGGATATAACCTGGCCTAGGATGGAGAAATGCTTTGACCATACCAGGTGCAAACTCTAAGCATGAGGGAGCAACCGACAATGCCTGTAAATCCCCTATTCTCTTGAGAGAAGAAATAGCGAGGAGAAAAAGAGCTTTCAGTGTCAGAAATTTGACCGGAACATCCTCTATAGGCTCGAAAGGGGCCAGGGAAAGGCCTTGGAGAGCAACAGCCAAATCCCAAGAGGGCACCCTGGAACGTGCTGCAGGCCTCAGCCTCAAAGTGCCACGAAGGAAACGAGATACCAGAGGGTCCTTCCCCACAGACATTCCACCCAAAGGAATGTGGTAAGCACCTATGGCCGCCACATAAACCTTTAAGGTGGACGGGGTTAGACCTGCAGTGAACCGCTTCTGCAGGAACTCCAGCACTGTACCAACTGGGCAGTTAACTGGGTCCAACCGACGGTCACTACACCAGGAAGTGAAAACTCTCCACTTCAGGGCATGAAGTTTCCTCGTGGAGGGAACTCTGGAATGTAGAATGGTCTCTACGACCTCAGTCGAGAGACCTGACTCTATGAGCTGGGCCCCCTCGGTCACGTCTGTACCATAGCATCCAGTCCCAGAGGAGCTGGATGCGTGAGGGAGAACCAAAGTGGACAGTGAGACGTCTCTCGAGACGCAAACAGATCCACTTGTGCTCGGCCAAACACCCTCCATATCTGCTCCACCACCTCGGGGTGGAGCCTCCATTCCCCTGGCTTCAGCCTCCTGGTCCCCAGGAATGTAAGCTGCTCTGAGCGACAACAGCTTGTCCAGGGACCACAAGAGGATATGGCGTGCCAACTTGCATAATGGGCGTGAGCGCAAACCCCCTTGATGATTTATGTAGGCGACTACCGATGTGTTGTCTGTGTGAACTAAAACATGGTGTCCCCTGAGATCTGTGAGAAAATGCTTGAGAGCTAGAAATACAGCCAACATCTCCAGGCGGTTGATGTGCCATGATAGATGATGGTCTCTCCACAGACCCTGAGTTGAACGACCCTGTAGGATCGCTCCCCAACCCGTGAGGGAAGCATCCGTCGTTAGCATCTTGCGACGACAAGGAGCTCCCAACACGGGACCTTGGGACAGGAACCAAGGTTTCTTCCACATAGCCAGGGCACGTAAGGAGCACCGCGTGACCTTGATTTTGCGAAACGGGTTGCCCCTCGGGGAAAACCCCTTGGTCCTGAGCCACCACTGCAGGGGCCTCATGTGCAGTAGTCCAAAAGGTATCACGTTGGAAGCTGCTGCCATAAGGCCCAACAGTCTCTGAAACTGTTTGACAGTGAGTGACTGGCCTAGCTTTATACTCTTTACAGCTGCAAGGATGGACTCTATGCGTGGTGGAGACAGGCGCACCTGCATCGACACTGAATCCCAAACTACACCCAGAAAAGTGGTCCTCTGAAGTGGAGTGAGCACACTCTTCTTGGCGTTTAGCCGTAACCCCAACTCCTCCATATGTGCGAGAACGACATCTCGATGCCGAACCGCCATCTGATGCGACTGAGCTAGAATCAACCAATCGTCGATGTAATTCATGATGCGAATACCCTGAAGGCGCAGGGGCGCCAGAGCTGCATCCACGCATTTGGTGAAAGTGCGGGGTGATAAAGCTAGACCGAATAGAAGAACTCGATATTGGTAAGCTTTGCCCCCGAAAGCAAACCTTAGGGACTTCCTGTGATAAGGACGGATGGAAACATGGAAATATGCGTCTTTGAGATCTATCGTGACAAACCAGTCCTCGGACCTGATCTGTGGCACGATCTGTCTCAGTGTTAACATTTTGAACTTGAGCTGCATAACTGACTCGTTTAGAACTCGAAGATCCAGAATGGGACGCAATCCCCCATCCTTTTTTGGAACTATGAAGTACCGACTGTAAAACCCGGCTTCCCTGCTGGAGGGAGGTACATATTCTATGGCCCCTTTCTCTAACAGAGTGTTCACTTCCTGTTCCATAACCAGAACCTGCTCGGGGGCCACCACTGTGGATAGGACCCCCATAAACCGAGGTGGGCGAGACCCAAACTGTATTTGATACCCTTTTTCTACGGTCTGCAGGACCCAACGAGAAACATTTGGCAGTAGCTTCCATGCTGTCAAAGATTCTACTAGAGGTACCAGTCTCACGAGACTGGTTTCTGGATTTTGTTGTTGTTGAATAGTCGGTTCGTCGCCCTGTAACGGCGCACCGGCAGGGAACGACTGAACGGACTGCTCTAATACCCTCCTCAGAGGGGGCGGGCATCTCGAGGCCACAACGTCTTCGGGTGGTCCTTGAGATATGTGCTCGCCGGAGACCGCTGCGCCCTGAAACACCAGAGGTGGCAGGGTTGGCAGAACGGTCCCCTGAGGGCACCGAAGAGAGACGGGCACCGTAAAAATAGGTGTTGACCGCTCTACTTCAGGGGGGACTACCCTCATTTTCCTGAGCCCTCGAGCGTCAGGATTTCTTCCCCGCAGCCTTCTTGGCGATAATAATGGTCCGCAGATCCGTTCTACCCCTCGAAGGCTGCTGGGTTTGAGAGCGCCCTCCGTGTCCCCGTGATTTTTGTGGGGGAGCACGGGAGGAAACGCTTTGTTTCTGAGTGGCACGATGTGATGCATGTGAGCTCATTCTGGATGTGTGAGGCTGCTCCCGCTCAGCAGCCTCTTGATAAGAGCGGCGGGGAAGGAGTTTTTGAAGGGCAGCTGCCTGCTTAGATGCTTCTTGAAATTTCTCAACAGCAGAATTGACAGCATTACCAAAGAGACCTGACGTAGAAACAGGCGAATCCAAAAGAATATTCTTTTCCTTCTCTTTGATGTTACTGAGGTTGAGCCACAGATGCCTCTCAGCGGCCACCAGGGCTGCCATAGACCGCCCGATGGATTTAGCGGTCTCCTTGGTGGCCCTGAGAGACAAATCTGTGGCTCTACGAAGTTCACAAACAACCTCAGGACCAATCTACCGCCCTCATCTAGATCGCTCAATAATTCAGCTTGATAGGCTTGCAAAAGTGACATGGTGTGAAGACACGCTGCAGCCTGACCAGAAGCGGAATAAGCCTTGCCCACCAGAGAGGATGTCACTCTGACGGGCTTAGTGGGCAGAGCTGGAGCCTTTAGGGAAGATGCCGTCGCTGGAGAGAGATAATTTGCGAGTGTCTCCTCCACCTTCGGCATTTCCCCATAACCATACTCTTTATAATTAGAAATGGAAGAGTAATTGGATGTTTGTGCAGTGTACACTCTGTATGAAACCGGTTTCTCCCACGATCTCCACACCTCGGTGTGGAGATCGGGGAAAAACGGCAGGCTCTTGCGCTGAGGCTGTGATCTAGTAGGCACAACGAACGTCCTGCCTATCAGCTGGCCACTCAATACATAATCTCTCAACTGCTCTAGTCACCACCTCTAAGAGCTCTTCAAATGCGTGAGACTGAGGTGGTGAATCCTCAGACTCAGCATCAATACTGACAACATCCAGCTCCTCAGAACTGGATAGTTGCAATATTGGTGCCTCTATCGGGGCGGAAGGAACCGCAACGCGTGCTTCCGAACCCTGAGAAGAGGCACTGGATCTATCAGGTGAAGGCTGAGATAGGGCTGGGCCCGTCTCAAACCCCGCTGATACATCCATTTGCGAACCCCAGGTCTGTGATCGGCAGAGCCCTGGGGAACGCAAGCCTGATTGTTCTCGCTAAAGAACGCCAGGCGGGATCGGAGCGTACGCAAAGGGAGCGCGTCACAATGCTCACAGCCAGCACCCTCGAGTGCTGACTGGGCATGCTCTTCACCCAAACAAGCAACACACAAAACGTGAGTGTCCCCACCCGTTAAATAACGCGGGCAGGGGTGCACACACTGTTTGAACTGCTGCTTGCTCGCCATGACTTTATATATATATATAGATATGATATAAAGACAAACAACACCAAATAACGAGACAGATTTCACATAGAGCGCTACTGAAGACAGAGAAGCTTTCGCTTTCTGTTTTCGGGCAGGCTTTATAGTTTCCTGGTATGTGACGTCACCCGCCTCTGACGTTCCGCCACACCATTGGACTGATTTTACATGTGCTTCAAGACATCATCACGCAAGGCGTTCCCCATAGCGTCAATTTCGACGCAACGCGAGTTCCCTTGAAAGGGAACTGAACGTACTTTTTAGCGCCACTCACTGGACATTTGCTTTTGAATCTGCCGCGAAACATGCAAGAAGCAACGTAATATAATTTTTGCAAAAATGACGCCACAGGCATGTGTTTTTCATGAGTCTAGGTTGGAAAATTAGCATACTGTGCATTGTATATTAGGCGTGTCGAGATTATTAATTAATCATCTGATCGTGGTTATTTGATCTAATCACAATAATCATTATATTTAAATAATTCAGTATGTAAACATTATGAATTAATTTTCACAGCATTATATTGTGTACGATTCCATGTTAAACATAAAAAAATATGTTTTATTGGCAGTGTTAGTGGCCAATTAAATTGTTAATATTTTTTGACAGTTAATCATCAGTACAAAACTCATGATTGTGACAGGCCTACAGTATACATAGTTACATACTACATGCTGGAGTGTATTTGAGAGGGAAAGAGAGAGAGAATGAGTGTGCGACATCCGTATATGTATGTGATAGCTGGCTTTCTCTCGTTTCTCTCCTCTCAACTCTCTCTTTTTGAGAGAGTCTTGAGTTATGGTTGTCATTGGTTTCTTGTTTGCTGTTCGGGTTGTTGCAGGTTTATTTCGTCATGCATGCAGCTGGAGCCACAGTCCATACAGCAGAACACACTCTGAGGAATACGATGAGCACTGTCCTATATGCGGTTGTTAAAGCGTGTGTGAATTAAGGCTGCTTGCATCCATTTGTTTGGCTAGCCTTGCTCATGTTTCATTCTATGGATGACTAATTGGCCTGTGCGAATGTGTGCAGGGAGACTGAGAGGCAGATGAGAGCGCTGTGTGAGTTATGATATGCATTCCTCTTATTTGACTGTAATGTATTCAGTCACATCTCACTTCTGGTGCCTGGAGCTCACTGCACTGGGTGTCTAGAGACCATCTCTACCTCTCCCTGTCTATCCTTTGCTTCATCCTGTCTGAATATAATTCTTTTCGCCTCTCTTTTCAATCCTCTCTACTTTCGTCTCATTGTTTAAAATCATATTTTTTTCACAATCTGCCCAACACATTTTTTTTGTTTGTTTCTCTGGAATTATTCTTACATTTTATTTTCACTCCATCTCAAATCATCAGTCATTGTTGTCTTGTGTTGTCTGTCTTTTGTATAGTCCCTCGTTTCTTCTGCGTTTCATCCGTTTCTGTTCGTTTTTGTGTCTGCATGCATGACGTCTCTTTCAGTTTGAGATGTGTCCTCCTCTCCTTTCCCCAAAATCCCTGTCATCTTCAGGAAAGACTGCTGACGCTCTATAAGCGTGTGTATAAGCGGTGTGTTGTTTATTCTGTTTGTAGATGAGAATATGGCAGTGATAAAAGGACAGTACGTGATTTTTGTACGTTTGGTTTCTATTGATTGCGGACAGAATATAACTGTAAGCAGAAGCACAATGTTAATAAACCCTCCAGCCAGTTAAAAACAAAATGTAATGAAATATCAGCTGATTGTTCATCTTTATGTCAGTTTTCAGAGGTCTCTCTCCAGACTTTATCTCTTCTTATTAGATTTAAGTTTAGCCACGTTTTGTAATGCTTTATTATTAGTTTTCATTAGTAGTGATATAAAAAGTATACACACCTGTTAGAACAGCTGGTTTTTGTGATGTATGAAATAACACAAAAAAGATAAATCATATCAGAACTTTTGCACCTTTAACCAATGCTACTGAAAACCAAAGTGACAGAGAAAAAATAAAAAACTATTTGGAATGGAATAACTAACTGCATAAGTGTGCACACACCTGAACTAATACTTAATTTATTTAACACACACACACACACACACACACACACACACACACACAGCTTTCTTCTCTCTGACAGTACATGTTTGTGTGTACGTGTGGGTTAGTGTTGATCAAGGGATTTCCAGACATGATGAAAGAATGATTAAAATGGTTGTGAAAACATTTCACCAAGTCTATAGACACACAAACAGGATTTGAGCTAGCTGGAATGGGTGAGTGTAGGATGAGAATGTGTTGTCAATGTGTTGAGTATGTATGTATGTGTTAACAGCTGTGTGTGTGTGTGTGTGTGTGTGTGTGGGAAGTGTTTAATGAGAGCCCTCTCTGAAGTGGGGCCAGGTGATATCTGGATGGCGGTGCTTAACCATTGAGCCTCGATGGCTGATGACAGGAGAGGGTCGACTGAATATATATGTAGGTGAGGTACAGGTATATGAGTAATATGTGTCATTTGCACACAAGCTTTAAACATGCAATGTACTGTAGTGTGGCCATGTGACAATAATGTGGCATACACTTTACTGTTGCATACTGCATACTATTTCAGAGTATTTTTTGCAGCAAAAGTCTACAATGGGGTCTGAATATATATATATATATATATATATATATATATATATATATATATATATATATATATATATATACATATATATATATATATATATATATACATATATGTATTTATGTATTGTAACGGTCTGGTGTGATAAGGAGAGTGCAAGACGAAGAAGAATGCCTTGGACATATATTTAATGATTTACTTGGAGAATAACAAAGAACAACACAACCACAACCACAACCAAAATATACAGGTGGAAAACAAGCTGAACTAAATCAACTAATGAGGATGGTGACGATGGAGAGGCGGTAAACTGAACAAAAGAAACACAGAAGAAAGTGCAGAAACAAACTGACATGTAACATATATAAAAAAAAACAGCAGTGTTTTTATTTTGAAAAAAATTATTATATTAGATAAAGAAAAGTCCAAAAAAGAAGCATTTTAATTAGTGGTTTCAGAACTACATTGGTAAGTGAAATAGTTTAATATTTTCGTGCACTCTTAAAAACCTCTTCTACATCTTAATGGCCTTGTTAGACCCCATATTCAGATGTCTCATACTCCTTACTGCAATAATATTCCTCATATAGTTCCATGTCCAGCTCAGTTCATATGTATTTGTGAATATGTGAATTTGCCTTTGTGTGCTTACCTGAACTCTTTGAACTGTCAAAATCTGTGCACATTTTAGGGAAAGGGGAAAGCATGGTAAGATACTGTTGCCATGGCATCACTGTCAATCACAGCAGTCCCAACAGTGGCCACACATTGACCCTTGCTGATCCTTCTCTTGAAACTGACAGAATGTATGAGAGAAGAGGGAATGAGGCCAAAGGATGGTGTATACAGTATGAAGTACCTTTTATTCAAATCACTTTCATTAAATAGATCTCACTCTCCCTCACTCTATTTTTGGGTCCTTCAGCGGTGAAGTTAATATAAGCTGGCATGTATATTATGAGATGTGTCCTTCAAACATTTCCAACAAATCGGTTCAAATTGATAGTGGTGTCACCCAGTATAGATGAGGAGTGTTATGCTGTATGTGTGCAGTATGTAGGTCAGCTGTATTGTGGATGTATGTTCAATATTTCACAGCCAGAAGCAGCTGAATACTTCATTGCGCTCTTTGTTCACAGCCAGGCGGGTTTGATCAGATCAGTGGGATAGATCAAACAGTGTGTGGGTCAAACACATGACTACTGACCACATATCAAAACTGGTAGAAAAAAAATCAAATGGGTTTGGAACAACATACCGTTTAGTAAATGGGTCAGCTATATATACCATTATATCATTATTAGTTTCATATATATATATATATATATATATATATATATATATATATATGTTTAGCATAAAAGTATATATGTATTATATATTTTGACCCACAGTCATGAGGGTCTGCTGCAGGGGTCCTCTTTATGACAACATTTCCTGTTTATTTTTTTTGTCCTGCATGTTTTTGTGCCACATGACATTGTTTTGCCAATATATATTGTTATGTCAAATATGTAAAAAAATTTTGACTTGTACGGAGCTTGACTTGTACAAAAAAATCTAAATTAATTTTCATTTATAAATTAAAGACATGTTCTATGTTTGAACTACATTTTAAATTACTTTTTTACAAATTAACTTTTGAAGAATTTTCCGTCATTAGTGAGAAAACGCTTCCCCGCCTTTGACCGGATTTTCCGTCAGTGAACTTTCTGTGTTTTCACTGTTATACGGTAGGGGGCGATATTACACATCTCCTGAAAGAGTTCTGAATCTCCTGATCAAAACACATGCAAAACATGCAAAACATTCATATGCATGTGTAAAATAAAGCAATTAAACAGCATATAAATAAAAACTCCCTAATGTTACTGAATGAAATGTGGACGCAGGACGAATTACAGGACTGTGAAGCTTTGGGGGTGTTGATGGACTCGATCTACTCCATCTGTGTTTTGATCATCTTTCTGAATCCGATCCAGGCGTAGTCTTTGACAAAAATGTGATTTTCTCAGCTTTTTGCTCAAAATGTTTTTTAACTTGCGCACATTCAAGTGTTGATAAAAGAATGCATGATTGTTTTAAAGCAGAGGGTCTGTTCTTTCTTGTGATATATTGCATGTTCATATATTCATACAACAAAATATTCTGGGGGCCATGAAACTTTTGTGATAATAGTCAAAAACGCTGGCGGGGAAAGAGTTAATGTCCCTTCAGGAAATTACCGGTACCATTTTCATTAGGTTTACAGACATTTCGTTCAACCCTAAAACATAACATACCTTTCGTTCCTGTGAAAAATCAATACAGAAAATTCCTTCTTATAACCACGGTAAATTGGGCTATATTTTTACAGACTATGAGTGTAGACAAAAAACGTAAGTGTCTGGTCATTTTTTGGTTTACTAAATCCCTGCATTCTGCACTCAGATTCAGTTCTGACACTTTCCTTCAAGCAGCGCCAAAAGAACAAAAAAATATCGATCTCTGCTTTTCCACAATAACTCAGACTACTAAACAATCCCTTTATCCCAAGGCCAAACAAGATTAAATAGCAAGAAGTCCAGAAGATCCATACACAATTTTCAATTTTACCATGAGTGAAAGGAATGTGCCATCAAAATCGGTCCATCTACTGGACTATCACAAAGAGAGGATGCAACCCATGTGTCAGTCGATTATGACTTCTCTTCGTGTGAGTGTGTGTGTGTGTCTGTGTCTGAAAGAATCTCTTCACACCTTGTTGCACCATCTAATAAAATCATCTCTCCTGTTTACAAATCACCTGCTGGTCCATCTCACAGCTGGCTCCAGACACACACACACACACACACACTCACCTGCGTCACCTGTGTGTGTTGTGTACAGATTTTTAAATATCTGACATTGCAGAGATACACGGTTCCTCAGTGGCTCCACGCTGTGTTAGTGCACCGAGAGCTGAAAATACAAATGAGGAGCAGTAGCAGAGCTTTTAACACCAATAATAACAAAATATATATACACACACAAACACAAATGCTCTTATCATCTCAGTAAGCTCCATTAGCCACCTCTCAGACTTCCCTCTGAAGCGCATACAGCCTCCAGAGAGTCTGTCTTTCCTTTCAGACGCTAAAAACTAAATTAATGTTGTTTCTCCTTCTCAGAGGAGACTCTTTTTATCTGTTCCTGTTCCAAACGGCACATCTTCAGACGGTTTGATCAAAGGCAACGGTAAGTTCAGCAGAAGAGCACCAAGTTTAGAAGTTCACTGTCAGATGAATATCTATGCTGTATATTCCTGCTGAAAACCACATACATGATTCAGAGTAAGGCTATCAATCGATTTAAGGGCAATCAATTGAATTGCATGATATGTCGATTAATTAATAATGCTCCTTCATTGGACATTTTAAATCTACTCTGAAAACACATTTTTATTCTTTAGCTTTTGGAAATTTGTAATTGTTGTTTTTTATAGTCTAGTCCTGCTATGCACTATGTACAGCACTTTGGATCAATTTTTATTGTGTTAAATGTGCTTTATAAATAAAGGTTGTTGTTGTTGTTGTTGTAATACACAATTAAAAGCCCCCTGAAAATTATACATTACAGAGACATTACATTATTATGAAATATGACTAAAGAATTAAATAGTGGCTTTATACATCAATATATTGTTTATTTCCATACCTACAAGCTAATTTATTACATTAAATTAACACTTCAAACTGGGAAAAAACAGCTTTAAGGTGGTTTGCTGGTCTACCCACCTTAGGCAGGTCTAATCTTGCTAGGTCTGAATCTAGTATGTGTCTGGTTAATGCGTATGTAACCATCTGAGACTCTGAGTAACTTCAGAATAACCTTGTTATAACCCCTACATCTGTTTCAACCACCATCCTTAAAGTCAGCCTTTTTTATGAAATATTACAGATTTATCCATGCACATAATTATTAAAAAACAACAATGTGTGCCTTCATAATCTTTACTTAAAAAACATGCTTGAGCTTCCATTTACCAAATTTGAGTGCTCTATTTGCATTTGCTTATCAATGTTTATATGTGAATAAAAGCCTAAATGAATTCTGTTTTATCATATAAAGCGATCGTGTCTCTTCAGAAGACTTGGAATAAACTGCTTGATTCACTGATTGATTCATTTTACGATCTTTTTATGAACGTTTTGAACCGTCATAATTTTGGGTTTAACAGACTTTCAATGGGGGGACAGAAATCTCGAATTAAAAATATCTTTGTGTTCAGAAGATGAATGAAAGTCTTAGTGGTTTGGAGCAACATGAGGGCGAGTCATTTTTGGGTGAACTATCCCTTCAAGTTATCTGTACTTAAATATTTAAGTTAATTCAAAGGGAAGACTAGCCTGGAAATCCAGACCTAAATGGACCTAAATCCAGATTAATGGTTAAATCCAGATTAATGGTCTGGCATCGACTAATGAAAATCGGCCAGCTCGAGGGGCGGCACCAAGCATGCGTTTGAAAATCTCACTGCACACAATTGGATAACACTACGACCAATCACAACAAGCCCCATACGCTTAGCTACCAGCGGAGCTAACTGGTAGATTCAACTCTTGCCATATCCGGTCGGCAAAACAGCAAAAACGCCCTTCTTGCAAAGGAACAAATCGAGCGCCATCTTCTGTTCCTCTTTTAGATAAAAAGCCAAGTCTAACTCGTTCATTGTAGCGGCCAAAGCCGTTTCAAACAACTGGTGTTCATCCATAGCCATCTTGCAATGTTTACTCATGACTTCGACGTCACAGCGCTGTCGTCATCTCTCTGGCCCGCCTATATCAGATACACCGATGTGATTGGTGCAGCTCGGATACAAGGGCATATTTAATGAGCATCATTACTCGACTCCAGAGTAAACTCGCTGAGCAAATTCAACTTGTGCTCTCGTGAGAACTCTGGATTTCCAGGGTAAGGGAAGACCACATTATGCTATTAATTTTATGTGACTCAACTTTGTAATCCCAGTGTAGTTAGTAAATGCTAGTAAGATGCGGGTTTTGTGCTGCCTTTGCTTTGTTATAACATATTGAAAATCTAACCAGAATATTATTGGCTGTGGGGTGTACCTTACGGCAGTCCTGCAAACAGTGGCACTGGAAAACCTCACTGTCACTCAAAACCTCACTGTCACTCAAAATTCAAGGATGAGTTGTTCGGACTTCCTCTCTGGTGTACCGCATCTGTGAGCTCACACTGTCAGTCTTCATGTCTGGTAATAGTGCTGTCACCTCATCTCATCTGCACACTGGAGACCAGATGTTATTCTGCTGTCATAATGACCAGAGCTGTCAAAGAGGAACAGAAATCTATTAGGAACACGGACAACTTGTACACATAATTTACTATTGTTACTCTAAATGGTTGTATTCATAGTTGATTAGTTAGTTAATGGGATGCAATCATAGTGATTCCTAGACATTTGTTGGGTGATAATCTTCCCTCCTATGAGCTTGAGAACCTCTGTCACTGGATACACAAACATTATTATGAGTTGGTTATTTTCAATGAACTAATAGGACTGAACGACTGGTTCACAAATCAGACTGATTCATTCTTGTTGAGAATGTTCAGACTCAATGACCATATTTTTACACACTTAATTAAATGGTAATTGCAATTAAATTAAAATATTTTATTTTAACACTCAGATCCGCAGAAGACGAAGAAGATTATAAAATAACATAAGATTTATTACGAACTCAGAATAACAAGCCAACTTGTGAGATATGAGCTACGCACAAACAGCAACAGACAATGAACAGCACAAAGGGAGGAACTTTAAATACACAGTGATGATTAACTAAAAGACGAACAGCTGTGGCGATTAGTGTCAGTGTCCATGGTGACTGATCAGTGGAGGGAAAGCAAAGACAAAGAAACACATGTGATGGATGAAAAGTCAAGTCAAGTCAAATCACATTTATTTATATAGCGCTTTTTACAATACAGATTGTTTCAAAACAGCTTTACAGAGATAACAGGAAAATAATGACTATTAAAACAAACTAGAAGTCAATGAACTGACCTAAATAGAACATAACGGTGACAATAGTTTACATTTAAATTAAACACAATTAACTGAACTTATAGGGCTATTTTGATCCACTTAAGAAGTAGTAGCCTACATTCAGTGCTGTGTAGATTACATACAATGTGTAGTCTGTTACTGATTCCAAATTAATGACAAAAATTGTAGTTAGTAATGTAATCCATTACAGAGGAATGCCCTTACTTACATCTTATCTCGCACTTTATGGCCGTTAACTGAAGCGTCACGCTGGAATTCGTGCTCTGCAGCTTCTACATAAAGCCCGCCTACTTTAATTTGATTGGTTATCATCTCAGACATTTTGACATTGATGAGCGATGTTAGACCACTGAGGCAGCTCGGATGAGAAGGTCGGTTATCTTGGCACTGTGCAGCACCAAAGTAGAGTTAATATTAGGAAATTATTTCACAACCTTTATTATATACATCTCAGATACGGCCCTGCTTTGCGATACATTGGACTAGTCAGGATTTTTGGTCATTTCTGGAGCTCAATAGCTGTGGTCGTTATGAATTTTTAATTAAAAGAGCAACATGAAGACTTTAAAAAGTTGTTGTTGTTTTTTTGCACAGAAGAAAAAGTCACATAAGTTTATAACATGAGGGTGAGAATTACAATTCTGGACTAAACTTTTGGGGTGCGCGATGATCTTTTTACAATGGCAAAGAGGGCCGCAGAAGAGCATGACCACTGAAAATGGCTTCTCTCCAAAACCTTCCCCATCACATGGCAGCCATAAAATAACCGGTGCAGAAATGAGAAAAAAGACAAGGTGCATCATCCGAGGTGCAGAAATTTTTTGCTGAGTCCATCTGAGCATGAAAGATTTAGAGGCACGCAATGGTGGAGGACTGACAGTCTGTTATTTATAGAGCTTTTCACTGATACAACACGGTCAGCCCCCCGGTGTCCTCACCTCACTCCCAGCACTGCCATCAAGAGTTAACACTGCTAATTCAGCTGCTACACCAACTGATTCAGTGCTGAAGTAAAGAAACCAGTGCTGGGTCTGATGCCTGACATTTCGGCAATCCTATAAGATCATTGCAAATCACACTGTACAACATGGATCTAATAAACTTGGGTACAACATGTATGTAGAGACTGTACGATGGTGTCATCTATTGAATCGTAGGCTATGACGCAAGTTAGTATAAAGGAATAAAAGTCATCAGCAAGCACTAGTGTAGACAAATAGAGCAAGATCAGTTGCACTTTGACAATTGTGGTTTTTATGTGCGCTGAGAAAAAGAGGAGTAAGCGAAAGAGGAGAATATGGATGCAGTCATGGCAAGGGAAAAGAAGCCAACTTGGCATTTAAATTTTGCAAATGGAGCTTGAGGTAAGTAGTTTTAAGTTTTTGCCCCATGTTGTGTTGATCAATACGTCATGTCATGTTGCATTTTTATTGGCTAGTCAGTAGACGTAGGTCGTAGCAGCAAACACACTGTAGATGATGCTAAATTTATGACACTCTTAGAAAATTATCGAAGGCTATCTTTGTTCGCAAGACCGTGACAACGGCCGTCTTTGAATCTCTCTCACTGTACGACGTAGGACCACCGTTTAGGAGCCACGACCACAGAAATCTGCGTCTGGGACAGCCCCAAATCATACACTGTGTACTGGGCATTAGAGCACGACATAATCCTACAACATTTCTAACCAGGACAGAGGGAATAAAGGTAGTTTCCTAAGCAGCCTAGACTCTGCATAAGACTAAACAGACCTCTTTGTTGTTTACTATATTTGCAAATGTTAGAATCTAGATAAATTCACACATTTAAAAAAAACGAAATAACAGCTTTGTCCTTGCATTCGTTCCTAGTGTTAATCAACTAAAAATGTGAAAACGAGCACAGTCACCAACAGGTTTTCCACTCTTCTGAATAGGGTTATGGGCAATATTAGCCAATACACAAATGCATGTTAAAAATCCAAAGGAAATAGTCTGCCATCTGGCCACCTTTCACATACAATTTTCAACGTACTTTGATTTGGGATGGGCTGATTCTAATTTTGTGCGCTATATGTAGAACGAATAGCATGGGAATTGGGATGTAACCCATGTTACACTAAAAAAACTGTAGATGAACACACTGCTGTTATTTTATTTAAAGAGCTTGAGCATTTAAAGTGGCAGTCGACAAAACTGCAGCACTTATAATAAACAGAACAATATTGTCTGTTGGTGTGGACACTAATATAGTTATACTTTATAGTTATCATTCTTAATGTGAGAACGCATGAAGAAATAAGATTTTAGTGGCTAATGAAATTATTTGAGAATGACAAAATCAATCTGAAACCACTAAATTATCATCATATGACTCCCGTTTTTCTCCCACTCTCTATATATTGCTATATTTTGTCTTCTCCTGATTTCATGTGTAGCTTAATTCACTTTGTGAAAACCTCTTTACTTTTTTTGAGTGTTTTTTTTTGCAGTGAGATGAAAGCATAACGGTACATCCATTGTGTATGTGTGATATTTTTAAACTCCTCTCTTGTCTACTCTTATCTGGTTGCCTGTGGCTGTTCTCACTGGTGTTCTTTGATGATGAAATCAATCCTCCCACTCAGCCAACGGACAGAAAGGAGGTCCAAAGTGGAATATGTCACAACAGACTTATTGGAGGAAACACATTTGTAGGCACTCTTAAGCTGTACACACACACACACACGCATGCACACACACACACTGTCATTGTGTCCACTCTCACACCCTTAAAATCCATATGACACAGTACAGAAAATGTTATTAGTTTTAGCAGAATGAATGGATTTTGGCCTCTACTTGGGGTGTAAATTAATATCTGACCCTGCTATCTCTGTAAAGTGTTTTAATTGTGCAATAATTGATGAATTTTGCAACATCAACACTTCTGAACTGAACTGAATCCACATTGCTTATAGCTGAACTGGACTCATTTCATAACCGATTAACTTGCTTTATTGAACTAAACTGAATCAAAATCTAAACTGAATTGATACAAATAATGCCACTGTTGTCTTTAGATCTGCTTTACAGCAGAATTTAAATTGGTCTTATATATAATGAAATTTGGATCATTGATTATTTTCCTTTAGAGAAAACATCTGAATGACTCACTGATCAAATTAACTAATTCACAAATTTTAACCATGTGTATTCTTTTTTTGAGGCAAAATATTTATTTAAATGCTGTGTTTGTGCTAAATAAACGCTAACATTTGATATTTGACCCTTTTGTTGTGCATCTAACTACATTTTTAAAAGGGTGCTTTAGCTACTGACTAGCTTGACAAGCCACAGTTTCAGAAAAAGCTTCCTTAATATACAGTAGTTGAATACTGCACAATATCACACACGTGTTCAAGTAACACTAAACTCCTCATATGTTAGTCTTCACTAACCAATGAGGGGATTTAATTCTTCTGGCTCAGGCAGAACAACTGAAATCTGCTGCGCTAATCTTGACAAATCCTTGTTAGCCTGATCTGTGTTTGGAGCGGCAGGATGCTGGGTAATCCTCCACTGTGACAGTCGGCTGTACTGAGACTCATTTAACTTCTGTCATTCACCACTTACACTTGTCTGCCAATTAGTGGAAGGTTAAAAGGAAGAAATTCTCCAGCGAGACATTGTTAGCTCTAAATTAGGAATTTATGGTGACACTTTACAATAAGGTCCCATTTATTAATGCATTCACTATTACTAACAATGAGCAATACATATGTTACAGTATTTATTAACTAATGTTAACGAATAAAACCTTATTGTAAAGTGTTACAGATTTTTCTTCCTGATATTAAAAGGCCAATGTATTATAGCTGAAAACTTACATGATGGCCAATATTATAAATCTATACTTGTCTTTAGACAATAATCCATGTATATATCTCAATATTTATGTTATTGCTCTGAAATGGCTTATAAATAGTTATTTTAAACATTTTTCTGAAATATCAGAGGAACCGGTCATTGTAGTCAAGCAGATTAAAAAACAGTAAATAAAAAAACTAGTTAAAGTGAATCAAGTCATAGTTTACTAAATGAACCCTTGTCCAACCAGATACAATGCTGCAACATGTGATAAAAGGTATCCATGTTAATCAGAGTTTTTGTCCAAACCGGCTACACAACATACACAACGAGTGGCGGGATTCTTCTTTAAAAATGTATGTGACGTTGCTGCTGGAAAAATGACAATCTCAGGTACTCATTTTTGGATTTATTGTAATTTAATGGAAGTTTGAATATAATTTTGCATGACCTTCATACTGAAAAAGAATGGAAAATTCACCTCAGATCTTGAAAACAAATTAAAGTAAACAAGATCATTCAAACTGTGAATTCATTGTGAACAAACTTGTATTTTATGACAAAAAAATTGTTTCAGTCACTCAGTATGTATTTGTAATAATGTTAAAATAGTGTAATGTTTATAAATTGGATTATGTACTTATCCATTTCACTGCGAGTGCAGTACTCTTGCAGAGAGACACGCTCTTCTGATTGGTTGTGATTCCTGATTGATTTTGTTGCGTCTCGTAGTCGTGTCGTGTCTGGTGTGGACGGACAAATTGCTTGTTGCTGGAATCTTGTAGCAATGTCTCTGGTTAGGACATTGTGTTAGAATAATATTTAATAACTGCCATTTATATGCACTCATATTACATTAAATACATTTATTATGAACATTCCATACATTTTATAGTAATTCAAATATAGTCATGGGTAAATTGTGAATTCCTAAACTTAAAAAGAGACCATTTCATTTAGTACCATTATATTTGCTAAATATTGAATAATCCATATTTCAAGTGGATGGAATCTGCAAAGGCTATATCAGAGATCTTAGTTGCCTAAAGCTGTCAAAGATTTCAAGTTGGACTGTAAACAGCTTCCCGGTTGTTGAAGTTGCATTTTTATTTTTCAAGAGTTGGCTGAGCAACAGAAACTAAAGTCTCAGTGAAGATTGTGCTGTAGGCAGGATGTGTTTACAACATGTCGCTTCCTTCTATGCGAGTGACAAGCTCTCATTTACTAGATGTAGCCAGTGCTGGATGAAGCAAATAAAAAGTCTTTTACACGATAATGACCTGACAAGGACAAAAATATGCCAGTCTGTGTAATGAAAAAAGCCATTTTCAAGGGAAAATGATGAATCATAATGCAAGGCAACATTCAGATCATCAGATCATAAAGATTTTTCTTGGTAGCATGCCGATCACTGATCTTTTCAAGACTCCTGGTCGATATAACCGAAAAATCATGTGTTTCACACCAGTAAATCGATCTGACGCAACCGGGCAAAGTCTTTCTTGTAGTATTTCTCCTGTTTGGGTTTTGCCACACGCACCGCCACTTTTAGAGTTGTCAGCACTGTGGGAGATTCTCTCACTATGGTGGTTTGGTTTGAAGAGCAGGAGCTGTCACACTGGCCGTGTGTGTGTGTAAGTGGGAGGCCAGAAGGAGACGTTCTGTCTGAAAGCTCTATCAGCAGGCGTTCCTCTTACTGCACTGTACCAACACAATCATATGTGTACGGCTGCCGAGGAGAGAGGTCAGTGGGGAAATTGCCACAAAGAGTTTCATTTTTGTCCGTCAGACTACTCTAATTCGCCCTTCATTTTCTGTCTGTCTGGATTCTACACGCCAAACCCACCGAGTGTTAGTAGCAGCATTCAGAGGACTAGAGGAGTAAAATACATATGAAGCGTGATCTGCAGCGTGACATGACATTTTACCCTTATCCAGAATTCAAGCTTTCAGTAAAAATCTACCCTCATTACATTGTTACATACTCTTGTCTGGAGGTATGCCCGTGTAGTTTTATTGTTCTCACTTGTTTAACCAACAGCTAGAGCTAGAGCACATTAGGACATTAGAATCTTGTTTGTGAATTTTGTCCATTTGAAAATGTATAATTTACATTTGACTTCAAACTTTAGGATATGTCCCTTGTGACAACTGATCCCGGTCTCCCGTATTTAGAATCAGTGTAGTTTATGCCACGTGCAATTTTTTTTACATTGTTGATAAGCTTAAATTTGATTGGCTAAAGACTATAATGGATCCACATGTGAATTGAAACCCAATCATAATACACACACATATCCAAGGTGATTCAAACACGTGACGGTTTACAAATGCACCTTTAATGATCAATTTATACATTTAAAACATTAAAAACGTTGTGAATAGTGTGAACTTTGTGTCTTTTTTATGCATGTGAATTAGTTTCTGTGAATGTAAATTCGGTTAGGCCTCTGTACATCCTATTTTGTGCAATTTTGATAGTATTCTGACTGCATCCAATGTTATTTTAGTATTATTTGAATAGTATTTTTCTGTTTTCTTTTTAATTTTAGTATTTTGTTTTGTGATTTTTAGTTTTTCTCAACAATCCCTGTCTGTTCTGAGTAGTATTTACTGTAGCTCATTAACGGTTAAATCCCCCTGAGAGAATCCTCATGTTATTTGCACTGTTAACATACCATCTAATTGTGCCAATTCATATCCCACTTTATCTCTCGTCATTTATCTCTTTGATATGGTGCTGTTTTACAATAATGAGCTTTGTAAAACCTCACAGATGTGTGGAACTGTTTTTAATTAGAGCACCCGAGCATCAGGGACCGAGAGCGCCTGTGCAAAATAATCATTTAGACCTTAATTTCCTAACAAGTGACTATATCCTACTGTAGTTAATGCCGCAGCACTTCTTCTAATGAGGAAATAAAAAAAAAGTGTTAATTGAGTCCAGAAGAAAGTAAAGCCAATACAGTTAGTGAAACAATTGTTCTAATAAGATATCGAATATTATCAGGTTTTACAGTACTGTATGTGGATGGTTTAGAAATCAAGTAATGCTTATGATATAACTGATGTTTATTATCATAAAGTCATAATTACAGACATTATTGTCACTATCCTCAGTCTCTGCCTTTCTCTCTGTGATAAATTGGCTTTTATATCAGATATCCCACATTGCTGCTGGGCAGACGGTGTACTGAATGCCCCATAGAGGCTAATATCGTTCTCTCAAGGTCTCTCTCTGTGTGTGTGTGTGTGTGTGTGTGTGTGTGTGTGTGTGTGTGTGTGTGTGTCTCCACAAAAGCATATATCATTACCTCTCCATCGTCATCTCCTACAGTAAACCCACTGATCTCATCATATTTCTGAAACTTAGACTGAGCCCAGGAGGGATAGAGACGGGCACTGCCACCCCCTCGACAGTCCTCCACAGAGACAGACTGGGACATTGTGTATGAGATACTTTATATATATTTACATTAAGTTTGGGGTTGGTAAGATTGTTTTGAGTTTGTGAGCAAAGTATTTTGATAAAAAATACAGTAAAAACTGTAACTATACACTGTAAAAAAAAAATACATCCCCAAGTCAAAAATTTCAAGTGACCGATAACATCTAAATTTTTCAATTAGTCTGACGTATTATTTCTCATTGAGCCAATGTTAACAGACTATTGCAACAAGAATTTCACTTGGGCCAATTGAAAAATTTAGATGTTATTGGTCACTTGAAATTTTTGATTTGGGAGGGTTCGAAATTTTTTACAGTGTAATGTTTCCATTTAAATTAACTTTTATTTTAATATATTTTAAATTGTAATTTATTCCTGTGATGCAAAGCATCATTACTCAGTCTTCAGTGTCACATGATCCTTCAGAAATCATTCTAATATGCAGATTTGGTGCTGAAAAACATTTCTGATTATTATCTTTTGAAAACAGTTGTGCTGTTTAGTATTTTTGTGAAAACTGTGATACATTTTTAAATCAGAATTTATATATATATAAAAAAAGTTTAACATTATAAATGTCTTCACTGTCACTTTTGCTCTATTTAATGTATCCTTACTGAATAAGTTTTAATTTCTTTTTAAAAAAATCTTTCCAACTCCAAACTTGTGAAAGGTAATATGTATATATTTGCATTTTTACCTTTAATTTTTATTTAAATATTAGATTGCTTGAAAGTTCTGTAATTGCTTGTGTTTGTGTCGTTACATGGGCTTGAAATAGAAATGCATATATCATTACACAGATTTTGGAGGTGGAACAACAGTGTAATATTTACTTTCATATTGTTTACATTCAGAGTATACATTTTACCAACCAATATGTTGATTTCCTGGGAAATAAACCTATGAAAAGTCAATCTGTAAAGAGCTAGATATTCCTTTTTTCTTGCACATATTTAGATTTAACATGCCCAGTGTTGCTTGGCAAATATTGATTTTTGTGCTGAATTTAAGATGTTTATTCATCGTGACATTGGCCACGTTCACACTGTCAGCTCTTGGGACTGACAACTGCATTTACTTACAGGTGTGAGGCAATAGCGTCTTGAATACTGTCTGTATAAATGTGAAACCGGAGTCAAGCCCGTATTCTCTAACCAGTTGTAACGTTGCCTCAAAGGTCAAGCAAGAGTCTGGATCTAAATACAGATAAAAAGGTGTTTAATGGCTCAAAACACAGATACTGTGGAACACATGACATGAAACGTAGCTCTTGACCCATAACACCATGAACCATGAAAGGCACGAACAATAATCCACACAGGGCAAGACTGATCACATGTTTAAATAACTGAGAAAACAATAGGATAACAAGCAACACCTAGAACTAATTAGCATGAACTAAAAGAACTACAAAGACCATGAAAAGAACTACAAAAGAACAAACTCATGAATGGCAAATTTCAAAATAATAGACACGACAAAGGACAGAATCCTAAAACCAGTAACCATATTGACAGTGACCAAAGTAATATCAAAGATGGCGACATCCATAAAACCGAAAAGTCTTATGACTGTTGATGCGACGAGTCCAACTGAGCCTTAAGTTCATCCGTCAAAATCTTCATTAACCGACAGCAGGTTTTATATCCGGTTGGAGAGCGGAGCATTTGAGGAGAGTCTCTCCAGTGGAGAACAGTGACTTAATCTAGAACCTTCAGATGACACACAGCTCATATCTCGGAGGTACCGAAAGCGAAACCGCACACAAAACCCCTTAGCAGAGCGACTCTCTCGTACTGCACGACCCCAGACAGCAACATAGTGTCGGCCCAGATCCGGCCCACATCCGGTACACGTGGATTCCACACGTACCAGATGTGGGCCGGATCTGGGACGACACTATGTTGCTGTCGTGGGACGTGACAGACAACTAGTTGTCCAGTGTGGTTTCGTTTAAGGTAACCGTATCAAGGACTCAAATACAGGACTGACAACTGTATTCTATTGCTGTGTGAATGTGGCCTTTATATAAAATTTAACTGATAAGCTTATTAAAGTGGGAAAGATTCACATAAAAATTGATGCAGTTTTTCCTTTCGCTGGATTTTCTTGCATCTCATGTCCTATTTTCTGAACAATATCTACTTTATTTTCGCAATTCATTTTAGCATTGTCTGACAAAACCTGGAAGTTTAGACGGCCTCGATGGACCTCCTCTGTCTTTCTGCTGTTGTTTACAGTCATTGTAAAGTCCTCCACATCTCTTTTCTCTCTCGGTGTCCATTAGGACTGTGTCTGAGGCTCTCATTGATCTCCACACATCCTCTGAGCTTACAGTGATGGCGAGTGTAGTGTAAGAAACGCTCTTAGGAGCCCCTTCAGTCTGGTAGAAGAGTGTGTATCAGTCTGAACTCGAGTAAACAAAACTATCTCATCCCCTCTCACTACATAGAAAAAGAAAGATTTTTATTATTTTGTGGATATACTACTCCTCTCCATCATTGTCTTTATAATGACACTCATTCTATTTGTGTCGCCCTCTGCATGGCGCGTCCTGACTTCAGAGTTCATTCTGCAATGACAAAGATGAGAGAGATTCAGTTGTGATATCGAGTAGAAGGGAGCCGGAGGCAAACGAATAGGTAAGAAAAGAGTAAAGCGATTGGGGAAAGGTGAGAAAGATGAGAACAAAGGCAGGAAGAACTTTTAAGAAAACAAGACAGAATAAAAAAGCAAACTAACAACGTCGCCATGCATTGAGTGCTGACGTGCAATAAATCAATTCAAATGCATCCTTTCCCCCCGCACACATGCACAACTAACCCTGCAGTAAATCACACCATCCACTGCTGCTTCACCAATTATAATGTGTGTTGCCTTGTGGGTTCGGTTTTGTGATATCAATAATTCATCAAGGAGAAGCCTTTCAGAATGACTCAAATGGAAAAGCATGTGCACTCGACATGCGCATACTTGTGTAAGGGCTACACTCCAAACACACACGTACTGTCAAATACATTGCATTTCACATGTGTCTTTATGTCTCACACTGCATAGAGCATAAAACACACAGGACCTTTGTTTAGACAAGCAGTTCTCTGTGGATTTCCTCGGAGACATGGGATCAACTGGCATTTGCACTCCTTTTGTTCCATTGAATGATTCTTCGTTTTGTTTGGATAGAGATTCAAATGGAAATTCATAACACTCTTACAATGAAATATCACAATGCCAACATTTTATTTGTGCATCATCAACGCGTTGTTTTTTTAACTCTATGGATTATATGTCCTTAGTTGTTGGGATTTGTCAAGTAATGTGGTTACTATTTTTTACTATTTATTCATTATTTTGTGATGAATTATGTTGCTATTTGTTTTAGTTTGTGTTGTGTTTTATTACTAAAAAAAAAAAAAAACATGCAAAAGTTCAGTCACATTTTAGTTTAGGGTATCACTATTTACTAACAATTACATAAACTCGTAATTACTGCTTATTAATAGGTAGTAAGTTAGTTGTTAAGTTTAGGTATTGGGTAAGATCAATTAAGGGATGTAGAATATGGTCATGCAGAATAAACAGCCAAAATCCTTGTAATATGCAACTAGTTAATAGTGAGAATTGGACCCTAAACTAAAGTGTTACCAAAATGTCTGCAAATTGTCACATTTTATTAAATGTGCATATACAACATCATATTGTAAGCAGTACTGTATCCCACAGTGCAATGTGCTTGAGCTGTTCTTGACTCATCATTTCATTACTATAAAAAAAACCCTCAAAACACATACTGTTTACAGAACAAACATACTATTTTTTAAATAATAGGAAATAAGGCAATGCAAGTTTTTTTTTAATAGCACATTTCATGCACAAAGGTAATTAAAAGTGCTTTACATAGACTAAATTTAAAGTCTTTCTACATTCAGTAGAAACGGTAACACTTTAGTTTAGGGTCCAATTTTCACTATTAACTAGTTGCTTATTAGCATGCATATTACTAGGATTTTGTCTGTTTATTAGTACTTATAAAGCACATTTTAATGCCTTATTCAGCATGACCATATTCTACATCCCTTAATCCTACCCAATACCTAAACTTAACAACTACCTTAACTATTAATAAGCAGTAATTAGGAGTTTATTGAGGCAATAGTCGTATATAGTAAGTTAATAGTGAGAACTGGGCCCTAAACTAAAGTGTGACCGTACAATCCACCAATGTACTCTTCTTTTCTCAGAGTTCATTTGTACCTATTGAAAACTTGTTATAACCAGTTAACCGGGTGCTCTTTTTCCTCTGTAAAGATTGCTGATCTACCTGATAACTACACAGCCTGGGCCCTTTTCAGCACAATTACCCCAAACAAGGGTGAAATAACCCTTCCAAAGAAAAATGGCTTTAATGTTAGTGTGTCTGTCCAGGAATGGTTTTAATACCGCAGTGTGTACAAGATATTTGATCACAGTTACAGTAAGTAATGGGTTGATGTGGTACTGGGAGGCACTGGTGTCCCATTCTGACTGAACTAATAATTCACACTGGCTAACTACTGTGCTGCAGGCTTTATGGGATACTAAATCTATGTCTGGACCCCCTGACCCTCTTTTTGTTCCTGCTTAACCATAAAAATGGACACGTGATTAGAGTATTCTGAACTATCCACTGTACTCTTACTCCATTTTCTCTATGGTTAGTGATCACAAGAGAGCATATAGAAATATTGAAGGAATGAGTGGTATTTTAAAAGGATCCAAAGGTTAGGATGATCTGATTATAAAGGAACAGATGCAGAAAGGCTTATTGGCTATGGCTCTTTATATGCTGCATGGGAAACCAGAGAAAGACAAATTGTGCAAATTAACATTTTTCTTTTCCTGCTCAGTAAATCTCATTAAAGTCTGGATGATGTACAGATATGTATATGTTCAGAATGGAATACTACTACTTACTGTAGCTTATAGTGTGTTGTGTGTATAATATAGCCTATACTGCATACTGTCTAGTACAGTACATATTAATATGAAGCCGTATGCAGTGATAGATGCTTCAAACAGTAGTACACTTTACTCATAAAAAATTGTAAATGGTTTAACATCGTATTTTGTCATTTTACTGTAAATTACTATATTTTTTGGAAGTAAAATCTACAAAAGGACATTCTTGGAAGTCCCTTTGTGACACATGACGTGGTTATATTTTATGTAAATCATTTTTTGTTTCTTCAATTTTTTTTTACTTTAGTTTTGTTACATTTTATGTGATTTAGTTGATGTTTATTGCATTATTTACATACTCCTTACAGCTACACATATTTTAAATAACACATTTAATTCACAATGGTAATTCAATATGACGTTATAAATAAGAAATAAAAACATGTAAAAAGGCCTCTTGTGATGAAATATGATTCATCATGTTCAATTTATATTGAACTAAGCTTTAGGAGCTTTCCATCTTTACTCTCCTCACTGACAAAATGCCGGCGAACGGAAACACAGTGAGTTATTCAAAATCTTTCTTTTTAGTAAACTGTGTACACAAACAATGTTCCCAATGCTCGAGTTCATGTGTAGAGCCCCTGGTGATACTTCGAGCAAAGTTTCATGTTGTGTCGAGCCTTCTTAGTGTTTTAAAAATAGCCATTTTTGATGCTATCATAAAAATGCCCCATTCACTCCCATTCACAAGGTATTTAACCTAAATGAAAATACGGTCAAACTTAAAAGTGCCGTTTCCATTCTAATTATGCTTTTAAACGAAAGTTTGCCTCGAGTAGATTAACAAAAAGACCCTAGGTTGCATTTTAGCGAGAGTTACCCCGCAAAATTGGAATATTGAATAAAACATTTGTGAATTAAGCACTTTTTCCATCCCATGTGTTCAAGAGAGAAAAATCACCACTTCCTGGGAAATTGGTGCAAAATATCTGTAATTAAAATGGAAGTTGCTGGAATAGGGGGGGCCACTGTGGCTCTATTATTGTACCTCATAAATGAGTTGTGTCCAGACAGCCTCATGTTATCTTGTGTTGCAAGGCGGATGCCTGGTGTTTGGGAATGCAATCGTGTGAGACACTTCTGGGAGGTCATTATACCCAACCATTTTGATGACAGACTTTGGCTCAAGTATTTCAGAATGACCAAACCAACGTTTGAGCTGTCGCACAGTAAACTTGGTCCGCTGGTTAGTTCAGCTATCCAATCACATCCACTGCTGAGGCAATGTCATGTGAGTTTTTTGTTGAGCATCAAAGGATTTATTTGGTAAATGTTCTTTTCGGATAAAATCATCTTTTCAGTTAAAAAATCTGCCTCAATTGAGCACATACATTTTTTTTCATGCTCATTTTTTAAACGTATGCACATCTTGCCATTTCCAATCAGTGTTTTTAATGCAAAATCCCAAAACTTAATAAAAATAGATGGATGGAAACATATCAATTGTCACCATATTTTTGTCGATGAAATTATGGCAACCACAGCTGCCAGTTTTTACCGTGTTATTTTTACCGTGGTAAAAAAAGTACTATTTCATCACTCTGAATATTGCATTGTTAGCTTAGCAACATGTTGGAAGCAACTGTGTGTCAATCCATTAGGTTCATTTCAATTCTAGTAGGTTCTATGATGCTTATGTGTATGTTAATGCTGATGCATTTATGTGTATGTATGTAATGTTTATGAATGGTTTGGCATAGCAAAATGTGTTTATCATTCCAGTAAAGCTGCTTTGAACACTGAATATTGAAAAAAGAAAGAGATGTAATTGATTTCAGTGTAACCACACCAACACCTGGTGATTTGTTAGTATCACACCCGTGTGTGTGTGTGTGTGTGTGTGTGTGTGTGTGTGTGTGTGTGTGTGTGTGCGTGCATGTAGCTTTCCTCTGATGTTCACCTCACAGACTCTGATGTTATCTTTGTGTCTGGGATTGGTACATCAGCTTTCTTTATATCACAGCGATAGTCTGAGAGGAGAGTGCAAGAAAAAGATAAAGGGTTGAAAAACAGCATCCTTTAATTTTTAACAACGGCATCTTTCCGTGAATTGATGGAAGCAGATGTTGTTGTATGTCGTATGTGTGTGACGGGCAAAACAAAGGTTCTGTGGAACATCTGGACTGCAGTGATAGCCCCGCTCACACATGTTTCAAGCTGAATTAATCAAGCACAGGTTGTCCGTGTGTGTCTGTGAGATAGAGACTGTTAGAATATTGCTGCACAGAAGATTGAGAAATGCAACATGTATTTCCTCTTATAAGCAGCCAACTCAGAGAGAGAGAGAGAGGAGAGAAATGAGAGGGAGTAGAGGAGAGGAGCGAAGATTAGCAGGTACATCAATGTCTCATATGCCGATACTACTTGTGTGGCCATAAGAGAGATGAGAATGAAGCCATCAGTCATAAAGACCAGCATCGTAATAGCCCCACACAGTATGTATATTTTGACTCATAATTGATCGTTATTATTTTTAGTTACGATTTTTTTAACATGAAAGTTAAAAAAATACTGCTTACATCTAGACATAGGCCTACTAGTTTCTTTTTAAATAATAGGAAATTTTAGGAATAATAGCAAGTTTTTTAAATAGCACATTTCATGCACAATGGTAATTCAAAGTGCTTTAGATTGTAAATCTAAACATAAAAAAAAGAAAAAAATTGATTTGATTGGCCTACAACAAGTTTTAAAAGTTATAATTTGTTGGGGGGGGGGGTCTTCTGATGTGTAACAATAAACATTTCAAACAGTAGTATGTTGACATGCCTCATCACATTGCAGCACATTTGGATGTTAAATGCATTGTTGTGCTAAACGTGTCTGAACTTATCAGTCCAACTAAAGATTCAGGAAAAAAATTGTGGTTGAAATTGCTTTCATCTCATTTATCACACTGGAATGTCGAATGCATTGCATTGAGGTAGCATCCACAATCTCTGGTAGTACACTGCACATTTGCAGTAGGCCATCTGCATATTCTATGCATACAGAAAATGATCATACTGTAGACCAGTGGTTCTCAACTCCAGTCCTCGGGACCCGCTGCTCTGCACATTTTGTATGTCTCTCTTATCTGACACACTCAAATCAGTTCATGGAGTCTCTCCTAACGAGCTGATGATCTGGTTCAGGTGTGTTAAATAAGGGAGACATACAAAATGTGCATAGCAGTGGGTCCCGAGGACTGGAGTTGAGAACCACTGCTGTAGACAGTATCCATCCTGCAACAGTGTGAGCATGATAGTGTGCCATTCTAGTTTCTTTGGCACAAGACTGCAGTAGTGCTTTGGAATGATGAATAATGAGTTAAAATAAAACTACCATTAGTAAATGAACTATACTTCAGCACACACACACTGTCATACACATGCACATTCATTCATGTTATATCTGGGCATTGAGTATTGATTTCACGCATCCTGTGGGACAGACAGAGATGATTTAAAACATTATGTAAAGTGTTGAGGCGAGACCGCTCATTGATTCCTGAGGAGGCCAAGGCAGAGGTCGCAGTCATCGTCTTGAGTAGAGGTCTGCCCATATCCATCTCTCCGCTGCACTGACATTAATGAATCATTTCATTTGATCAGTTTAGAGGCTGAACGCTTTAATGCAGATGTTCTGTCACGTATGATGACAGGTATTATCAAGCTTGAAAAGAAGAGCAGCCACACACACACACACACACTATTGATAGTAGATGTGGAAAGTGATTATGTGAAGGCAGCCAGCACAGCAGAATTTGATCATTAAGTACAAGGAGCTTTCATAACTCAGCCCGGAGACATAAAGTGATAGTTCATCCAACACAAAATATGGTATTCGGAAAATTTCGAAGTGTTATGTTTTGCTTTGTTTTTGTTCGTGAGTGTGTTCAGATTTTTTTCCGTCAAAACAGCAAAAATTTCACTAGGGTTTCTTTCTCTGGATAAAGTTCAGAGAAAAGCAAATGTCTTGTTTCTTCTTTTAATCTCATTGCTGTCTTAAATAAACTATTATGTTTTTTCTCTTGAGAAGCATTCTGTTGGATATGTTTTTTTGTTTGTTTGTTTAGTTTTCTTAACTAAACTTACACTATTTCTGACTTTTGTAAACTAGATTATTTTGTGTGTGAATAGTGTGCATGTTTTGGTTTCAGTATGATTGTTTCCCCACAAAGAAGATAAATTATAGTACATCCATATAGTAATGAGACAGAATTACCTCCCCTCCCATGGCCATGAACTTGGCAGCCATCCAGATGGAGAGAGTGCGTAATAAAGAAGAATACATGGATGGATAGAGCTTCATTCATCTACTGGAGGAAAGGATTGGTAGCATGAGAAGATGAAGGAGAGAGATGTTTAACTCCTTCATCAGCTATCATTCACTCTTTTCGCCTGCAGGGTGTGAAATGCTTTAGGTGACAAAGCATCCAAGCAAAAGTGTAATTTAATTGACTCTCAAATTGGTGGACATTGTACAGTCCTGCCCTTGAGACATGAAGATTGACTGCCATTAGCTTGCTGTTAACCCTCAAGCTAATGGAGATCCTCATCAGTGCACTTACAGATGCATCCAAATATTCTTCAGAGGTTCTGCAGAGGTTCTATCAGTCAGGGAAGTTGCAGTGATTGGACATAATTGGCATGGCCACATTGCTCAGAGTGTGATTATGTTAATGAAGACCTTGTTAGAGCTGACAGGGCTATGATGGATGAGCAACTATGAGGAACATTGATCACTGAACATCTTGTTGCCCAACAAAGACCTATTCTCTCAGACCTTTTGAGACACTCTGCATTAAAAACCAATTATCTCATTGGCAAATCAATATTTTTATAAGGAAAGATTTTCTCACAGAGCTAAATTATGTGTAAATTCAATGAAGTCAGTGAGGATTGTCATTTGCATCCCCTTTTACTTCCCTAATGTGACATATTTTCGACTGAAACAGGATACTCAACATTATTGAATACCATTATCTAAGAGCCCTGAGGGACAAGTAGAAAAGGAAAGTTGTTTTAGAGGAAGAGCAAGTTGCTACATGATTAAAGTGTGATTGGGAAATGTCAAGCCCCTTACCATAACCGTGAGTTTCAATACACTGCTAACACTACTCAATCAGGCCTCATCCCGTTTTGTGTATGCCTTGGGTGGGAATCATTTAAATGAGGAATATTGTAACGTGTACGATCCCGGAAGAAAACTACAATAGAGGCATTTCAGGGAGTTCAGAAACATTGCTTACTGATATAGAGAATATATACAGTATCTATATCATGCAGAAATGTTTTATTCCATAAAACTGATGAAACATAAAGAGCAGTAACATGCCCTCTCCAAAAAAATAAATAAATAAAAAATCTGCCCCTGCAAGTCCCAATAAGCAATTAACTAAGCCAATTGAACAGCTGGTTTCTCCATAGCCGTGCCACTCTCCATCAGGCTTTTCAGTCTGGGTTTGTGTCCCAATCTCAGACACAGCTCATAACTCATCCACATATGAATGTTAAAGTGTTTTCTGTCAGATTGTATGACATTTGCAAATTGCTGCTTCAATCACTGCAAAGCAAACCATGTAAAGTTTTTTTTGTACTGAGTGCTGTACATGAATTGATTGCTTGCTAATGCACTTGCTCATCCTTGTGTTAATAATTTAAACAATCCTGCAGTATGTTCATTGATCATCTGATGCATATTGCATACTAAACAGGAAAGGAATTAAACTAAACAAGACAAGATCGTGACATTACATCCCTCCCTCCCTAGTCCTTCCTCACTCCTCCTCACTCCCGCCACAAACCCAGAGCCAGTGCCTTTGCCTGCCAAGGACCCAAAGCCAGAGCCCACTGCAGACCCAGAACCAAAGCAAGCCAAGTCTGACCAGGTGTGTGAGTTGGCCCCAATGTCTGTCCAGGGTTCGTCCCTGAGCCCGAACCTGCATTCTCTACATTCATGGACAACGAACCAGAGTCCACTGCAGACCCAGAGTCTGCCAAGTCTGACCAGGTGTGTGAGACAGAATCTATAGGCATCCCTGGATCCGGAGTTCCACTCATGCTCATGCCCTTGAAGTCTGTTGCTCTGCCGTGATCTTCTTGATTCCCTGATTCCCTCCTACTTTCAAGCCTTGTCCTCACCGCTGGTCCCATCCAGTCACAAGTCGTCTTCATCACTGCTGGTTCAGCCTAGTCCCAAATCATCTTCATCATCACTGGTTCAACCCAGCTCCAAGTTGCCTTCATCGCCATTGAATCAGCCCAATCCCAAGTCATCTTTGTTGCTGCTGGTTCTGCCCAGTGGTGTGGATAGTCCCGCCAAGCCTCTCTCTCTCTCCTCCTCTGCCAAGGCCATCCAGTTTCTCAGCTCCATCTTCGCTGGCTCCATTCCGCCCAGCTGCTCAGATCCGTCTTAGGCCTTCAGGTCTTCAGGTCCGCCTTAGTGTGTCGATCCCCTAGCTCCACCACGGCCTGTTGACCCATCGGCTTCACCTTGGCTCCACGCTCTCTCGGCTCCACCGTGGTTTGTCATCCCTCCGGCTCTGCTTTGGTCAGTCATCACCCTGGTTGCAACATGGCTTCCGGTCCTCTTGCTACGCCTCGTCCCTCCACCCCTTGGGCTCCATCATTGTTCTCACTCCCACCGGATTCGCCCTGGTCTGCCAAGCACCCATCTCCACCTCAGTCCTGCAAGCCTGTGGTTCCGCCTCTGCCCTCCTGTCCATCAGTGTCATACTGGGTCTTCGTCTCCTTGGCTCCTCATTTCTTCATCTCCTCCTTGGCTCTTCCCTCAACCCCCGACCCTGTCCCCGACGACATTCCCCATGACCCTTCCTGGCTCCTGATCACACGCACCTGTCCCTCAGCACTCCAATCACTACACTATAAAACCCCAGCACTTTCACTCAGTCTTTGTCTGGCCTTGTCAAGGCCTTCCCTGCCTTACTTTCCTTGGAATGTCTTAGCTTACCAAATTCTTCATCATCAAGTCATCATCAAGTCGTCTTATTCATCCATGTTGTCCTAGTCATCCAAGTTGTCTTAGTCATCGTTATTGTCCTGTCCTGCATTGAAATAGTGTCCTGAAGACTTCTCATCATCCTGTCTGCTCCTCTGTGTGTTCAGTGGTACACTGATAAGTTCAGTTCAGTTCAATGCTAAGTACCCTACAAGTGTGCATTCAACACAGTTAAGCACACTTCTGTCAGGAACACTATCGTCAAATACAATTATCATACAGTTTGGATTGGCGGTATGGTTCTGTTCTGGGCAAGAACTCCCTGCGCATCCATGCAGCCTAGCATGGATAAGAGCAGGGAGAGCAGCAATAACGCCCCCCCCCCCCCCCCCCCCCCCCCCCCATCAGCTGATGCGAGCTTGACTAACGTGACCTGCCAGAACTGACGCTACGCTTGATTTCTTTTTCAAAAGGGCTTAGTAAACTACATATCCAACTAGGTAAAAAAGAATATTCTGTATTTTGAGCAATTTCTGTGAAATAATCAGTACTTTTAACTCTGGATGGACCCAAATTCTGATGATCTATATACCTTTTACTCATTCTCGAGTTTTGTCTGTACAATCGTTCACATAATTGTTTTTCACGTCGCTCTACTATTGTAATATATTTCAGGTATTCCGAACAATAAACAGCAGACACAATAACAAAACAATCTGTGATTGGTAGCTTTACATGTCAATCAGATGGTCTGTTCCTATCTAAGTGGGGGTTTTCATGTAAAATTAAAGAGTTTTGCATGGGCAAGTACCATTTATGTTTTCTTCAGAAAATGGAAAAATGTAGTGTATTATGTTCTCTTTCTCTGCAGTTGGTCTATCCTCTTTATGAAAGCTTTTTGAGTGCTGTTTCTGTGTTTATTGTTAGTATCTGTCAACATGAGGGTCGTGCAGCTGAAGAAATGAAGCCCCATGATATATCTGTGGGGGAGCAGCCCATCAAGAGTTCACACAGTTCATCCTCTTTAGAGAGAGAGAGAGAGAAAGAGAGAGACTGCTTCCTGCATTCATCTTTCATTGAGGTTGGGGGATGTGGAAACTGTAGTTCAATATTTTCTGTTCTCTTTCTTTCTGGATCGAATTCACTAAATGGAATTCACACGAATTCCATTTTGTGAAAAGGATATCAGTGCTTTTACCTGCAAAGAAGGAGGGGACATTGTAGCTCCAGAAAACATTTGACTGGACAAAGTTTCTGACATCATGATTTTTCCTGGGTCTGTTTAGCCATAAGAGTGAGACAGTAGATTTTAAATCCATATGTAATAAATACAAAATAATAATAATAATTATTATTATAAGATAGAAATATTTTACTATTTTAATACAACTGCACTGAAAAAAAAAAAAAAAAAAACTTTTTAATAAACTCTCAAGCATTTATTTTGATGAAAAACTGCAGGGAGGCTTTAATTTTCTATGACAACAGGTTTACAGACACTTCTAATCTGGGTTAAATGCTGTAATCATCTGTCCACAAAACATGTTGGAGATTAGGCAAATGTAAAAAAAATTGTACTGCCAAATGTTGTTGCTCTCTAATAGACTTATATATATATATTTATGACAACAGTACTGTCCTAATAAAATACATTAGATTCTTGTAGTCTGCTGCATCCTTCACAACTGAGCACAACTGAGTGAAATGTGCAGTGAAAATAGCTTTTGACACAATGTTTGCACCTTTATCTGATTTGCATAATTCCTTCAGTGAAACAGAAAAGGAAGCATGTGCAAATAAACGGCCACATGCAGTTTTATCAGTGGCCACATGCAGTCTTAGTGAATTCTCCTTCCTTTTTGTATTATTTGCTCTCTTTCTGTCTCTATGGTGTCCCTTTCTTTGTCCTTTCAGATATGCAACATTAATTCCACAGCTGCTCCTCAATTTATGTTCACCGTCACAGTGTGTACACACACTCTCTCTGACAGCCACGGGCGCGTGTTCATATGCATATGAAGATGAGTTTTCTTTCTATACCTCTTGTTCATTGTACTGTATGTAAACACATGTTTGTGTTGTTTAAGCATCTGTCTGTGGGTGAAAACATGTCTTGTGTCTTTGCACACACTGACAGTCCAGATGTTCTTCCAGTGCTAAAGGTGATGAGCTGTCAGGGATCTCTCATAGCTGATTTTGTCATCAGTATTGTTTGATAGGATCTTATTTTTTCATTCGTCTATCATTCCTCTGTTAACTTGTCACACAACATAAACCTAAAAGTTCCTGCCTCACTATCATATTCACATCACATATTTAAAAAACATATACTGTATTTGATTAATTTGTCCATTGCAATGACATTCGTGCATTTTTAATAATAATAATGCAGTATAGGCTATACATTGTACACTTAGTAGTATGCAGTGTACAGTACATTAGTGAACAATTGTAGAGTGCACATATAAACACGAAAAGTGTGTCTCTGTGCTGGTCCAAGAAAAACATCATCAACTTCCATCTGCACTGACATACACACACTTTCATTTTTAAAGTGGGTTTTTTTTTCAGTTGTTATTCCAGTGTGAAGTGAAGTGTGAAGAATGATGTTTTTTTAATCAGTGGTGGCAGTTTATCTTCAAAAAGATTTTGTCATTGCTAACAGCAGTGCATGATTTTTTAAACAGACATTTAAGTGAAAACGTATTAATAATCATGATTGTATGGGAATCTTAACAAATAAATGCATAAATATGCTTCATTATTTATCACTTTAGTTCCGCTGCTTGTATTGATACAGTTCCATTTAATATATCTGACCATGTAAATGATATTTATGCACTTCTCATTAACAAGCTGTTGAATATTTATATCCACTTTCCATAATGCCATTTGTGATTTGGGTGGGAGCGGTATATCATTGTAAAAGCTCTCTCTCTTTCTCTCTTTGGGTTTCTCTGATGAAGTGTGTGTGTGAAGGTCGTACTTCTACGCTCAATGCTTAACTTAATGAAAACTGAGAAACAATCTGGCACAGGAGGTAAACTGCCTCGCATGTGACTGTGTGTGTGACTGTGTGTGTGTGTGTGTGTGTGTGTGTGTGTGTGTGTGTGTGTGTGTGTGTGTTTGATAACTGAATTACCGCTGGCACTGCTTTCTGGGATGTTGTACAGGCCTGCTGGTGTATTAAGATGAATGAGGCAGAAGCGCCACATGGTAGCCCATATCAATGACATGCATGTTTCAATAATTACTCTAATTGATCCGGAATAGAGAAATTAATCTAAAATATTAAAAAGATTATAAGGATTAAATAAGGATTAAAAAACTGGAGGGAAGCTTTAGGAGCCAGAGTTTTGTGTTCATGTACTGTATACAAGTTTTCTTCAAAGAAAAGAGAAAGACATGCTGTAATAATGATAGATGCATTGTAAAACATTATATGATCATTAAGTCATGGCAACATACTGTATGTTTTTCCATTACTTTAACTCATCAAAATAATTTAACCACTTTCAATTTAATTTTTAAGTTATGAGATTATACAAGTAAAAAATGAGATGAGATGACTTTTAAAGCCATTTAAATAAGTTAAATTTGCATGTAAACGGAAGTGAAGAGGTTTGTTCGTTTCATGTAAACATCTTACAGTGAAGTCTGATTATTAGAAATAATCGCATTAATGGTGCACATGTAAATGTAGTCAATGTTCTCACGCAGTGAAAAATACATCACAGAGGACACTGACAATGTGCCAACAGACAAGACAGAGCAAGTTACATTTGGTATGAAAAAGTCTCAGCTTTTCACATTTTTAATTCAAACAATAAATACCATTTCGTTGCTCTTTAATGTGTCGTGACAGATCGCTGTAGTGCCTCAGTTCAAGCAACATGTGAACTGATCATCTCTTCCTCTTATCCTCTTATGCAATATAGCATGAAATACAGTAAACATGAATGACCATGAGGAGGTATGTTGTTTCAACCGCAGAAAGACGTCAATACACACTATTTATCAAGTTCAAGTCCACCGATGTTAATCTAATAACTCTACTGTATGGTTTGTTTGTCAGACAAAAAGGCAGATAGCAACGGAGGCACGTAAAATCTGCGTTATGATTAGACAGATTGCCTGTCAATCAAACTCCAGGCGAAGGGTGAATTATCCAATTGTCAATGAGAGTATTATATGTTTATATCTATATATATTCAAGGAGGGAATGACACAAAGAAGAAGAGTGCATGTTTAGTAACAAGTCAAGGCAAAATGTCAAATAACAAGCCATCCCTGCATAAAACATGTAGTTAAAGGTCAAAGTGGATAATGGTGGTTGAAATTATATATTGATACACAAATATGAGTCACTGCATCAACCAACAGTGATGCTTCTATAATGCACCTCATTTAAGGGTTCCTGTGTGTGTGTGTGTGTGTGGCCATGCTTCTTTGTCTAACAGTTTAATAGCTCACTTCTCTTTGTGTCTCTGGTTTTACCTCCATCAGCCACCCACCGTGACCTTTTGCGTACTCACACCCTCGTGACCTCTGACTCTATGGCAACACATTGGTGTTTACCAGCCAAGGTTAAGAGTATTTGCCTTTTCCTTTTGCAGCTTGTTTCCGAACCCATATTACGGGTGTATTTACATGCTACTAAAAATGGAAATGTTTTTACTTTGTATTTTTTGCGAATTCGGCACCCCAGTAAAGTCGCGTCACGTTTATATTATAGCACTTTATACAATAGATTGCTTAAAATCAAGCAGCTTTACCATATTAAACATGAAAAACAGTGTCAGTGTCTCACTTCTCTTTGTGTTTTCTCTGGTTTTTCTCTGGTTTTACCTCCATCAGCCACCATTTACATCTCACGTCTTACGATCTAGTAGACGATCGCTGCTCACGTATTTCGAACTTCGTTTTACCCCTAAAAGAAGAACGAAAAAGAACTTCGCTTGAAGTATATCAGGGCCTTTACGAGCAATGAGTATGTTTATTTACATCTCACGTCTTACGATCTGGTAGACAAATATTTGCTAAAAAATGGTTTCATCAGACGTACAACTCCGTTTTCTACTATAAAGCAGCTTTCCAATGTTCATGTTTTCACTCGCAGACGTCTGACTTCCACAAACTCGTGAGGAGAAATGAACGGAAAAGATTTTCCACGTGAAAGAAGGCAGAGCCTCAGTGCACACCTACCATTACGCAACCGCCACGGACCAATGGTAGTACGAAGGTATTTACCAGCCGAAGCTGGTCTTTTCCGGAAAGTTCGCTTTGGCAAGCTGTTTTGAACTCCCAAAATGAACCAAACGACAAATATATATATATATCGTGACCACAAATTAAGAATTTGATTTCTCATTTTAGTTAAATCGCTGACACGAATTAAGAATTAATTCCCATGATTTATTCATTCGTGGCCACGCTGAACTGACTCCATAGGATTCAAGTGTTTATATGAGTAATTGTTTTCTTGTTGATCAGATTATTTCAGGTCTACACCATGCTTTTCAGTTTGATTGAAATTTCATTCGGATCAGAGTTCAGTCGGTTTACATGAAGGCTTTTTCGATCCGATTGAGCCATCAATCTGATTATAAATGGATAATTTGGGTGCATGTAAACATTGCTATTTAATGGCCTTCTGTTCACTGTAATAGTTTAAAATGAACCTTATTTCCCCCCCCAACAACAGCAAAACAATGACATCAACAACTCTTTCTTTAACTCTTTCCTCGCCATTGACGGAAATTTCCGGCTTTCCGTGTTTATACTGTTATACAGTAGGGGGCGCTATTACACATCTTCTGAAGGAGTTCTGAATCTCCTAATCAAAACATATGCAAAGAAGAAGCAGATGCATATCCAGATCCATATGTAAGCAGATGCATATGTAAAATAACTCAATCATCAACATTAAACAGCATAAAAATAAAAACTAATGTTACTGAATGAAATGTGGACCCAGGACGAACTACAGGACTGTGAAGCTTTGGGGGTGTTGATGGACTCGATCTACTCCATCAGTGTTTTGATCATCTCTCTGAATCTGATCCAGATGTAGTCTTTGAAACAAACGTGATTTTCTCAGCTTTTTGCTCAAAACGTTGCTTTTTTAATGAAACTTGCCCACATTAAAATGTTGATAAAAAAGGAATGCATGAAGCTAGAATAAAATGTATATTTGTTGTTGCTGTTGTTGTTGTTTAAAAGCAGAGTGTCTGTTCTTTCTTGTGATAGAGTGCATATTCAGATATTCATACAACAGAATATTCTGGGGGCCATGACACTTTTGTGAAAATGATCAAAAATGTTGGCGGTGGCTGGCAACTTTTTTCAAAAACGCTGGCGGGGAAAAAGTTGATTAAGTGCTCTTTTAAACACTCATCTCAGAGACATTTTTGTCTACTCTTTTTGACTCTTTGTGCGTGGATTGTCAAGACTTGTAAATTTGCTCAGATGTCTGGTTTAATTCTTCTTCCACCTGCATCTGATGAACTCTCATTGTCTGCTCTATTCTTTCTCCACCCTTTGTTCTCATCCCACATTTGACTGGAGAGTCACTGTCTCATTCTCTCCCTGCCGTTGTTGTCATCTGCTCTGCTATTTTATAACAGTGCTAAATATTTATTTATTCACCAGTCTGCAAGAAGCATTGTAATTGGTGCTGAAGTAAACACACACCAACACTTGCATGCACATATATTGGCAAGGCAAGTTTCTATTTTACTGCGTCTCATTTACCAATGCAGCCTCCCGTGGGAGCCCTCAGTGCTTTGTTATAGTGAGGTGTAGATGCTTCGGCTCCAGTCAATGTTAATCATATAACTGTCAGCTCCTCTTTGTGTCCCACTGTATTTTATATATCTTTCCTTGTCTCGTTTTTATTGATCTGTGCCCTTCTGAACTATTTTGAGACCAGGTTTGTGTCTTACGGGTATTTGATTTGTAATACATTTGGGAGGTTGACATGTACCGGGGTGTGACATGTTATACTCCATCTAAAATTATTTTAAACAGCATCTTGCTTTTTTTTGTAATTATTACTGTATACATGCTGTTTTTTCCTAACCTCTTTCTCTAATTAAAGGGATAATTCTCCTGAAAATGAAAATCCTGTTATGGTTTACTCATCCTCAGTCGTTCGAAACCTGTATGACTTTCTTTAAAGGATTAGTTCACTTCAGAATTAAAATTTCCTGGTAATTTTCTTACCCCCATGTCATCCAAGATGTTCATGTCTTTCTTTCTTCAGTCGAAAAGAAATTAAGGTTTTTGAGGAAAACATTCCAGGATTTTTCTCCATATAGTGGACTTCAACAGGAACTAACGGGTTGAAGGTCCAAATTGCAGTTTCAGTGCAGCTTCAAAGGCTCTACACGATCCCAGCCGAGGAATAAGGGTCTTATCTAGTCGTGACCTTTCAACATGATTACGTAATGTGTGGCGCATCACAGAACTAGTGCAAGACGAGCATTTGTGGTTAAAAAGTATATATATGTTTATTATTTTTAGAAAATGGCAGATCGTTTGGCTAGATAAGACCCTCATCAAAACGCTGAGCATCTTGACAATTCTGTCAAGTTTTTTGACCAATGGAATACAGAAGCACTTGTTTTCAAGAAGCTCTCATTAGTTTTTTAAATTTGATTTAATGAAACTAGTAATACGGAAATTACGCACTTGACATTTGATAAAAGTTTTTTGGTGTTATCTCTTACGAGATTTTCCATCAATTATGATTCCGACAAACCAAGTTTTCACTGGTATATGGTAGGGGGCGCTGTTACGGATCTTCTGAAATAGTACAGGATCTCCAGACCCTCTGCCCTTAGATCTGCCTAAATCAGAAGGAGAGGATAGAAGATTGCTTACGCACAAGTAAGCTAACATGATCATCAAACATTATATGAATCAAAACATTTTTAAGATTGAATGAATGTCGAACTCACAAGGAGGTTATTGAATGTGCAAGCTTTGGGGGTGCTGATGGACTCGATCTATGTTTTGATCATCTGTCTGAATTCGATCCTAACAAAGTCTTTGACAAACTTGATTTTCTCAATTTTTTGTTTTTGTTTTTATGAAACTCCACCACATTCAAGTGTTGATTAATCATGAAAAGAATGAAACTAGAATGATTTTTTTGTTTAAGGCCCTGCTCTTTCTTTTCACATTGATTGTTTAAATTAATAATACAACAAAATATTCTGGGGGACATGAAAGTTTTAGGTTACAACCTGTTGGTTTCTTCACATGTCTGCTGGTTGATTTTTGAGGCAGATGCAGATCTCAACCTGTATTTTATTTCAACATTCAATTCTTTGCTCTTTTATGCCTTTCCTTGTGCATCTCATAAAGATTCCACCAGCTTTCCCACCATCATATGGACCATTCAGAAATCTGGTCTGCACAAAATATACACATTATTTGCCTTCACACAATGATGGTGTGGTTAAAGGCTGCGGTACACTGTTTCTTCCCCCTCCGGATTTGGCAATGGAGGCAGTTTGCGAGAGGCATCTCCTGTTTTGCATTGCAATAGCAACTAGCGGTATCCAGGCTGGATGAAGTCATAGGTCTGGCGACCCATCAAACACAGTCTAAATGTAGGGAGGACAGACTCAAGCCCTCCATAGCTAATTGTGTTTGAAGGAGAATGCAGAAGCTGGGCTATTCTCTGCTATTCAAATCCAAAGACTGAACTCACAAGCCATTCACTGCTGGGTAGAGCGCTGTCTGAATGGAGGATTCAAAGACCAGGAGCGAGACGAAGAAAGAATGAAAGGAGGAGGGCCTTTTCCCCCTCTTTTCCTTCTTAGAAGGGTGCTTTGCATTGCCAAACATTTGGTGAAAATACTTCCATTGAGTCTTTTGTTTTGCGACCCTGTACAAATTAGGGTTCCCACAACGGTTCTTTATGCGACATCAGCCTCGCCAACAGGGGATGTTTGTAAACGTGGCAGTGTTGTTGTAAAAGTGTTAATAGACAATTATTTAGTTAATTAATAGTCTCAGAATCACTTTCTCTGTTATTTACGTATACAGTAGCACACTCAATCACACTGTCAGAACAAAATACTCTATCGTACAAAAGTTTGGGGACGGTAAGATTTTTCAAATATTTTTGAAGTCTCTTCTACTCACCAAGGCTGAATTTATTTGATCAAAATACAGTAAAAACAATAATATTGTGAAATAGCCTTACAAATTAAAATATACGTTTTCTGTTTATTTTTTTTATTTCTGTGATCAAAGCTGAATTTTCAGCATCATTACTCCAGTCATCAGTGTCACATGATCCTTCAGAAATATTCTATTATGCTGATTTGCTGCTTAAGAAACATTTCTTATTATTATTTATCAATGATGAAAACAGTTGTGCTGCTTAATATTTTTGTGGAAACTGATACATCAGGATTCTTTGACAAATAAAAAGTTCAAAATAACTGCATTTATTTTAAATAGATTTTTTTTGGTAACATTTTATATGGCTTTACTGTCCCTTTTGATCAATTTAATGTGTCCGTGCTGAATAAAAGTATTAATTTCTTAAAAAAAACAAAACAACAACAACAACAAAAAAACGTACAAACTCTTGGAATGATGAAGTTTTATAGCTTAATGTCTTTTTAACCTCTAAATACTGAAAATGCATAGTCACACTACCTTCAGGAAAGGTCTAAATTAAATGAAAATGTCACCTGGTTTAACCATCAAGTAAAATGGGGAAATATATATATATATATATATATATATATATATATATATATATATATATACAGTGAGGAAAATAAGTATTTGAACACCCTGCTATTTTGCAAGTTCTGCCACTTGGAAATCATGGAGGGGTCTGAAATTGTCATCGTAGGTGCATGTCCACTGTGAGAGACATAATCTAAAAAAAAAAATCCAGAAATCACAATATATGATTTTTTAACTATTTATTTGTATGATACAGCTGCAAATAAGTATTTGAACACCTGTCTATCAGCTAGAATTCTGACCCTCAAAGACCTGTTAGTCTGCCTTTAAAATGTCCACCTCCACTCCATTTATTATCCTAAATTAGATGCACCAGTTTGAGATCTTTAGCTGCATAAAGACACCTGTCCACCCCATACAATCAGTAAGAATACAACTACTAACATGGCCAAGACCAAAGAGCTGTCCAAAGACACTAGAGACAAAATTGTACAGCTCCACAAGGCTGGAAAGGGCTACGGAGAAATTGCCAAGCAGCTTGGTGAAAAAAGGTCCACTGTTGGAGCAATCATTAGAAAATGGAAGAAGCTAAACATGACTGTCAATCTCCCTCGGACTGGGGCTCCATGCAAGATCTCACCTCGTGGGGTCTCAATGATCCTAAGAAAGGTGAGAAATCAGCCCAGAACTACACGGGAGGAGCTGGCCAATGACCTGAAAAGAGCTGGGACCACCGTTTCCAAGGTTACTGTTGGTAATACACTAAGACGTCATGGTTTGAAATCATGCATGGCACGGAAGGTTCCCCTGCTTAAACCAGCACATGTCAAGGCCCGTCTTAAGTTTGCCAATGACCATTTGGATGATCCAGAGGAGTCATGGGAGAAAGTCATGTGGTCAGATGAGACCAAAATAGAACTTTTTGGTCATAATTCCACTAAACGTGTTTGGAGGAAGAAGAATGATGAGTACCATCCCAAGAACACCATCCCTACTGTGAAGCATGGGGGTGGTAGCATCATGCTTTGGGGGTGTTTTTCTGCACATGGGACAGGGCGACTGCACTGTATTAAGGAGAGGATGACCGGGGCCATGTATTGCGAGATTTTGGGGAACAACCTCCTTCCCTCAGTTAGAGCATTGAAGATGGGTCGAGGCTGGGTCTTCCAACATGACAATGACCCGAAGCACACAGCCAGGATAACCAAGGAGTGGCTCTGTAAGAAGCATATCAAGGTTCTGGCGTGGCCTAGCCAGTCTCCAGACCTAAACCCAATAGAGCAGTGGTTCTCAACCTTTTTTTTCAGTGGGCCGCACTATGTTAAAGTTTCACAGGCCGCATATCATTTACATTTGGCGTCACCAATGCAAACTAACCAGATATTAAGGTATCTAAATGATTACAGTTAGATTTATTATTATTATTATTAGAGAGTATAATTCTACTTACTATTAATGGGACACCTGATGTTGTCGGGAGCAGACCAGTTTGGTGAAATTTGGCTCAAAAGGAGTAACAGCACAATGAAGTTGCGACTGTAAGTTGCAGTCTGTAAGACGTGCACGGAAACGTGACTTGATGCGCGTCATTGCAGAAAATGTGCGTTCGCAAATGTATGACGACCCAAATATGGAAAGCACTTTTGAACTTAATAATCTGAGGTTTTGTCCAGAGATGTTTCGCCACATTTCTGTAACTGAGGATGACTGTTGCGCGGTATGACTGTGTCCTCTTGCCTGAACATCCATCAGTTCATCTTCGAGTGCGCGGCGGGACAAACCGAAAGTTGCAGCCAAGTCCTTGATTTTTTCCACAGGGAAAGTCAATGGCTCTCTGATGAAATGTCCTGCAGATTTTATTCTCTCAAAATCAGAAAAACGAGAGGTGAATTTTTCCTGCATTTGACTGACAGTTTTAACGAATCGTTCTTTCTGTTGCATGTCCAGTACACCCTCACACACGTCATTCAGAAGTGGAAAGTGAGTTAAATCATCATCTTTGACTTGTGCAGTGTACAGCCCTAGCTTCATTTTGAAACTCTCAACACAGCCCAACAGGTCATCAACATGTTTTTCGTCACCTTGAAGTTGTAAGTTCAGCTTGTTTAGGTGAGCTGTGACGTCTGAAAGAAAAGCAACGTTTGTTTTCCACTCATTGTCTCTCAAGACTGGAAATCTTTCTCCCTCGCCGATGTCATTAAGAAAGTTTACTATCTCGGGGAGTACAGCCAGAAAGCGATGCAAGACTTTTCCACGACTTAGCCATCTCACTTCACTGTGCAGAATGAGGTCTCCGTAAGCACTGTCCAGTTCGCCCAACAAGAGACCCTTGTGCGCATATCTGAAACCACATGATCACCAAAATTATTTTACAAAAAAATAAATATTGTTCAAACTTTTATTGGTTTAATACATTTTAAAAAACAATAATGAAATATGAATTGTAAAACTCTAAGTTATTAATATTTTTTTTTTTCTTTTTTTTTTTTCTTACGTGGTCAGCATGGGCCGCATCAGCATTTGTGACGGGCCGCGGGTTGAGAACCACTGCAATAGAGAATCTTTGGAGGGAGCTCAAACTCCGTGTTTCTCAGCGACAGCCCAGAAACCTGACTGATCTAGAGAAGATCTGTGTGGAGGAGTGGGCCAAAATCCCTCCTGCAGTGTGTGCAAACCTGGTGAAAAACTACAGGAAACGTTTGACCTCTGTAATTGCACACAAAGGCTACTGTACCAAATATTAACATTGAATTTCTCAGGTGTTCAAATACTTATTTGCAGCTGTATCATACAAATAAATAGTTAAAAAATCATACATTGTGATTTCTGGATTTTTTTTTTTGGATTATGTCTCTCACAGTGGACATGCACCTACGATGACAATTTCAGACCCCTCCATGATTTCTAAGTGGGAGAACTTGCAAAATAGCAGGGTGTTCAAATACTTATTTTCCTCACTGTATATACATGTATATATATGTGTGTGTTCCAGGTAAATTCTTTTGATAATTAATTTATAAATATTTCAAATATTATGCAGTGAAGGCTATTTGTTTCCAAGAAATAATAATAATTTCCAACCTACTTCATAAGATTTTTTTTCCCGAGTATATTTCATCCTTTTAACTATAGCCTTTTTTCAACATGATATCAGGACAGTTGTATCACCCTGACAGGGCTCTATGCCCTCAGAAATATAAAAATAAATTTTAATTCAGAAATTAAAAGCATGCTCTTCATAAAAAAAAGGCATATTCAAATCATTGTATGTATCAATTGAATTTTAAATGTGTTTTTGTATAAATTAATAGATCTGGAAAAAAATAAATGAGCGTCATGTATCCACATGATGTACAAATAAGATTTGAATGCTACAGAATTTTCACTGAATCATAATTTGTTTTATTATAAAATAACTACTTTTATAATGTTTTTAGAATGAATGAATGAATGAATGAATGGTTTGGGTGTTGATATGTTTCATTCTCAACACTGATGCTTGACTGATCTGAGGGATCATAGGTTAGAGAGATTATAAGACTATGTGGTTTGACTCTTGCAAAATTCCCTGCATGCATTTCTCACTCTCTCATCTCTGACTTTGTGACCTTTGGTGTCAGAGTATAACAGTGTTCTTTATGTTCTGACTGCTTTTAAACACGTTTTGTTCTCGACTAGAGTCTACCACTGCCATCCATCTCTGCCTCTCCCAGAATGCAGCAATAAAGGAATAATTGTATTTCAGAGGTATTAAACAGCCAAAAGCCCCCATCATTGAGTAACAAGGTGAAGAATGCAGCCATACATTTATCAGCTGTCAGACAGGACACTGGATATAGCTGGAGATGAGGTGGATCTCGCTCTTCCGTATATCAGAGAGGTGGACAGAATAATGTACGTGATTTACTTCTTTATGGATTCCTTTGATTGTTTTTTTCTCTGGTGAAATTCGCTGATACAGATCAACCTCACAAGAGAAACGATGCTCTAGCAGCGTTTATCTACACACCACCAAAACTTCGCTCTGGGAACTTTGTTTCGGAGGAATCTGTAAATCCTTGATTATATTAAGTCCACTGTCCACAGAACCACTGTCGTAGCTGCTTTTGCTTCTGGTTTTACATAGATTTTTATATGACGTGGGGATCATGCAACACAGTATCAAAATTGTGCATACAAAAGTTCATTCAAATGTCCTTTAAAATCAAACATTGACATTTTCATGAGTACTTAATTGTCCATGTTGGCTCCCACATGATTTGATTGGTTTCTACCAAGTGCCAGATGTATTTGCCTCAGTAATACTCTACTGTTTGATTAGACAATAGGTATAAGCAGCATTTTTTCCTCTCTTTTAGTGTTTAAATGTGTTTGGATGTGAAAGCCCTTTGTTTGACCTTTCAAAAAATGGATGAAATTAGGAATCACTGGTTAAGATTTATTTATAACGCTGTTCCTGAGCAGTACAACCCAAAAGTTAGCTTGTGTACAGCTCATTTTAGGGAGGACAGCTTCCTGAACCTGGGAGAGTACAACGCCTGCTATACAAACCTAATTTAATAAGAAATATACACTCACCTAAAGGATTATTAGGAACACCTGTTCAATTTCTCATTAATGCAATTATCTAATCAACCAATCACATGGCAGTTGCTTCAATGCATTTAGGGGTGTGGTCCTGGTCAAGACAATCTCCTGAACTCCAAACTGAATGTCAGAATGGGAAAGAAAGGTGATTTAAGCAATTTTGAGCGTGGCATGGTTGTTGGTGCCAGATGGGCCGGTCTGAGTATTTCACAATCTGCTCAGTTACTGGGATTTTCACGCACAACCATTTCTAGGGTTTACAAAGAATGGTGTGAAAAGGGAAAAAACATCCAGTATGCGGCAGTCCTGTGGGCGAAAATGCCTTGTTGATGCTAGAGGTCAGAGGAGAATGGGCCGACTGATTCAAGCTAATAGAAGAGCAACTTTGACTGAAATAACCACTCGTTACAACCGAGGTATGCAGCAAAGCATTTGTGAAGCCACAACACGCACAACCTTGAGGCGGATGGGCTACAACAGCAGAAGACCCCACCGGGTACCACTCATCTCCACTACAAATAGGAAAAAGAGGCTACAATTTGCACGAGCTCACCAAAATTGGACAGTTGAAGACTGGAAAAATGTTGCCTGGTCTGATGAGTCTCGATTTCTATTGAGACATTCAGATGGTAGAGTCAGAATTTGGCCTAAACAGAATGAGAACATGGATCCATCATGCCTTGTTACCACTGTGCAGGCTGGTGGTGGTGGTGTAATGGTGTGGGGGATGTTTTCTTGGCACACTTTAGGCCCCTTAGTGCCAATTGGGCATCGTTTAAATGCCACGGCCTACCTGAGCATTGTTTCTGACCATGTCCATCCCTTTATGACCACCATGTACCCATCCTCTGATGGCTACTTCCAGCAGGATAATGCACCATGTCACAAAGCTCGAATCATTTCAAATTGGTTTCTTGAACATGACAATGAGTTCACTGTACTAAAATGGCCCCCACAGTCACCAGATCTCAACCCAATAGAGCATCTTTGGGATGTGGTGGAACGGGAGCTTCGTGCCCTGGATGTGCATCCCACAAATCTCCATCAACTGCAAGATGCTATCCTATCAATATGGGCCAACATTTCTAAAGAATGCTTTCAGCACCTTGTTGAATCAATGCCACGTAGAATTAAGGCAGTTCTGAAGGCGAAAGGGGGTCAAACACAGTATTATTATGGTGTTCCTAATAATCCTTTAGGTGAGTGTACACTTCAGTATGTTTTTTAAACTATGTTTTATGCATGCATTTTCAGAATTTGAATGTTGGGTTTTCATGTTTTATGGGGACTTTCCATAGACAAACTGATATACTGTACAAACTATATATTTTATCTCCTAACCTAAACCTACCCATCACAGAAAACTTTCTCCATTTTTATATTTTCAAAAAACATCACTTAGTATGATTTATAAGCTGTTTTCCACATGGGTACTAAAATTGTCCCCACAAGGTAAAATTGACTGAAATTACTGTCCTTGAGTACAATTGGTCCCCATAAAGGGTTTACCAGGTACACACACACACACACACACACACACACACACACACACACACACAAATAAAAACTCATATTCATTTCAGATGGCATGCATTTATTTTTTTGTCCTCAGAACTGGAAGTCAAGACATGTATCAGATAGCAGATGTGAGTGCATTCATCACTGTCATTATCAGGCAGAAGCGCCTCTCAGCTGAAGACAGATAAATCGGCCCCTACCATTGTCCCCCTCTGATTGTACCATCAGAACGCATGTCTTGTTCATCCCCCAGATAAAAGCTCAGCTCTGTAAATGAGTGCCCTCCACTTGAGACACAAGTATCTGATGTTGAAGTAATGACAATATTCCAAAATGTATCCCCCCTCCCTTCCTTTCCGTGCCTGAATTTTTTACACCAAATTCAGTCAGGCAAATTGGAGACCCAGAGAGTGGAGAGGTGCTAGCCTCAGATTGTGATCGGTAATCACTTCATACGGGAAAATGAGTCTCCTCATCAATCAAACATTGTTCGCCAAAGGTTACGTCTCTCCCCGAACACCAGGCGTGCATTTTTGTCCAAGCGAGAGAATAAAAAAGTAATTATCCTATATCATCAGGCAAAGGAGATGTGCCATAATTACTTTTCTATTTCAAGATGATTGTCAGCTTCCTGTCCCGAAGGATTAAAAGTACAGAGAAATCGCTAAAGATGTCTGTGAAAAAAAATACCCCCTTTTAATTTATAAACATCTTAGGACAAAGACAAAAGGGCAGGGCGAGAAAATACAGAGTGAGAGAGACCACCACAAGCCTCCATACAAATGTGTTGAGCATGGACACATCTACCCAAGCTGTGTTAAAAAACCTTGTTTTGAAAGCAGACAGCTCATGAATTGAAATGGCGTGTCTATACTTAATCAGTATTCAGCAGTGCGTTTGAGTGCCATCACGATCAAATACTCCAAACCTCCGTTAGACTGCTAAATACATCAAGCCCCACTCCATTTAACTCCAAACACAATAAACCTCTGTCATACTACCAAACACATCAAGCGTAATTCACTCAGATGACTGAACACGCCAAACCTTGCTCTATCAGACTTCTAGATCCACTAAAATCTTCCTCTGTTTGACTACCAAGAAGAAATATGCGTCAATCAACCAGCGTCAATAGGCATATATAAGCATTACTGGTCAACAGCCATATACATACAGCCAAATACATAACCTTTTTACTCCATTTAGTAAAAATGTGTGAGCACAGGCAATCGACACATGCACACTAGAAAGTTTCATCTTTATCAAGTTTCTGCACTATTTCTCTCTAGAAGTTATGATAAAAATGTCTGTGTACTCCCCTAAAGTACAAATGCGGGTATAACACAAACGCGGGCATCTGTTGTTGTGTATCCAGTAGTTTTATTTTCTTGTTGTTCCTCTCGTCTTTTTCTTTTTCAACTGTGAAACAATGGGCAAGTGTTACCAACTTAGAAAAACTAGTTAGCACATGTGCGAGCTGAGCTTGCAGAATACACACGGTTACCTGCTGTACCTACACATACAATTCACTGCAGTTTCTGGCTTAAATTAACACTAGTGGCTGTAAAGCAACTTTTATTCACATAGATTAGTAAACATTTATTTTCACGTGGTTCTTTGCACAATATATGACCTCAAAACACTTTAACCAAAGTGCATGGTTTGTAAACTATACATTTTGACGTTTGCATCACATAACAAGCTCCATATGTATGGATTGTGTGATGTTGTAAAATTGCTCTGGAACCCACCTCGTACAACATTGCAAGTCACGATAAAAGAGAAAGAATTGTAGAAACAAGATAAAATAGTATGGTTTCAAATGGGTTTAATTTGCATGTTTGCCTTAGGTTTACAGTAGGGTTTAGTGTAGTTGATGCGTTATTTTTCAGCATGATAGAGCATTAACGTTTTAGCGGCACTCACCAGACATTAGGCTACACTTTAAAACTACTACGAACTATTACTAACACTTTAAAAAGCGAAACATGCAAGACGCAACATTGTTATTTTGCAGAAGTGTCGCCACAAGCACATTTCCCTGTGAGACTCGGTCGTTATATAGCCTATCATAATATCAAATACATCATTTAAACGTAACAGTATTAAGGCCTTTTAGTCCTAATATACAGAGTTTTTCCTCACTCTAAAATAGCTGTACCTAATCTTTTGTCACAGGTTAAATTGTTTTTTGTATGTACAACCTTCAATTTCTTTATAAAACGGTTAGTTCCAGTCCTTGATTCTGATTACAATAGCTGTTTTTTATTCGCAATAAAACACGGCTATGACCGCTTCACCCAACAATTCTATGTATCACTACACAACGCCTATAGCAACCACTCTTAGCAACGTAAACATATGTTTGTTCTCATTGATATTGTTCATTGAAGCTTATAGAGCAGAGTATAGTGTGAGAGATCGAGTAAGCGAGTTTTCCATGCATTTACAGTAGATATAGCATTTACCTTCAGGTCAGTCCTATATTCATAATAAAAAATCCATTTGAATGTCCAATGCCATATCTTGTCCTTTTAACAGTTTGGGGTTTCCCGTGCCCTCACTGCCTGATGCTAGTCATTTGTCAGTTGTGTCTTGCTTCGTGTTCACAACAAGTTTCAGTCCTTTCAATATAAAAGTCTTCTCTACGGAATGACTCACTCATAAATACAGTCTTTGCCACTATCTAATGGCGAAATAATGTATGTAACTTCTGTTGTTCACAGTCAGGGACTATTTTTTTCCAGCGGAAGGAAGGCTTTTAGTGATTTTATTTCATGAAAGTTGCATTGATACATTTTTTTTGGCTCTAATATTTGTCTTGTGTGGTAACTGCTTTATAAAAGCAATAAGGTACTCGAGGCTAGTGCTTTATCGTGAATAAGTCACGGCTGAAGGCTGTTGTTACATAATTCTCACCCGTTTTCCCTTTAGACATGTTACAACGTGTTTCTATGTGTGCATGCATAAAAGAGCGCACAATCATTCTACATGATCTACATATATTAGCATCTTCATGTACAGCTAGACAGATTTATTCTTATTTATGACAACAGTGACTATGAAGAGCTCAGTGCTGAGCTGAATTTCTTAGCTTGCTGAATGATGAACAGCAATTGTGATTGTGTGTGCGTGTGTGTGTTGAAGTTGGAGAGTCAGTGCATTCAAATGTATTCTTCAAATGAAGTACAAGGCCAAGTCTTTATCACCACAGCATTTGTCAGACATGTGTGGTGTGTGTGTGTGTGTGTGTTTTTCTCTCTCAGGTGGAATACGAAAGAACATATCATGCAGAAAGTCCATCCTGCTCTTTTCCATACAATGATTGTCCCTCTGTGTCATCCATCAACCTTCAACACTCATCACATCATGTATTGTTTCTATATGCATATTTTTGTTATAATATTTTAGACTAAGTATGCTTAGTGAAATTTGTTTGGAGCAATCCAAGGGGACAAATCTGTGGAGAAATGAAAAAAGCTGATTGGATTAAGGCTTCTGGGGTGAACTCACATGGGAGAAGAAGGTCAAACGGTGACCGGGTCACAGAAGCCCTAGAGCTCAGAGCTGAAGATGCATGTCAGATTGAAGCACAGCACTCAAGTCTGAATTTAACCTTCAGGAGTTTAAGCTTAATCTGAGAGACTTCTGAAAGTGTTGGCGGATTTCTGGCGTCATATAACCTGGAGTATGTTATCTCCACTTCTCTGTAATTACTTTCAGGCTGTTATAGTATGACTTAAAAGTCTCTCTCTCACTGTCTGTCTCTTATTCTCTCAGTATAATAGAGTCTGTTCTAGTATCTCTTGCCCTTTTTCTCCAACACTCTTTCTTGGCTTTAGAATGACTATTTTCTTTATCTATGAGGTTTTCTTTAGTAGTGTTTTCTCTCTCTCACCCTTTTAATTCACTTTTTTTATGCTCAGTCTTTTGGGTTGAGTTTTTCCCCTAAGCTCTGGAGCCGGAGTGTGAATCTCTTGAAAACCTGTCAAGAACATGTTCCAGTCACATTTCACCCCACAATCAGAAGCGAGAAATGAGAAATGATATTTTACTTAAAGAAAGTGAATCCAATTTTGAGACCATTAAAATTTGTTGCATTGAGGCATTATTTTTAATGCTAGTTCTTATTATGGTAATGCTAAATAAATAAATATTATTCTCTTTACTGTTATGTGAAAAAAAAGGATATATCATTTAAATTGTATACTTGAAAATTAGTGGTCGAGTTCGAGTCCTTGTTTAAGATTCTTTCCCAATCCTGTTCCCCTCTCATCTCTCCACTGTACTATCCAAGGCTACATTTTTTTATTTAATTTAATTTAATAATTTTAAAATATTTACATATCATGGTTGTATTTGTAGTTGTTGTGCAACCATTAATTTATGCTGATAAAAAAAAAACAAAAAAAACTATTGCATTCATTGCAGTGAAAATTATTATTTAAAAAAAAAACTTTAATGCATTAAATTGATCAAAAGTGATCAAAAATATTTGCCCGAAGGAATTATGCTGTTCTTTTAAACTTTCTATTTTCAAAGAATCACACAAAAATATTTAGCAACACTACTGTTTCCAATACTGATAACAATAAGAAATGTTTCTTGAGCACCAAATCATCATATTAGAATGATTTCTGAAGGATCATGTGACACTGAAGACTGAGTAATGATCACAGGAATAAATTACATTTTAAAATATATTACAATAGAAAACAGTTAATAACAATTCTATTTTGCAATAATATTTCACAATATTACTGTTTTACTGTATTTTTGATCAAATAAATAGTGAGTATAAGAGACTTCTTTCAAAAACATTAAAAAATCACACCGGCCCCAAACCTTGTGATATTCACCCTAGGCTGTGCAGTGTGTGTGTGTTTGTTTAGAGGACATCCGAGAGTAGATGAGAGTGAAATAATGAGTGGGAAACAACCTCTGCTCGTTCCTCTGTGCTAAACACAGCCAAATGATGTCTTTTCAGCTGTGTCTCAATGAGATGTTAACCAGTGTGATTAGTATCTCTGACCTTTAGCAGGATTGATGACGATGAGCCGGTGGGGCTTTTACATCTGATTTATGGATGTCAGACCACGTATGACAAAAAAATGCTGATTAAATCTATATTGCTCTATCATACAATGAATACAAATGATCTGTGCTTATTACACAGCTCTGTAAATCTGACTGGTCAGTTGCAGAATTCCTTCTTGCAAATATTTTTGCATAAAGACTGCTGAATCCTTGCAAAAAAAAAGCACTTTGATGCATATATGGTGAGGGAGCGGCATAGGTTAGTTGTCACAATGAGTGAGAAAGGTTGAGATGGAGCATGTTAAATCTCGAACATCTGGAGAATCACCTGGAGAACGCAGAACAGAGGAGAGTCTGCTGGCAAAAAGAGAACGTCACAGGGCTCGTAATAAAACAAGAATCAACATTGGCTTGGCCTTTCAGAGATGAGAACTGAGGGATTTGAAATGTTGTAAAAGCGTTTTTATTACTCAACAGGTGAGTAAGGTATTTTATGGAACAGACATATTGTGTAGCTCTCTAATAGTGCATTGTAAAGCATTATCTGGTGTGAAGGGTTGTTTCATTAATGTTGTTGTAGTGCTGTGATGGAATTCATTTTTAAAGGAAGTATCGTGTCTATTAATGGGTAAAGCTACAGTAACGTCTTCATCTAGTCAGCTTGAGATCCTTCCCATCTAAACTGGTTTTATCTCTTAAGTGTAGTAGTGAATGTTTTATGAGCAGCAGGATAATCTCTCGCTTTTTAGTTATGAGTAAGAACCATATTCATCTGCACAGTCACGCAGAGCCAAAGCACCACCAAAACAATGTTCTTCAGCAAAATTAATGCAGTTTTGTTTTTAATCGCTTGAGGGCCAACAGTTACATAGTGTACCCTTAAGTGTACTTAAAGAGACTAAACATTCATGACTGTTTCTTAACCCACTTAAAGGTGCAGTGTGTGATTTTTAGCGACATCTAGTGGTGAGGTTACGAATTACAACCAACAAAAGTTACGGTGGCCGACAGGAGATGTCGTCGTCCGAGACAGCAGAGAGTAGCCAGCTCAGCAATGAGGTTTCTTTACAAAGATAAATTAAGAAATTATGTTTACTTTATTATTCATTAAAACGATATGTTATTGCGAATATTATTGTTACTTGTTCATTGTGTCACTGTTTTATTCACTAACTTTAGCTAGCTTCTTTGCATGAAGAACAACATAGTAACGAAACACATTTGTCCGTTTAGGGCCACTGTAGAAACATGTCGGCGCATTTCAATGTAAGGGGACCCGCGGCGTGTATGTAGATAGAAATGGCTCATTCTAAGGTAATAAAAACATAACGGTTCATTAAGTAAGGTCTTTATACAACACTGAAAACATAATTATGTATATGATATTGCATTTCTGTCAACAGATCCTCCTAAATATTACATAATGCACCTTTAAGTATACGTTTAAAAAGTACAGTTTGTAATAGTCAAAATAAAATACATTTTATGTTTTAATAATATTTTGTTGTGCTTTAAAGACATACACATACTTTGATGTGTTGACTAACATCCTAAAGCACATGTAAAATACATGATTATAATTTATCTGTAGTATCTTGTTTGATATAACATTGAAAGTTAATGTATTTAAAATATGCTAAATTGCAACTTCATCATTACACATTAACACAAATATATCTAAACACGTCAGGGGCGTAATTTGTGGGGGGGTTGGGGGGGAGATAACCCCCCCAATATTTAAATCTATGCATTACAACCCCCCCAATATTTATACCATGATCACATGAAAAATATGCAGACCCAAACTTCAACCCCCCCAATGTTAAAACCAAATCTACGCCCTTGAAACACGTGACATTCAAGTTCCAATAGAAATTACATTAAAATATGTTTTAGTTTAACATAAATGCTTGACAGTACATTTTGCAGTACAGTTCATCCATATTTCAAAGACAGTAGATGCAATTATGAAATTACATATAAAGATGTACTTGTGTAATGTAATCAAAAAACCACTTTTAAGTTAAACTAATTGCATTTAATATGGATTTAAACTACAATACATTTTCATTTAGTTGTAAATAACATCCAATTAAGTGTCTGAAAACATTACATTCAGTTTGACTTAAGTAGCCTATATTATTTCCATAATAAGTAATCTTTTTAAAACTATACTTAAGTGTACTTCTTTTTCACAAGGGTATGCTATGTTTCTCTATTCAGCATTTTTCATGTGGTAAATGTTGTGCTTTTTAGAGATTGTGTCAAGCTAAATTTAGCCCAACTTTGAAAGTCATGTCTCATTCGTTTGCACTCTGTCCAGCTGTATCTGAATGCAAGAACGCGACCTGTGTGAACGTCTCCTTATTCTCATTAACATCAAGAGCTCTTTGTTCCTGCTCAGTGTCTGTTGTTAGACTCGTCTGTCCTGCTGAATGTTCATTTCTTCAGCTCAGTGTCTTCAACCTCCAGGGCTCTCAAGCTCCTCCAGACAATGGACTCATTACATGCACAAATTACACCAAGATATTGTGCTGGTTTTGCCAATTACTTCTTAATTGTGCAGATCTAGCAAGGTGCAGCAGGATCCTCTGATACATTCAAGTGTGTGTGTCTCTGTCTGACTGACCTGTTGAATGTTGTTTGAGGCTAGTGTTGCTTTCCAGTGTGGTAAACTCTGTTCGGGCAGTTCTTATTACCACATCATACACTCAAGTCAGAAATCAAATAAAGTATAGTATCTAACAAAGAATTAAGACATTTGCTCAATTAACTCAAATATGCAATGACTTGAATATCTTCTATAATGAGCATTTTTTTTATTTTCAAAAAAAAAAGAAAAAGTTTTTGGTCAAAAATGTCAGGTTGATTCACCTGTACTGATTTCATAATGAAGAAAAATGATTAAAATAATGACATTCATGAAAAGAAAGATTTTTTAAGTTTGCCATAATCTTTTATTTAAAAAAAATATTTGGACAAAAGTTCACTGCTTGTTAATATAAATTATTATATAATATTTATTAACTTTCTTTCTTTCTTTTTTCTGTCTTTCTTTCTTTCTTTCTTTCTTTCTTTAAGACTCTTATTTGCACTCTAATATGCCATTGACCCTAATATGAAATTGCCATTTATGTGCACATCATTCAAAATACAGTAGCAATATTTATGAGTCCACTTCCAGGCAGCTGATTTATGAATCATAAGCAAATCGTTCATATGAAGCAGTTAGCTCAAGTCCTGGCTGATTTAGAGGCATATTGACTCTCTGTGTGTAACTGTGCTTACAGTATGCAGGGATATTCAGGTGACAAAAGATTTGCTGCATTGGCACTTTTTAGCATTGAATTTCCATGTTTTATGTAAAGCATTTAGCATGTGCTTTTTATGCTAACTTTGCATTAAAAACAATAGATGTTTGTGTTGAGACTCCTAAATAATCCTATGAAGTCAAGATGTGTTTAGTCCAATCAGATCTGCGGTTTAAAAGGACTGTAATATTGCTGTGCACACTGAGGACCACATCAGAAAAGATAACAGAAAAAAAACTGTTTAGACTAAGGCCATTAGGCAAATTGAGCTGTGTGTGTGTGTGTGTGTGTGTGTGTGTGTGTGTGTGTGTTCACAAGGGGATGTGGACAGATGTGAAGGTTGAAATAATTCATGGCTTGTTAATGGGATTTGTGCTGAGGTTTTTGAGCTGTTGAGAAGCTGGTTACTGAATTATTAAAAAGCCTTCACCTAAAACCCTTATTGAAATTAAGGGGTACAAGGCAGACAAAAGAAAGAGATTCACAAAGACACACTTTCTCTTTCATTGTAGATTAGAGAGAGATACTCTGAAAAACTCTCAACCCACATCGTTTTAGTTTAGCAGCAACATCAAATTTCAAATAATTTTAGAGCTGCCCAGTTATCACCGACCACTGACACTGTATCTTCATATTGATGTGCAACAGAGCATTACATGATGTGTTGAGTGATCAGTTTATTTTATTTCATCCTGTTCTATATTTATTTTATATTGTGAATTGATATTATTTTTATTATTATTATTATTCTTTTTTAGCACATCATTTTGTTATAATTAGCTGATAAAATGTAGTATGTACATATTATTATTATTATTATTATTATTATTATTTTTCCCCGCTGCTTTTATGCATTGATGCTTTGGCAAGACTGTATGTATAATACATATAATGGCAATAAAATACTTTTAAAATGAAAATGGTCAAAGAGACGTCAGTGACATCAGTGAGACAGACAGAGTGCTGCATGAATAGAGATGTAGAAATGCTGCTAAAACAATAAAAGAATAAGAAAACTAGGACTAATTGAAAGTGTATACAAAGAGTGAGAGAAAAGAATAGAGTAAGAGCAGTGGAAATGAAAACTTACCCCAAGATTGTATGCTAATTTTTATTTTATTTTATGCTAATCTTTCTTTCTTTCTTTCTTTCTTTCTTTCTTTCTTTCTTTCTTTCTTTCTTTCTTTCTTTCTTTCTTTCTGAAATGACTGCTTTTTAAAAGGAAAAAATAGATTTGATTCTTACTGCTTTTGACAAAATAAAAAAATCATTACACTACAGCAAAAACATACAATAGTATTATTAGTATTATTACTATTGTTGTTTTTATTATTTTGTGCTATACCTTACTTTTACTGTCCTTGGTGCAATGCATTTTCTCACATAAACTGCATAAAAGTTATTCATCCAATGAAGTCCTTGAATATCTTAAGATTTATGTCATGAATACTGTTGTTCCCTATCAGTCGGTCACTCTCGGCGTACGTAGTGACCGACGAACAGGAATCTCGCTAGAGAGGCCAATCTACTTTGAGTGAAACTAAACGAGGCAATGCACATTGGCGTGCAATCATTTGCATCAGCTGTTCAGCCAGGCAGCGTGGGTATATAATGAGCAGCAGGTGCGATTGCACTTCAGTCTTTTGCTTTGGAGCCAAGCACTTCGATGCTCTCTACAAACTCTCAGGAGATTGTGAATCCAATGAGCCAGCTTTTTTTCGGACCTCTCCACTCTGGTGCGGGCGTCACAGTACAGCGTGAGCGGTCTTTTTCTCTCTCTTTTTCTGTTTTTTTGTTTTTGTCCTTTGAGCAAACAAAAAGCTGTTTTCACAGCTGGGTGCGCAGGTGAGAGCGCTCAAAAGCCGTTTTGACGGCTGGTAAGACCAAAACCAGTGAGAGAGAGACCGTTCCCCTGCGTGCACCGTTCCCCTGCGTGCTTCAGCACCAGTGAGAGCAGTCCCTAAAAGAGCTTACACAGATAGAACGCGTCTTTTTAAAGATGACATTCTATCTGTGTGTTTCTGGATGCGGTCGCTACCTGGGAACGATGGGCCTCGAACACGCTGAGGCAGCCTTCGTGGATGAGTCATGCACCCATTGTGGGAAGATGACCATCGCGGAGCTGCGGTCAAGACTCTCGAGTCCCCGTGCCTATGCCTCGATCTAACTCTCCCCAGAGGGTTGCTTCTGGCGGTGACACGGGAGACCTGAGGATCACTGTGAGTGCGCTTCCTTACCAACCAACCCCTAGGAACACCTCATCCCTCTCACACTCTGCAGCCAGTAGAGCCGCCAACGGAACGCGCTGGACCATCCTCGAGGTGTGTACCAGTCGTTTCCTTCAGTGCTCCCCGTGATGAACAGATGTCGATCGCTGCATCGGAGGGTGGGTCAGACCTCTCCGCGGATGACGACTCAGCACCGCTGCCTCCTTCGGGTGTGCCAGCGGTGCCCGAGTCGGACCCGGAGATGATGGCCTTGCTTTCCCGGGCCGCCAACAGGATCAGGCTTGTGGAACCCTTCACCGTGTCCCGAGCCCTCGAGGCTGGATGATTGGTATCGCGCGCTGGTTCTCAGTGTGTGTCTGTGTGTAGATGAGATAAGCAAAGTGTATGCGCGTTGTGCACACGCTACATTGATTATGGCCAAGCATGCACCCTTAAAATAGCATATGAATAACATGCGCAACGCGCCACTGACATTAGACTAGGTTTTTCCTGGTCAGTGGCGGAATTGTTTTCTAAACCTGCAAAATAGCACCAGGGAACGTTTGCGCCGGAACACGCCTCCTCTTTTCGCTGAACCGCCCCCGGGAGCGCAAGTTAATTTCCTAATTTACCGATGTGCGTCTGTGGAGGGAAAAGTCCGCTATGTGCGGGTGCAAAATAGGAATGATACATGTACAAAGTCAATTGTGCTGGGTGCAAGATAGGGCCCTTAATGTTGAAAAGTTTGAATATCTGTAAAAAAAATAAATAAAAATCCATTCAAACAGATTATTGGTCCATCGCCACCCCAACCATCCCTCTCCAAAACCCTACCTGTCTGCTGAAATCTCAGCTGGTTTTCATTTAATCCCCGCTGTTACAAGATTAGAAAAGACCCATTTGCATCTTTAGTCTTATTACGTACCCTGCTATTATTCATAGACCACCCTGGGACAGAACAGTGTCTAGAAGGAGAGAGGAAGACAAATGGAGAGAAGACGCATAGAGAGAGAAAATCAATTCTGTGTATTTTTTCGACAGCTGTAATGTCTGGTATCATGTAGGGCGCGTACATGTGGAGGCAATGTGTGTGTGTTTGAAGCGTGGTGTTAGTGGCACACTGTCAGGTCTCTCCTCGCTCTCTGTGATTGGCTGTATTGGTAAAAATCAATGGGTCCTGCCCTTGGAAGTGGAATCTGTTAAATCTATTAGGAAAGCTACACGACGGCAATCAATCAAATACAAATAGTCACCATCCATCAGGTTTGTCCATTCTGCAGTTTACATGAGTAATATGCCACCACAGTTGAGGAATAGAGACATTAAAACAGTTCATTATCGCAACATCACAGATAAACCCAGATCTCGACAGGTTGGTGCATGAGCAGGGTCACAGAGGTCTGGAAATACATGTTGACAGGTGTCGTATTATTGCATTTCGGACCGAATGCAATGATTGGACAAACATTTTTTGGTCCTGAAGCTTCCACAGAATATATGTACATGTTTGAATATTTAGACCACGTCTATTATTAAGATGTTTCAACCAGTATAACAAAAACATTTTATTAAAAAATGCCTACCCTACCTTTTACATAAAAAATCCCATTGAGGTGGTCAAGCTACCAAGAATTCATTGTAAAGTCATCTTAAATTGATTTCTTCATTTGTCTGTTGGCTGTTTAATCTTTGCATTGCAAGAAATGGATCAAATACAGGTGTAAACAACATCACATCGTATCTAGATCTTTAACCTCTATCTGTGAGTGGGATGTTATCACAGTCTGTTTATTCAAGACATGTTTGTTGGAGGTCAGTGACAGGAAATGTTTCTATGTTTGAGGTGACAGCCTAATGGATCAGTGTGATGTTTACTGATCATCTCTATGCTAAAGGCAAACACAAGTGTACAAACACATGCACACATCTGTCAATGATGTGTTGACCTTACACGCACCTCACTCATGTACATGCATGCAAATCCCATGATGCATTGAGAGTTGTGCATTCAAGCCATTCACTAAATGTCCTCCGTTCAGAGGGGAAATTGAGCCGTGAGCTCGGAGCACTGGAGGTAATCTATTGCACAGATGTGCTGTGTCACACACACACTTGTGCACGGCTGCTACGTTTTAATTACTAATGCATTAGAGATGAGAGAGGCAGAGGGAGGCGTGTAGAACAAGACACGTGTCTCCTCTAGGTCATTTAATGAGGGTGTTTTGCGATGCCCAGGGTGTGTGTGTGTGCGCGTGTGTGTGTATATGAAGGCCTATCAATATGCTTAATGGGTTGATTTCATTTTAATGATGCCGAGTGACAGTTCAAACAGTGTAATCTAATCCTTTACTGCAGACATAGATTGTCATTATAGTCCACAGTGCTGTGGAAGTCTCTTTAGAGGGACCATGGCACTTAATAACACTCTCAACACACACACACACACACACACACACACACACAAACATGCACACAAACCAGAGATCTGACCTCACTTCTTTGTTCATCGTCACATTTTTCTGTTAGCCGCATTTCTGCTCACAAAGAAAGTCATTAAAAGCTACTTTCAAAACCCACCACATTACAGGTCCATTAAAGGAATAATTCATATATAAAAAAGAAAAAGAAAAAAATAATTTTGCACAGTGTATTTTAATATACAAAAGTAATCTGTTTGACTTTTGCGCTATATGACTCATTTTTGTTTTCTAAAACACATTAAAATGCAATTTAACTTGAAAACCCATTTTCTATGATTAACATGTTATTTGATTTTATGGGGCATAATGTAAAAATGTCAGGGTGGTACAACCAGGGTTATTATCGTTAAAGTCTCCCTGTAGTCAATAATTTTTTCCCTTAAAATTTTTGATCACCAAAATGACATATTTAAATGTTTTTTCCCTGATTTTTTTTACATGCCTTAAATAGCTTGACTATACACCCTTTCCTCATTTAGTATACTCGTTCGCATGAATATGCAAATTAGCCCCGCCTCCACTCACTCACACCTGGGCTGCGTTCAGCCCCGACAAAACGTTGCACAACGTTTTTTAAACAGAAACGGTGATGCGTTGAACACACTGTTCTGATGACGCAAGAGTTGCAACTATGGCAGCTGAGAAGGCCATTCTTTGTGTTCTTTGTGAAGAATTTTCGGAGCCTGATGAAGCCAGTATAAATATGTGTTTAATAGCCTACTACAAAATATGCCCGATGTTACAGTTACTGCACTTGCCGAGAACAAAAGAGAACAAAAGAGAACATCCCAATCGAGTGAAGGGATTGCTGAAACTGAAATGGAAGCACATCTTACCTAATTCAGACTAAAACACATCTATTTAGCCTCACAAATCACTTAATTACCATTGTTTATTTCTATACCAAATGTCATACACTTGCAATGAAGCTAAAAATATAAACAACTACATCATTATGTTGATATCCTATATTTTTACAATAAAACTTATGACAAACATGTCTTCTAATATCCTCAGTTGTTGCGTATACCGAGCTGCATCGAACACATTTGTAAATTACTTTCCTTGAACCCATTGTGCGAGTTCACTTTAATACCGCGTGCTTTATATACATGTTGCTGCTGATTGGACTGCAGTTCTGACACACCCACCAAACAAGAGAAAACATATCTCAAACTTTGTATACTGTCTATGATCTCAAACCCCGTTGCACACCGGTGCACGCCGTTTCCAGGAAACATGACGTTCAACCCGGAAACCGTAGCAAAACGTTGCGCACCGTTTTGAACTTGAACGTGCCCCAGCGCAGAGACTGTTTTTGGTTCACTGCCATTTTAAAAGAAAATACTCAGCAATGGTGTTGACTTATGAATTTGCTCATGTTTTTTTTAAAAAGCACATTAAAAACACCACATACTGTAGACATACACAACACTAAAAGCTTGATTTTCACCACTGGGGAATTTTAACTAAAACTAAAACAATTAAAACATTTATACTATTAAAAATAATTCTTTACTGAAATAAAATATAAAAAAGTAAACTTATTTTTTATTTCAGCTAGTTGCCAATGCGTATTTTCTTATTTTATTTTATTTTAACGTGAAGCACTTAAATAAATACAAATAAAACTAAAATAAAAAAATTATTAAGAACTATATAGACATATTTAAAAAAAAAACACAAACTAATAAAATTGACAAAAACAAAATTTAAATGAAAAACAAAATCTTTTATTAATATTTCTTTAGGAATATTGTAACAAAACTGATTCATTGCATAATAATAATTTTAAATGAAATCAAAGTCATGTGGTGAAACCAACAAAGACATGCAGAAACATGCAGATAAAAATAAAAAGCAAAACTCAAAAGGAAGCTATATCATAGAGAGGAAGACCCTCTTAATATATTGGATCATTTGACCGTTTTTGACGGGGCAAGGATGGTTCAGATTGTAAAATGTCAGGTGGTGTGACTCCCTCAAAACACGCAATCATATTTATGAATGAATAATGAATTCATGGTATCTGTAAAACATATTAACTTGAAACAGAAAAAATTAGAGGGTGAATAAATAATGTCAGAATTTCCAGTAGTTTCAAATGCACCAGACTTTTAGCTGAATGCCAACGTTCTTGCATATTGTAAATTTATCAGGAACATTTTTTGAATGCACTCGGAGAACTTGGGGTGAACTATTTATTTAATAAATATGTGCTTGTGAAAGAATGCTCAGAGATCTTCCTTTGATAGCCCATGCAGGCACTGGAGATAAACTGTATGCACAGGTAAATAAAATTGTGCTGTTATCTCACACTGACTCAAAATAGACAGCTACTCTTAGCTCAGGATCACAGTTATAAAGTGAACAGTGAGTCGTGCTGAAGACAGCGGTGGTTGGCTGTGTATTCTTCCTCAGTGTGTTGGCTGTTATAAAGTGAGTGTTCAGAAGTTCACTGTGCGCTGCGCTGTCTGACAGGGTCACACTTTAGTTTGACTGCACACTTCATAAATCTGTTCAGAAGCACTGCGAGGACATCTATGAGACCTGTGTATGTGTGTAGGTTGAAGAAACCTTCTGTCTCCGACTGACTGTACATATCAGTGGTTAAATAAGTCAGTGGGGTTTTTTCTGTCATTCCCCCTTTCAAACTTACAATCCCAAACCATCAGTGTTGTTCCCAGTGGCACAAATATATATATATATATATATATATATATATATATATATATATATATATATATATATATATATACACATATATATAAGAAAAACATCCAAAAAGATATATATATATATATATATATATATATATATATTCATTGTCATTACTGTCGGTAAGGTTTTTTGGATGTTTTTCTCACCATGCTCACCAAGACTGCATTTATTTAATCAAAAATACAGTAAAAACAGTAATATTGTGAAATATTATTACAATTTAAAATTGTACAATTATCTATTTGATTATATTTTAAAATGTAATTCATTCCTGTGATGGCAAAGCAGAATTTTCAACATCGTTACTCCAGTCTTCAGTGTCACATGATCCTTCAGAAAGCAGTATAATCAGCATTTATTTGAAATAGAACTCTAACATTATAAGTCTTTACTGTGACTTTTGATCAATTTAATGTGTCTTTGCTGAATAAAATAATTAATAATATCTTTATCTAATTATGTTAATTATATCTAATATAATTAATATCTTTCAAAAAAAATAATAATGGTACCATACATTGTATGGTATTACTCTTTATTTCTATGATCCACTTTAGACATTCTACTGTAGGTATTTTTGCAACTACATGTCAACTAGCAGTCATTAAGTATTAGTAACAGTTTTAAAACTTTATTTTGATGTTCCTCCAACAGACGTGTTCTACTGACTATAAGTAACTTTGCAACTAGTATATATATATACTAAATATAAATGTCAACTTATTCTACTAACCCGAACCCTAACACCCAACAATAACCTAACAATCTACTAATACTCTAAATGAGTGTTAGTTGATGTGAAATTCAAAGTTACTTATTAGAATGTCTAAGAGGTCCATTGAAATAAAGTGTAACCTAGTATTGCATTTATGTAGCAGATGCTAAATGAAGGAAGTCAGTTTTTATTGTTTTATTGAATAATGGTTTAAAAGTTGTTTGTTAACCTTTTTTTTTGTAACTATGATGTTTAAGTACCATAAAAGTAGTCCATAGACTTGTTGTGTGCTATTTTTCAAGTCATCAAAATCCTGAGCACTGACTTTGCACAATGTTGTTTTTTCCGTGTCTATCATCAGTGTGGCAGCGATGTGAATGTGAGATTTGCGATCTAGAGCAATCTGCCATGTGCCCCTTACCTCCATACTTTGAGAAGCATATAAGTCATTCTGTATGTGTTTTGTAATATTCATCAATGAGCGCTTTAATTTCTTCACCAGTGTCTCTCCCAAGAGCCCACTTTACACACACACACACACACCTGGCTGACAGATTACAGCTCCATTAGGTTTGCCCTGCCGCTCTGTGCTGATAGCTTCTAATGGCACCCGGCCGCAGAGAGCGTGACTTCAATACAGGACAGCAGGCACACAGCTGTCGGTTACTCACAAACACACACACACACACACACACACACACACACACACACACACACACACACACACACACACACACACACACACACACACACACATTCTAAATAAAGTCCTGATGACGATGGGAAAGATCATTTTAATGTAATCCTGCTAATTAAAATGCTACAAGTATGATGTTTCCCTAACAGTATTTGGTACAGAAAATTAGCTTCTTTTTTTTTTCTCGTTTTCACCGAATGAGGGTTTCCATCTTGACTTTGCCCATATTCCCCCATCAAATCCTGTCTGCGTCCGAAAGCTTATAGGCAGCTGATTTTTTGCCTCGCTGCTTTATCAGACAATGACTTTGCAGGCAGCGTTTACGCACGAAGCTACCTCCCGAAAGTGATATCGGACATATGAGGCAGCATAAATTTTTAATGATCCGCAAATAAATTGATAGAGCTTCGGTGATTATTTAAATACTACAATAGTAATTTCTCGCTAGACAAATGTTGGTCAAATATGTACTTTTACACACAAACTGACGACCAACTGCTACGTTCAGATGCTGCTATCTTTATTTTTATAGCTCAACTGTCACAGAATGGAAAGCACAGGATTGTGGGATATCAAAGGCAGTGAAGGATACATCTAAGCTGCCTTAAAAAACAAAATCAGATGAAGGTACCTCAGGAGACATGGAAGTGAAACTTACATTGGATTCGAGTGTGCCTTGATGCTTTCCTACCTTGGAATGCATCCTCCGAAGGCACTTTTTAAAGTTTTCGGATACAGCTTTTATCCCCTTCCTGTAGGGGTGGAACGGTACACAGAAGTCACGGTTCGGTTCATACCTCGGTTCAGACATCACGGTTCGGTACGAGTTCGGTACAATGGAGGGAATAGCAAAACAAAAATGCAGAAGGCTTGTGCATGTCTCAGGCTGTACCACCAAAGGAAAATAAATTACTTAAGCCTTGTATTTTTTAAATAAGTTTTATTAATAAAGTAAAGGTATAGAACCAGTTTATTTGTAGTGCACTGACAATAGTTTTATATAATTAGTTTATTAATTAAATTAATAAAAAGACAAAAAGACCTTGAGATATGTTTGGTAATTGTACCTGAATGAATTGAAAATTAATTTGCTACATTTCAGATTAATATATTTGTTTTCCTTAAAATTTTAATTAACAGTAACTTAAACACTTTGCAGTTTGAATGATGTCCTGTATAAACAAAATGACGGAGTATGTTTTTATGTTTCCACTGTTCGATCGCGCCCGCGCCTCTCACACACACACATACACACATAAGTAAACACTTTGCGACTTTTTAATCGCGCACGTGCCTCTCTCTCTCTCGCTCTCTCTCTCTATATATATATATTCCAGCATTGCAATCTTTATTTAATAGTTAATTAAATATTACATCATTAAAATTTTAATTAACAGTAACTTAAACACTTTGCAGTTTGAATGATGTCCTGTAAACAAAATGACGGAGTATGTTTTTATGTTTCCACTGTTCGATCGCGCCCGCGCCTCTCACACACACGCGCACACAAATATACGACTTTTCGATCGTCTCTCTCTCTCTCTCTCTCTCTCTCGCTCTCTCTCGCTCTCTCTCTCTCTCTCTCTCTCTCTCTCTCTCTCTCTCTCTCTCTCTCTCTCTATATATATATATATATATATATATATATATATATATTCCAGCATTGCAATCTTGACATCGCAGCCTGTTCATGCAACGGAGCTTCAGAGCTAAGGCGTGGCTACAGATTAGGTGTCCCTAAAGATCTAAGCTGTAGTTCCGCATTACATTAATTAATTTGTAAACGAGTTTTATTTATTTTTATACCGTGTATTCTCCGTGTAAATTTAAGCACCGAACCGTGACGTCCATACCGTTTCGGTTCAATACGAATACATGTAGCCTACCGTTCCACCCCTACCTTCCTGGTATAGCTTGTCTTGCAACCTCGCCAATCCACCCACCAAGCTTCTTGACTAGTTTAAGTAAGCAAGACTTTCTTTATTAACTTGTAGGGTTGGACCCCACATCAGTTATGTTGACTGCAAAAACTTAAACATCTCAGTCTTTAAGTTTTACAACTACGTTACATAGCATGCTAACGATTAGCCTGCTGAGACAGCCTATGCAAGGTTCTTCATGCAATCCTATAAAAACTTTGGATGTTTGGTGGATAATTTTAGTGTTAGAGATGGTAATATCATATTTTCTGTTTAAACAACAATTCTTAACTGTAAAAGTGTATGTTTATTATAATGTAAGCAATATGGCTGAGTATATTTTTCAAACTATTAGAGTAAAGAGTACTTATTATGGAAACAATATACTTTACATTCAGTTCACACTTAAGTATATTCTTTTAATTTTTTTGGACACTTGCATGTTAACTGCAGTTAAATTAAAAATGTTTTTTAGTTTAAAATTATGTTAAATGCATTTAGCTGAACTTTAGAGTGATTTTTTAAAGTACATTTTTATATGTAATTTCATAATTACTTCTATTGTCTTTGATATATGGTTAAAGTGTACTGCTGAATGTACTGACAAGCATTTATGGTTTTAACTAAAATATGCTTTAATGCCATTTCTATTTAAACTTATTTGTCATATTTATAAAGCCTTGTAATTCCACACGTGTAATGATTTTGTAATTTAGTACATTTAAAATATATTAACTTTAAATGTAACATCAAATAACACTAATCAATAAACTCTAATCAAGTTCTTTACTGTGCTTTAGTATGTAATGCAACACATCAAAATAAATGTTTTTTAAAACAGCAAAAGTGTGTTAAACCATGGATTAAAAACATGACAAAAGATTATTAATACAGTGATTTTAAAAGTAATTTGTAATAGTTACAGTGCACTTTTTAAAAGTTTACTTAAGTCTGTTAAGCAGTCAAAAAAAGTGTACTTTGTTGCCTTTTATTTCATTATTATAATGAAAGAATCAGTTCTTTAAAAATATGCGGTTACACTTTATTTCAATGGTCCACTTTAGACATTCTATTAACTATAAGTAACTTTGCAACTACATGTCAACTAACTCTCATTATAGTATTAGTAGACTGTAGTAAACTGTTAAGTTAGTGTTATGTGTTAGGGTTCGGGTTAGTAGAATAAGTTGACATGTAGTTACAAAGTTACTTATAGTCAGTAGAATGTCTAAAGTGAACCATCGAAGTGTTACCTAATACGCAACCACCGGGATACGATTTGTCCAGGAAAAAATGGATTTTGCACAACACCAGCATCCCAACCTTTTCAACGTTTTTTGTCTGGATCAAACCCCTACATTGTGGCTTATGGCCAAACCACAGTGACTCAGTGATAAAAGAGTGTGGCGTACATGTGTTACACCATGCCATCAGGTCTCCTCTTCCTCTGAAAAACCAGGAAAAATCTTTCTGCACACCCATCATTTCATGTCTTGTGTTTCTTCATGGGTGAAAATACCTCATCTTAACATCACAGCCGTGGAATGACAAGAAATTACACCCCGTCGCCCTCTGATAAACACACAGAATATCAGACACAATGTGGATTTGAGAAACTATTGCGTAAACAGGCTTTAAGAAAGATTTATACCAAAGAGTTAAGTCATTTGAACATATTTTACTTTATAAAGTATCATATGTGACATTAATAGACAAGAAACAAGGAAAATAAAGAGAGGGAAAAAACCAACAAGGAAAGTCAATTGTTTTTTTAAATAAATATTAAAGTTATTCTTGTTTCAGTTTGTCATTGTGCTAAAATTATATTTTTAAAGAAAGAAAGAGCGAAAAAGAAAGAAATAAAGATGCTTTTGATCTATACAAACTGATCATCTCATGTCTTTTTATTTCACTAGGGATGAATGCATGAGATCCAATAATAGACAGAATTCTTAGGCTGTTGTCATCGGTTGTGTTTCTGTGGAGGGTTGATGCCCTGCTTACAAGTTTGTTAGTATGCACACAAAGAGTGTCACAAGAGGCTATAAAGTGATATGAAGTGAATATATAAGAATGGTCACAAGGCAGTAAGTGTGTGTAAGTGGACTTGAGCACCTCTGTCAGTAAACTGTGTGACATTGAATCTCATTAAAGTCTGCATGTAACAGAAGTTGCTATAGTCTTTTCCTCACTATTGTGGCATATATCCAAGTGGAACGGCTTCTCAAAAAATGAAAAATGTAGATCGTAACTTGATTTTGTCCATCAGGAATTGATTGGATGGTTGGGTGGTTGTGGTTTGCTATTGGTAGATCTCATGTGAGTGACAGGTTGTCCCGCCCTCTCGCCAGTAAACATCATCAATGAAGAGGAGAGATGAAGCTGCAGGGCCAGGGTTATTTTAATTGAAGTTTACGAGGACTCATGAAGACCTGCTAGAACCAATGGCATTTCATTTTCATTGGCTTCAAACCTGGTGCAACACTCTTTGACATCAAATTTGAAAATGCACATGTGTCAATGAGATTGCATTGTCAGTGAATAATGTTGTAAATTTCAGTCTGTTCCTTACACAGCCATGGCTTTAAAACATTTGGAATTTAGTGCACAAGTCACAAGGACTGTTCTTATGGTACTTTTATGCTGCTTTTTGTTCATTTTTGGAGCTTGATAGTCCCTGGTCACTATATACCTATAGGTCTGGGCTCAGCAGGGCCATATTAGGGCTTTTCACACTGCGCTTAACCCGGGGTTATCATCTTTCTTAACCCTGCTTTTAACCCCGGGTAAAGGACCGTTTCATGTAATTTAAAAGGGTGGGTTAGCACCGCTTTTTACCCGGGGTTATGAAACCCTGCTCTGGAGCCTTTATGGTGTTAACTCTGTATTGCGGTGCCAAACTTGTACAGTGTGAAACGATGTGGTGTTAGAATGTTACAATTAGATCCTTAGCAACTGACAACCAATCGCGTGCCTTATATTCACATGCTTTGGGCAGTCACGGAAACACTGCGCGATGTATATAAACAGTCGTTTCTGCGTTTGAAACGAAAAATGTCAAAGGGCGATGGAAAACGCGACAATTGGAGTGAAGAGATCGTTTCATTCTTATCTTTCGTTCGAAAAGTTCATTCAGAAAAAACTTGATAGTACCGTCAGCAATGTGTAATGTGAGGACGCGCAGAGCCTTTATGTGAACAGGTCCTGTGCTGCGTTTGTCCAGTCAGGGACACTGGCACTGCGAATATGCAAACAAGGACGTTAGCCCAGGGTATAGGAATGTGTGAAACGTCGCTTTATGAATACCCAGGAATGTTAATCCTGGCCCAGGATTAACGGTTTACTCCGGGTAAATTATAAGCAGTGTGAAACGTAATGCAAGATAACGCAGGATTCTGTTTACCCAAGTTAAGAATGACCCAGGGTTAACTGTTTCAAGTGTGAAAAGCCCTTTAGTCTCTAGCAGCCTGAACCATCATGGAAATTCACACTGGATTATCGCAGATCCTATCAGAAGAAGTTTCAAAATCAGAGCATGTAAATAAGTTCTCTCTTTGTTTCTTTGCTCAGCTTGACAGAGGTTGTCACTACAGCGTGTGTGTGTGTGTGTGTGTGTGTGTTATAAAAAAATTATAACATTAAATGAATAATTAATGAATTATATAGTAAATAATAATATAGCTTGCAATTTAAATAAACAACAACTTTTGTAATACATACTCGTGTTTGTGTAACCATCATGTAAAAATAATTAATGTAATAAATATAAATATAGTAATATTGTATTAGACCTTGAATACATGTGCATGTTAATCATAAGTTTCAAAACAATTTTTAAATATTTATATTATTTACAAATATCATGAATCAATAATCACATAATGTGATACTTTACAACCTGACGACCCTCATCACTGTGTTAAGGTCAATACATTTCTTAAAATATCAGATAATTTACCTTTTAATGACATGGCTTTGTTAGTTAAGATTGTAAAATATCATGGGATTTAACTCTGCAAAATGTAATATTTATGAACTAATAATTCATATACACAATAATTCAAATTCATGATTTTGTAAAAACAATCAAATAAAATTGAAAATATTAAAAAATAGTTTGTAAATAATGATTAAGATGTGTACACTCACATGCATTCATATGGTATAAGGAAAATATGTTATTACTTGGTTACTTTTTACTAATGACATTTTTTAAATCATTAAATTTAAGATTTTCTTGTAAATGGTAAAATATTTTTAAAAACTAGCATGGTTACAAAGACTAAATTTCTACATTTCTAAGAACATCACAGAAAACACAGAAAACTGCATTTTTAGATTTTCAAAAAACATCATTGTGTATGATTTATAAGCTGTTTTTCTCCTGGAAGACCAAACAATGTCCCCACAAGGATTTCGGATATAGCCATCTTTGTGTAGGGTTTACCAGGCCACCCACCCACACACACACACACACACACACACTCTTGCGCTCAGATCTATCAGATATGACTTCTCATCCTCCTGTCTGGCTCTTGTTCACCCCCAGCGTGTGTGTCTCATTCGGGCAGCTGTCACCTCTGTTGGCCCCCTGCTGGTCTTCAAGCGGAGGATGGGAATGCCTTTTATCTCATCTTAATTCCAGCGGGGCCACAGACACGACAGACCCCAGCTTTATCACCGCAGCCCCGCACGAACTCTGTCTGCTCCTGAAGGAATTCATTACCATTCAAGCCGTGTGTGTGTGTGTGTGTGTGTGTGTGTGTAACAGACATGCCCATGAGATTGAGTCTGGACTGAGATTGAGAAATATCTATGCAGGTACACCTCTGCAAGCATCCCATACATTCATAGAAATGCATTAAGAACTATGTTTATCAACAGACATATATGCGTGTACACACACACACACACACACACACAATCCCAGACAGATTAATGGTACCTCAGTGCTCAGGTGTGTGTCCTTTGTCTTTCTGGCATTATATTCTCTTGAGATGAACCAGCTACACTCAAACACACACACACACACACACACACACACACACACACACACACACACACACACACACACACACACACACACACACACACACACACACACACACACACTGAATGGCATTCAGACAGTAGGTTAACAGGGCTTCACTGAGAGACTTGCTTCAGTTGAGTTAGTTAGTCATCTTAAAACATGTGTTCATTCTCAGACAGACAGGTCTGGCTGTAGCTCTAATTCAATCATCACACCTGAGTGAATCCTCTTGTATTTACTGTAGTGTGTCCACCTGCATGATCAACAGAGCATCACACACACACACACACACACACACACACACACACACACACACACACACACACACACACACACACACACACACACACACACACACAGTCTGCCTCATTGTTTGGAAATCGATGTTCGTTTTACAGGTGATGAAGTTGAGATTTAAGACTTTGTAGAGTTATGGTTAAGCTGAAGGACCTCATAAATACATGCAGGTCACATACACTCCTAAATCAAAGTAAATGAATTATTTTCCTTAAATGTTCCTTAATGATTGATTATTTGCTTGTTTGTTTGTTATTTTTGCAGTTTGCCCCCAAATTCTCATTACTGTAATCTTATGGAAATTTGCATTTAGTCTTTTATTGTTATTTTATTTTAGTTCATATTAAAATATTTTCACTTCATTTTATTACTTATTGAATAAATTAAAAAATATTTTTTTTCTCTCTTTCAAATTCACATTAAGATAACTGGCATTAACATTAAATTGATTATTTTATTTTATTGTACTACTTATTAAAAAAAAAAATGTATATTAAATAACTAATATTTATTTTATTGTTTTATTTTAGTATTTTATTTTATTAAATAAGACCCGGGCATGTTCTTGACATTATTCATAAAATGTACAGACTGACCTTGGCATCAAGCCAACTTTTAACCCTAAGACTTTTTGCTTCTACAGAGTATTTAAAGATGAACACTTTTTAATATGTAAATTGGCTGTATGTGTTACGATGTGAATGGATACCTGGTAAAGAAAGCAATTAAGAAGATAGATGGCCTATGACATGGTGACAAATGCCTAGTGCCCGAGTAGATCTTAAACTGAATTATCAATGCATAGAGTCCTCAGTCTTATTCAGATGACTGGTTAACCGCTTACATTGATGCATATGGCCAGTGTATACATGCTCCACAAATCACACATGAAACATGCATGAAAAGACACAGTACCTCATGAATGCACTTACATTTTTAATGACAGTGTACACATTCTAGGATTGTGTGTTTAATCATTTTGTGACATGTATTTTGTGAGCATATACTGTAGATAGTATGTACTGGAGAATATAGTAAGTAAGGTAGTCTGCTTGCCAACAGTTCAGTTATATTACTATATGTAAACAATGTCAAATTGGGACCATTAAATGACCCTTATGGAAAAAAGAAGCATATCAATAATGTCCATCAAAAGTGGAATAGTACTGTTGTTATTAGACCTACTATACAATAAATAAATAAATAAATATATATATATATATATATATATATATATATATATATATATATATATATATATATTATTGTGTTAAATGAGAAAAGCATCAAATAGCAATTATAAAAAGTAGCTTTAGAAATAAATATTTTATTTGCTTCAACATGGTATTTATATTTATTTAAAAACCGTGTATTGCAGCTCAGATGTGGTATGACATTTACACTGCAATTACAATTAAATAATGCCACGAGATTAATAGGTTTTAAATGGGTATTAAAGGGATAGTTCACCAATTTTTTTTTAATTGTCATTTATTCACCCTCATGTATGACTTTCTTTCTTATATGAAACATAAAAGAAGATAATTTGAGAAATGTCTCAGGAAGTCAATGGTAACCAAAACAGAAAGGTTGCACCCAAACACACACTTGCTGATACTATTACACTGCTTTCACTTTAGATTCAACTTGTATTGATCATTTTAAAGAGAAATTCTCCCGTAGATAGCCTTTAATGCCAAGTGTTTGCTTGATTTCCTTATTATTCCAGTTATCATTTGTCCTTAGCACTCAGACGCTGTTTTTCAATCAGGGTATCCCATACACAAAAGAAATATATTTGAAATATATTTTCAGTATATATTTTGAAATATATGCAAATATTTGAAATTGGCCCAATAAATATATTTCACACTTAACATCATATATTTTTGTTATATTTCAGAATATATTTCAGTGTATTTTTTTCTGTATGGGTCCCCAAAAGTGTCAAAATATATGTGGCATATATTCCAAATACATTGAAATATATTCTGAAATCTAACAAAAATATATGATGTTAAGTGTGAAATATATTTATTGGGCCAATTTCAAATATTTGCATATATTCCAAAATATATACTGAAAATATATTTCAAATATATTTCTTTTGTGTATGGGTATTTCACTTCCATTCTCTTCTTTCTCTCTTCCCTCAGTTCTTTCATTGAGCTTTTATAGCTTTTCATATGTTGTGTAGTTGTTCCCTGTTGCTGTCTCTCAGAGATGACCCTGACTCTGATAACGAATGACTCTGACAGACAGTAAACACTTCAGATGTAATTATGATTGGAGTGAGCGCAGAAAATCAGAATCCACTCGGCGAAACTTGACAAATGCAGTCATTACAAGCGGTCTCTCACATCCAGCTCTCTGCTTTATACAGAATAATGCATGTGCCATGATTAGATTTGCTGTACTTCAGTGTCTGTTTAGATAGAAACCGCCAATATTTTATTTTCTCAGCATTTATGTTGTTTTTTAATCATATTCAGTCATACGCACAGAGAGAGCTCTGAATATCAGCCGAGTCTCTAGTGTAATGTAATATTGGACATATGAAGGTGTCTTTCTCAGACTGATAGAGAGACAGGTGGAGAGAGAGTGAAGGGTCAGCTGGACGCCTGCACAGAGAAATGGAAATAGCTCCTGGTCCACCGCCAATGAATAGCAATTTCCAAGAGATGTGTGCTTTCCTTCTGTCACCTCTCCTCCTCATATTATTGAGACTTACTCTTGGAAATGACTTACAGGATGATGAAAGTTGTGTAGTACAGTGGGATTCAAAAAGTCTGGAACCATTAGTGAAATTTTGCATTCTTTTTAAAATTGTTCATCTTAATCTGCAGAAACAACTACAAGTAATTAGCAATTGACCTATCGGTAAGCCCCTCCCCTCAAACGCAGATGAGCCAATGGCAGTTGAGTATCAGTTGCACGGGGTCCGGAACTCGGACAACTTTAGGTTCTAGCGCAGGGATGGGCAACTTCGGTCCTGGAGGGCCACTGTCCTACAGAGTTTAGCTCCAACCCTGAAAAAATCACCTGCCTGTAATTTTCTAGTAATCCTGAGGACCTTGATTAGCTTGTTCAGGTGTGTTTGATTAGGGTTGAAGCTAAACTCTGTAGGACAGTGGCCCTCCAGGACCGAAGTTGCCCATCCCTGTTCTAGCGCCATAGAGAAACATGGGAGGATTCGTAGCTCTCATGGGTTTTATGGTGTTTATGCTACACAAATGGTAAAATTATGTTGGTTCTTGGTTCCATTATCTTGGTTGGTTCTTTATTCGATTCCCTCAACATTTCACATCAGAATCACCCTAAAGGTCATACTCATGGTCATACTGGGGTCAGTAATTCTTTTAGTTTTAAGCCATTTTTAGTCTCAGAAGTGCATAAAGCCCTCCCACTTTTAGACATTAGAAAATCGGCTGGTCCTGATAACTTGGAGCCTTATTTTCTACAGTTAGCATCTGATTTTATTGCACCGCCTTTGACTTATATTTTTAATCTCTCTTTGGACACGAACGAAATTCCACTTATATGGAAATCTGCATTTGTTGTTCCTCTGTTAAAAGGGGGAGACCCGGCAGATTTAAATAATTACAGACCCATCTCGAAGCTGTCCGTCCTGGCCAAGGTTATGGAAACTCTGGTGAATGAACAATTGAAAGAATTTCTAACTACCAACAATATTTTGTCTAATTTTCAATCAGGTTTTCGTAAAAAACACAGCACAACTACAGCAGCCCTAAAAGTAGTAAATGATTTCATTGACTCTTTAGATAAAAAACAACATTGTGCAGCTCTTTTCATTGACTTATCGAAGGCTTTTGATACTGTGGATCATTCAATATTAAAACAAAGACTTCTCAGTGTCGGGTTTTCAGAACAAACAGTCTGCTGGTTTGAAAACTATCTATCAGGTAGATCTCAGTGCGTACAGGCTGATGGTCTCACTTCCAGCCCTCTTAGTATATCCAAGGGTGTGCCCCAGGGGTCAGTGCTGGGACCACTCCTATTTATATTATACATCAACAATCTTGATCAAAATGTCTCCAACGCAAATTTTTCATTTCTATGCCGATGATACTGTGATATACTGCTCTGCATCAACTCCAAACCAAGCTCTTTGTCAGCTACAACTTGCTTTTGATACTGTACAACGTACCTTGTCCGATTTAAAACTTGTTTTGAATGACGACAAAACAAAACTTATGTTGTTTTCTAGTGCAAAATCAAAGTCACGGAACCTTCTACCCATCACTACTTCTCAGGGCTCCGAGATTAAGTCTGTATCTCAATACAAGTATCTTGGTATCCTAATTGATGATTCACTCTCTTTTAAACCTCACATTCAGCAGTTGGTAAAAAAAACTGAAGCTGAAACTGGTCATGTTTTTCCTTTGAGGCCAGAAGGAGGCTTGTTGCTGCCACTTTCATGTCAGTGCTGGACTATGGCGATGTTATATACATGCATGCATCCATTACAAGCTTGAAATTGTTGGATACTGTTTATCACAGTAAGAGCTCTTTATCACAAACTTTAGAGCACTTACTCATCACTGTTCTTTGTATGATCGGGTTGGTTGGTCTGCATTGTCCACCCGTAGACTTAATCATTGGTACATTTTTATCTACAAAGCTATTCTTGGTCTGCTTCCCCCATACCTTCAATCTTACATCAAAAAGAAAGGTACAGGAAGATATTGTCTTCGTTCTGAGGACTTATTATTTTTATCTGTCCCTCAAGTCCAGACCGAATTGGGAAAAGGGGCGTTTAAGTATGCGGCCCCCTGCGCTTGGAATCAGCTGCAAATTGGTTGATTTTAAATTACTTTTAAAAGACATGGAGGCTACACAAACTGGCTGTAGATGTTATGACTGACTATTCGGACGATCCTTGCTGTTGTTTATCGCTGTGATAAATATATATGAAACTTTGATATTTTATGATCTTGTAACTTACTATTTATTACCGGCATAAATTTTTATATGTTGATGTTATATGTCTTTATGTCTGCAACTTTGTTAATTGTGCTGCTGCCTGTCTTGGCCAGGACGCTCTTGGAAAAGAGATTTTTAATCTCAATGAGTTTTCTTTCTGGTTAAATAAAGGTAATAATAATAATAATAATGTGCCTGGGGTATTTGTAACACTGATTCCAGGTATCCTGAGAGGATGGGCATGGGTATTCATGTATTGATTCACCGTATTTTGTGTTCACCTGCGCGTTTCAAAAGTGTGATAAGATTTGTGCGGACCAGTTTTCTCCGCATTACGACTGAAGCCCGGTTAATTTGTCACTGATGTGGGCGCAGTAACCTGGTTCCCTAAGGATTCAATCCCAATCCCAATTGAGGCGAAAACATTAATTTTCTGGTTGTCATGCTATCATTAAGTTAGAGTTAAAGTTAGTGAGTCCATGCTAACGTAAATAGCTAACTGTTCTCACGTCATGTACAGTGTAGGTCAAAAACACAGAAACAAAGTTAATTTAAGTGCCTCTCCATATTAAACTGGTTAAATGTAAATTAATTTAATCTTACACTGCGGTATATGAACAGTGTTGATCCTTGATGTTGTCATCTGCGATCGTGACGACCGTAACATGAGACTTGCATTGTGATCTGTAAACCCTCGCTTCCAAATTGATCTTGTTACCCACCATATTTATTTAAAAATCTTTTATATATCCCTCCATGGCATATTTAAGTCCCACATGAATGCTCCTCAACAAGAGGGGGTCTTTCTGTGTCCAAAATCTATCAAAAACATCTTGGGACAAGGTTTTCACACTGTCATTGTAAGTCAGTTAGGTACTCCGTTTGGTTGTCCGAGTTAGCAACAGTAACTAAGGGGGGCAGGGCTTACCGATAGGTCAATTATGCCGATTACCCTGAAAATGTAAACACTGTGGCTCAATGCCGCTATAAAAACATAGCTCTGTTCATAATAGCATCCGATCCGCTCGACAACCACAACAAAATCTCAACCAATGACATGAGAGTGGGGTGGGACTTTTTACTTACCAATGGCAGACTTGGGTAGTGTTCAGCGAATCTCCTTGAAAACAATGGCTGAATCCGAAATCGCCCCCTAAACCCTCATTCACTATTCCCTACATTAGTCCACTAATACAGTTTACTTGAAGGAGTGAATGAAAACGAGTGAGCGAATTCAGACAGCAGTTGAGCGTACATCGGCTGTACACTCATTATTGCGGTGCAATGTGGGATAGAATAAGGGCACTCGATAATGTCCACTATGGTTTCGGACACCACTACAAATGGCTGTACCCTCAAATAATGCCCTATTTGAGGGTATAGGGGGCGATTTCGGATTCAGCCAATCAGTTGCTCTGCATCATTTCGAAGGCTGCGCCCTCCACAGTTTGTCTGTGGCATACGTCATTGAGGATGTCTCCTTTAAGAAAAGTAACCGCTATAAAATTGACTGTCATTCCTCATGAGGCATAATGCATTCCTAGCTTTGCAATGCAATGGTTAATTTTCTTAAATGAGACATTTAAGTGAGACTCAGTTAGTACTAAATCTGTTTTAGTGATGCTATTTCCTCCTAATTCAACTTAAAAACGTAGTTACTGTCTAAATTTTTAAAGGTACAGTATGTAACTTTTGGCCCCTTTTTAGCGTTCAAAAAACAAAACTGCATAAATTTTGCCGAAGATCATTGTTTTGGTTGTGCTTCGGCTCTGGGTGACTGTGCGGATGAATATGGTTCTTTCTCATAATTGAAAAAAGAGAGATTATCCTACTTCTCAAAACCTTCACTACTTGGTTTAAGAGATATAACCAGTTTAGATGGAAAGGATCTCAAGCTGACTAGATGAAGACATTACTGTAGCTTTACATTAGTAGACGGTATTTCCTTTAAAATAAATAACAATAAACATAATAAATTACATCATAAAATTTCCTTTTGTTTCTTGCTTTTTTTATTTATTCCCAAAAGTTGGCATGAAATGGAAATTCACTTTGTCCATTTTTTAAATGCATTTTATTGATCTTATTGTGAATTCATCCATGCATGCTCGTAATTTTTAATCAAAATGTCAACTTGAACTTCAAGAGACTCCTCTCTGGTGATGTATGCAGGATTCTCCAATCATTTTGTATGCTTAAACTCCTACTCATTCTTAAATCTGAATTTAAGCTTTCATTATTATCTGCCTCCATCCAATCAACAACCAATGGATAGAACCAAGTTCCTTCCTTACAGTTTTCCCCTTTTTCATTAATCATTTTCACTTGGATGTACATCACAATATCGAAGAAAAGATCTTTACTTCCGTTACATCACTACTTTAAAACTGAAAAGTTTTTTGTTTGTTTTTTAAATCCCAGATTTTCACTGGGTCACATTATTGTGGATGCCACTGTGTGTGTGTTTGAGGAGGTTTAGGGAGACAGAGGCACTAAAAAGCATACTTTCATATATTTGGCAAATTTAACGGGGGCGAGTTTGCAAATGCTACTTATTTAAAGGTAATTATTGATGTGCTCTGAGATTAATTCTGATTATTAGCTGCAAAAGTGTCTGAACAAAAATAAGAGATCAAAAGAAGCATTAAAAATGGTGCGGTATGGTTGAACACCTGTCCTTTTGTGCTCTTTCTTGCATTTTGCATCAATAAAAGAGAGAAAAAGAGATACAGCAAAGAGTTTAAGCGAAAAGGCAAAAACAAAAGCAAGAACAGCTTCAGAAAAAGTGGTTTTGATCTACTGCAGCGTCGTGGAGGCGTAATTAAACAATATTTCTGGGCTTTGGTGGAGCCGCTCAGCATATGCCGTATGTCACTTCGCTTCATCATTGACAAGCACACCAGCCTCAGCAAATAAACCAGAGCAGGGCCGGCAAATAAAGATTTATTAGACTTTTATATATTTATACCTTTTCTCGTGGTTTTATTCCACCCCATTAAATATATTTACATGGAAAACAGACACTAAATATAAGGCTACATCTTCTGCACTCATGACAGTTTTGCATGAGCTATAGTCTTTTGTTACCGTGGTAACTACAGAGCAAATACTGGGCATTAATTGTTGTTTTTCAGTTGTTAAACATGGTTGTGTATTAAATTGACTTATCATGGCACAGCCATATAAGTTTGGGGCTAATAACCTGGAATATTTACTAAATTTGAAGGATAGAAGGTGCATACACCACCAGGAAGAAGAGAACAAAAGACAGCTGATGACTACAGTATGAGGGCGAATACTCTCATAGACACACACACAGTCACAATAGACCCATTTCCTTCTTGTCTGTTGAGTATGTTTATGTAAATGTGTGTGTGTGTGGCTCTGGTGTGTGTGGGTGCCTGTTGGCTTCAAAGCAAGTTCATAGTGCAGAACAGATAAGCACAGCAACATTCGTCCTTGTATTTAGACGGTCTTTTCCTCTTTCCTTCCCTTCTCCTGCTCCACTGTAATGTCTAAATCTCTCTCTCTCTCTCTGTGTGTGTGTGTGTGTGCTTGGATGTAGATTGTTAAGACATTGCCACCAAATTTGATTTCAATCTGACCAAAACAGATTTAAGTGTGGGGGACAAAATGTCCCCACAAAGATGGCAATATCCCAAATCCTTGTCCTTGTGGGGACTTTTTTAGTCCCCATGAGGAAAACAGCTTATATAAATTATACACAATGATGTTTTTTGAAAATGTAGAAAGTTTTGTGATGGGGAGGTTTAGGGTTAGGGTTAGTGTAAGGTGTTAGAATATACAGTTTGTACAGTATAAAAATCATTATGTCTATGGAAAATCCCCATAAAACATGAAAACCCAATGTGTGTGTGTGTGTGTGCTGTTTGGAGAATAGTGGTGCCAGTAGGTAATCATGCAGAGATAGTGATCTCAAGCTGATTAAGCCTGTTACGACAAGCTAGACAGACATTGTGATTGTGAGCATCTTTCTCAAAGATAACTCAAAGTAACTCAAAGTAACTCAATCCAGTCCTGTGCTCCTCCCAACACTAACCAAATCACAACATCCCACTCTTTGTGTTAATTCATTTTGAGCAGAGCCAGAAGTTGTGTGTTTTGAAGGAGCAGAGATGAGCAGAGATGCAGAGCAGCTGTAATGAAGTCATGATGCAGGGTCTGAGAGGACTCCAGGATAGCCCGACTCGATCTAGGTGGCGTTCACTGCTGTCTAATTAACTATAAATGCATTAGGGAGCAGTTAGACTGCCTGCCAACAGCTCAGAGACAGGCCCCTAAATCAGCCCGTTGTTGGATATAGTGCTGAGTCACCAAGAGAATTATGGGTAATACAATTTTGCTAACCATTTATTTGTCTGGTCATAAGTTGTAGTGGCTCATGACTTCATAAAATGACAGTGGAGGTTCATTTGGAAAGGCCTGTTACTAATACACACACCTGTGCGAGACAGCTGAATATTAACACAATTACATATTTCAGCAAACAAACTCAAACAACTCACAACAGCTGCTCTTCACACTTCTTAAAATCATTCATTCATTTTCAAATCATTGATTTTGTGTGTGTGTGTGTGCGTGTGGTTCCACAGGTATAGCTTTATTAACAGTTCAAGTAAACTTTACTAAAATATATAGTAGCCCATACCTTGAAGTTTAAAAACAAGTAATGGGCGATTTGAGAGGTACATTTTAAAATGAGAAATAATGTGAAATATAAAGTCACACTGTGACATGAAGTGAACTGTGAGATATTAAGTCTTATAGTGAATTATAAAGTCAGAGTTATGTTAAATCAATTTATAAACTATATATAGTCAAAGGTCAAATTTCTGAGATTGCAGTAAATACAGTATATGGTTTCATCATTAATGAATAACTACACAGGAACAAATGAGAAACGCAATATTAACACTCTAGTAACTACTATTAACTAACAAGAAATTCTGATTAATGAATTAGTAAGTAATAGCATAGCAGGAGGTTCACTATTACACTCAAAACAATTAAGCCTTTTTTAAGATTTACGAATTTATAGTAAAATTTCATAAAATTTTTACGAATTTATAGTAAAATTCAATTAAATTGAACTGAATAATCCTTACATATTATTCAATTATGAATTAAAGGGATAGTTCACTTTGAAATTAAATGTTGGTATTTTTTAGCTTACCTCAAGGGCATCCAAGATGTAGGTGTCTTTTTTTCCGCAGTAGATTCAATTTTGATATTTTTAGGTCAAACCGTTCTTGTCTGTCAGTCATATAATGCAGGTCTATGGTCACTGTCTCAAAGAGCATGCACAGAGTCCAAATTAAAACAATTCCCCATCGTCCAAATTAAACAATTCCCCATCGTAAGTACACATTGATGGCCTAAGGCACGAAACGAGCGGTTTGTGTGAGAAAACGAACACTATTTATATCGTTTTTACTTTTTACCTTTTGTACACAGCGACGTCCAAGTGATCTGAGGCCGCGGGCGCTTCCTAGTGTGTGACGTGTACGCAGACTGGTGCATAGATATATACACTAGATGTCGCCTTGGCGACGGCAGTTCATTGAACGAATGCCGTAGCCAAGGCGACATCTAGTGTATATATCTATGCACCAGTCTGCGTACACGTCAGATCAGATCACTTGGACGTCGTTGTGTACAAAAGGTAAAAACGACATAAATACTGTTCGTTTTCTCACACAAACCGCTCGTTTCGTGTCTTAGGCCATCAATGTGTACTTACGATGGGGAATTGTTTAATTTGGACTTCTCTGTGCATGCTCTTTGAGGTGGTGACCATAGACCTGCATTATATGACTGATAGACAAGAACGGTTTGACCTAAAAATATCAAAATTGAATCTACTGCGGAAAAAAAGACACCTACATCTTGGATGCCCTTGAGGTAAGCTAAAACATACCAAAATTTAATTTCAAAGTGAACTATCCCTTTAAGAATTTTATATTATATATATCATATTCATAAATTTAAAAAAGAAATGAAAAAATGTTTAAATTTATGAATACGAATCACATAAAGGGAAATGGTCCAAAATGGTCCATATTCAAAAAAATTTTTTATTAAGCTCTATTTTTAAAACTAATTTTAAATTCTTAATTCATAATATGTAAGGATTATTCAGTTCAATTTGATGGAATTTTACAATACAATTGAAATTCATAAATCATAAAAAAAGGTGTAACTTTTTTTTTTTTTTTTAGTGTAGCCAATCAATAAATATTATTATTTTCATACCTCCCAGAGGACCGATATGAACTATACAGGTTCATAATTAATGCAAATAATGCATAATATATAATCCATTCTAAAGTGAAGATCGAGGTAACCCACTAGTAATGACTCAAGTATTACCAAATCCTTCAGAACTAATTATTTGGAACAGTATTCTAAAGTGAAAAGCATGATAACTCCATAGTAATGACTGAAGTCACTGTAAGCTTTTGAGGTTTTTGTAAGATTTTGATAGTAATTGCTTTTGACAGATTTGATAACACATGAGTCATTACTAGTGGGTTATCATGACCTTCACTTTAGAATACAGTTGTTCAGGGGGTAAACTGAAACAAGAAATATCATGATTTTGAGTTGTTTTGTTCAATTTCTATGCTTGTTTTGCCTTCAATCATTTTAAGTCATCTTAGGAAATCAATATTTCAATCACTGTTTTTCTAAGGATACCTGTGATGCAATTAATAAGTGTATTAGCATAATTATATTCCATCATATTACTGTTGTTTTCTCTTAAAACCTTCTATGAAAGGTGATGCAGTGCACAGTGAAAGAAGAGACACAAAAACGAGAAAGAGGGAATGGGATCAGGAATGTCATGAGTCTGATTCAAACGTGCATCTCCCGCATCTCAACAGAGTGCTGCATATCCTTCAGACCTATAGTCTCTGATGCACACTGCATAACTTAACTGAATTTGCTCTTCATCTGAAGGCTTGACAGATTGGATTCAGAAGCTCAGATGGAGAGCACTGGGCCGGCCGCGGAGTTGCTTGATAATTAAGTATCATTAGAGTCTCAGTCATTATTCTAGAGCTGCATTTACAGAGACAGGCCTGTGGGCTTCTGCTTCTGCTCATCTGTTTACTCTCTATATGAGTGTGTGTGTGTGTGTGTGTGTGTGTGTGTGTGTGTGTGTGTGTGTTTGAGAGCTTGAGCTTCAGAAGGAGTTCTTACTGTTTGTACAGCCTCATTACTCATGAGGCTTTCAGATCATACTAGAGTAAAGAGACGTCTATAGTTATTAGAATCTCAAGTGTAACTTTAAACTTAGAGCAAGTTTGAGTTGTTGTTTAATGTTTAGTGCAGGGCTTTCCAATCTTTTCTATCAGCTAAACTCTTGTGACTAGATCCACACAAAATCTGTGACTACAGAGCTCAACGTCTGTCGTTCGTATAGTATACACCCCATATATTTTGTGTTTGTTTATTCAATATTCAGGGGGCAGTTGTGGCCTATATAATTGGTTAGAGAGTCAGACTGGTAACCTGAAGGTTGCGGGTTCGATTCTCAATAATACCGGCAACCTAATCTCCATTCGCTCACTGGGCGCCACAGCAAAACGGCTGCCCACTGCTCCGTGTGTGTGTGCACTATAGGTAACACAGAGGACAAATTCCAACTATTCTTGAAACAAGAATTTGATAATGTTTTCACTACAAAAGAAAGTTTACTAATACAATTTGGTGACTTGTCAACTAACTTGGTCCACCAACAGACATTCTACTGACTGTAAGTAACTTCCCAACTACATGTCAACTTATTCTACTAACCCGAACCCTAACACCTAACCCTAACCTAGCAGTCTACTACAGTCTACTAATACTCTAATTAGTTGAGTTAGTTGACATGTAGTTGCAAAATTACTTATAGTTTGTAGAATGACCATCAAAATAAAGTGTAACCCACAATTGACCAAGTTTGAATCCATTCAACAGAATTCATGGATTTCCCCCTCAAAATCAGTGCAGAAAATATCGTTTTGGTCCTATGACCTAAATTATTTTCTTAGAATTTTGGATGAAAAATTTTAAACAGTACAAAAATAAAACAGAAATATTACTTAAAATATTAGGACTGTCTATGGATAAAAAAAATAATCACACAGATTTCTGTAATTAATCACAATTAATCATACCTAATATTAATCTATTCACATTGAAGCTGTCACAGTTACCAGCTGGTGTGCCCAGGTTGACCACCAGAGGGCACTCCTTCTCTGACCTTTGCCACTCAGGCATGAACTTCAGTTCCCATAATCCTTTGCCTGGACTCATCACTAATTATTGCATTCACCTGTGTGTCGTTACATTGTGTGTGTCACCCTATTTATACCATGTTCTCTCTGCCGTTTCTCATCGAGGTTTTGTAATTGTCACACGGCATTCCTGAGCACTCTCCCTTGTCTTTTGCTCTTCTGTGTATTGTTTGCAAGTGTTTTTGACTCTTTGCCTGGCATGACTACGATTCTGGATTTTCCAATAAAGCCGCGCTTGGATCTCACCTAGTCTCAGAGCTATCCGTGACAGAAGCTCTAAATATGAATGTAGAAACAACGTGAAGACAGATATTTATTTAATTCAATTCACAATTAATATTGATCATTTCAGTTGCAGTTCCACAATAGGTCCGCACACTTCTGGCCACATGCAGTTCACACTCGGTTGTCACGTGTCCACCATCATCCCTAAAGCACTATCATTCAAAGTGAAGGTGACACTGACCTCATCACGTCCAATGAACATGTCATAATGAATAGCAGCAGTGGAAACAGTGGAAACTCTCTGCTCTGGTTCAGGATCAAACCCTGTGAGACGTGTGCTATGAGAAAGGCAGGTTAGAATGTTATTACACTATTCACTGAATCTCATCATCAAATCATTTGTCACCAAAGCACATATTGCCAGTGGATTACAGCAGCGGCCACAGGTCGCATGTGTGTGTGGTTAGTCAACCCTGCCAAGCAAGAAATGAGGTTCTGCGGCTCAGTATTGCTTTAAGATGGAGAATGGGAATAGGACAGATAACATGCCATATAACCTCTAACCTCTCCAAACCAAACACAGCGCTTATATCAGACACTAAGCATAGTTTAAATTAGAGAGAAAATAGAATATGGTTGCATGATATATCATAACTTAAAGGTCAGGGGAATATAGATGTGTCTTGTTGTGGCTACAACACTCACACTTGCAAAAATCAATCACTGATCAAAGATTGAATGGCGAGTTCACCCCAAAATGAAAATTCTGTCGTGATTTACTGACGCTCACCCTCCAGCCTGTGTGCTGATTTCACATTTTTTCATGTGATTTCCATTCAGCACAGTCATGCTGCGGTGCCCACATTCAGTTACAACACATGTAAGAACCAATGCCGTTTGTTGTCAAAGACATCTGTGTGCAGATCTTCAGTGGGACTTTTTTTTAAAATCTGAATGTGGGGACAAATGAGATTTCAGAGCTTTTGTGGAGGAGAAAATTATTAGTGTAACATGATTACGGAGTCCTAACACCATTTTTTATCAGCTTGGCACATTCAGGCGATTTATGCTGTTACAACATGATAGGTGGGAATTATCTGGTTGACAAGATGATCAGCCAATCATAGGTGTCACCATTGGTGTCGCTGTTCTAATTTCTGTGTTCCTCAACATGACATCAGAAACCTTAGCAAATAATCAGTCCAACTGAACTGCCAGATATTGGCTGATAAAAAAAGATTACAATTGACAAAAATAGGTCAGTAATTGACTAATGAATCAAATCTGCTATGAACTAACTCATTATTCATTTGTGAAGTAATTAATTACTGTAATTGAAGGGACTCCTTCTTTTGATGTGCATTAAATACTGTTTAGCACAATTCTATATAAAACAATAGTGGATTTAAAGGGTTAGTTCACCCAAAAATGAAAATTCTGTCAGTAATTACTCACCCTCATGTTGTTTCAACCCCGTAAGACATTCGTTCATCTTCGGAACACAAATTAAGATATTTTTGATTAAATCTGAAAGCTGATCACTCCTCCATAGGCTTCTAAGTGATTGAAAGCTGGCCCAGAAAAGTTATTAAAGACATCGTTAATATAGTCCAAGTGACTACAGTGGCTCAATCTTAAGTTTATAAAGCGACGAGAATACTTTTTGTGCGCAAAAACAAACAAAAATAACGACTTTATTCCACTATTCATTTCCTTGAATAGTGGAATTCATTGTTGCACGTCACCACGCATCACACACATGATCAGCGTCGACCAATAGTGAGCCTACGTGGTGACGTGCAACACAGACGCGCTGCGCTAAAACACTACGTAAAAAGACTCGAGGTCCAGAGAGAAGGAAATGAATAGTGGAATAAAGTCGTTATTTTTGTTTGTTTTTGCGCACAAAAAGTATTCTCGTCGCTTTATAAACTTAAGATTGAGCCACTGGAGTCACTTGGACTATTAACGATCTCTTTAATAACTTTTCTGGGCCAGCAAGTTTCAATCACTTAGAAGCCTATGGAGGAGTGAGCCAGCTCTCAGATTTAATCAAAAATATCTTAATTTGTGTTCCGAAGATGAACGAATGTCTTACGGGGTTGGAACAACATGAGGGTGAGTAATTTTTAATGCCAATTTCTCCCTTTACATATTTTGGTCAGTTCAAGAATAGTTTGTGCAATTTTATATTATTTATTTGAAAAATGAAAAGAGCAGTTTCACGTCTATCCTTGTATTGCTCAACTGGTTGATATGGGATTTAGAATGTAATTAGTGACTAATGCAATACTTTTTAGAGAGAGTAATTTGTACAGTAATCTAATTACACTGTTGAGGATGTAATTATTAGCTACTAATTAATTACCGTAATTTTAGAGTAACTTACCCAACACTGCGCCTGAGTTTAAATCACACTGGGGCAAAATTGTGTTGTTGAGGAAAAAAACTAGGAAAACTTGCATCGATTGGTGTATAAGTCACATTTTATTATTTTATTAATGAATAATGTAAAATAGCAACGCATAACATAATTTATAGTGGTGTTAGTTTATATAAACAATATTTATTATAAATGCCAAGTCTAAATTAATTGATGAAGTGAAAGTGTGTACAGAGACGATTATCTCCTTTAGTGTTCTTCATTTCACTAAATGTGAAGTAACCTAGTTTCTGCAACACTAGTGGCACCTGTGCTAGGACTGATTTGTTTTTCACGTGTATTTGTGTGCGTTTATTTATACTCTATTTTGCGTGCTTTACGTTATTAGCATTATATAAGTTGCTCCAGAATATTAGTCGAAGCATGTTTCAGATGATACAAAACACAACTTATAGTCTGGAAAATACAGTGTTAATGCTTGGACCTATTTAAATTTAATCTTTTTTATTTCATTTTTATTACCACAAAGTCAGTTTGTAAAAACAAGCACAAAACAGTGTGTTTAGAAATGCAGTTAAAATGGAAGTCTTTAGTGCAACTGTAACACTTGCCCCACAGACTTCCATTGTAAGTGCTTTTCTGTCAATATATTGTTTTGTATCATTATACAATCTGATATACTGTATTATTTTATTTATGAGTTAATTATTTCCAATCGCAGTCGACAGTATGCTGTCAATAGAGCTTAACTAGTATTTATTATTCCTTAGAAGCATGTCTTTGGTATTGAAGTGTGTTCTTTTTCAAGCAAACTCTGCCTCTTTTAGCTTTATGTACTCGTTGACCCTGAATCTAAATATGGCCACTATTAAGTGGCTACCTTATACGTCATTTGTGAATCAAAGCCACATGTCAAAACAAATGACCAAAACACCAAGTACACTTGATGCAACACTGTGTAATCTGAGAATCAAGACGATGTGGACTTTAAAGCCAAGGACAGAACGCAGTTCAGTGTCTGATAAGGTGTATTTTTGTAGTCCCATTCTCCTACACACACACACACACGCACACGCACACGGACACTTTGTGTTTTATGGGGATTTTCCATAGACATACAGTAGCGATTTTCATACTGTACAAACTGTATATTCTATCCCCTTACACTAACCCTAACCCTCCCCATCACAAAACTTTCTACATTTTACATTTTCAAAAAACATCACTTAGTATGATTTATAAGCTGTTTCCAAAAAAATGTCCCCACAAGGACAAGGATTTCAGATATTGCCATCTTTGTAGGGACATTTTTTCCCCATAATGTATGGTTTACCAGGCCACACACACACACACACACAATGCTCAAGCTTTTATCTGATCCAGACTGCAATTGGCCCTGAGATTTGCAAGCCTCTGCAGTGAAGCTCTTGTTGATTTGACCCGCTTTAATTAAACTCCATACAGTTGCACTATCTGTATGTGTGTCTTTCATTGAAGATTGCCTTTAAAATGAAATTCTATTGAATAGCTTGTTGAGACTCATTGAATGCCCTGTCCTGCGAGTGTACACATCCACTGATAGCAGTGATTTTCCTGTGCCGGAGAGGCCGTGTTTGACTGCGTGTTTGTGTGGATACAGTCTAGAGAAGCTAGAGAAGGACAGTGTGATGTCATTAGCAGAGCAGCTTTGAGATGTCAGGCTCCCGCTGATAAACACAAGCACAGCTGGATCTGAGGCCATTCAGCTGAAGGAAAGCACGCTCTTAGTGCGCTAGCAGGGATGAGAGAGGCTTCTGGCTGTTTTTGTGTGGAGGGCCTGAAGAGGGATAATAGATAGATGAATTAAGATGTTCTGCACCCCTGGGCGAAAATAGCCATTAAGTCATTTACCAGTTATGCAGTATGTTCGGGATAACCCGGGTTTTCATGGGATATTTGCGATGATTAAACTGATCTTAGATGCTGATTGGTCAATACAGTCGTGCTAAAATACTCAGTATAGAAACACCTGTTCATCACATCACTGCAGCAACAATTGAATAACATTCTGTTACTGTTTACATGTCAGGTAAAATATTTTACAGTATTAATAATTTTTCATATCTTACAATGCACTGCCATTCAAAAGTTTGGTAAGATTTTTTAATATTTCAAGAAAAAAAGGTATCTTGTGCTCACCAAGGCAGCATTTATTTGATCAAAAAACAGTCAAGCAGTAAATTGTGAAATATCTTTTAGAATTTAAAAGAACTGTTTTATATTTTAATATATTTGAAAATGTAATTTATTTCTGTGATCAAAGCTGAATTTTCAGCATCATTACTCCAGTCTTCAGTGTCACACGATCCTTCAGAAATCATTCTAATATGATGATTTGAGACTCAAGATTGTCAAGATATTTGACAGCAAATGATTTTAACACTGGAAATGTCTGAGAAAATGGATCCCCTAGAAACTCGTCTAATGGCTTTCCTCAGTCACCATACACCACTCACACTCATGGACTGTCAGTCATCATCCAATGAATTTTGATTTCAGACATATATGGGCTGATGGTTTTGTGTATGTTTGATATTTCCATGGCAAAATTGCAAACAGTATTGCAGGCCTTTCTTTCATTAATGCTCCGTTCACTGGACAGAGACACAGCTCTACTGCCACCCTGAGCATTGTTGTTGATACTACAATATCTAGACTTTAAGTTTTCTGACCAGTCAGAAGTATTTTAAGGAGGTATTGAGGGCAAAAATTTTGTTTACAGCAATAAAAAATAAAATAAATAAATACTGTAAATAAAAAAGCCCACAGGATTTATAAACATTAAATGTAAATTTGTGTCATAAAATATATCATGTTTAATAAAAGGTAGGCCTACTTCTCAATTCAGGAAGTGCTTCATGAATTATTTTGATTTTTATTAATTATTTTCTTCAGTATTTTAGTTAAATTCATATGATTAATGTTTTATTTTATTATTTATTTAATTTATTAATTGTTTAAAATAAACTTTTGATAAAAGTCTACGACTAACCAACTACTTTTTTTTTATTATATACTTTTCTGTGGGGTCTAAAATATCACTTTTTTATTGTTCGTCTAACCAGTTTAATAAAGCTTAGGGTCATGGAACGTGTTTTATTGTCTGACCTAGACTGAATCTCATTTTCAGTTAAATTTTCCTTTTCATGCAGACTGTGCACTTTCATTGTTTTGTTAAGCCACACATTTATTTACTTATTTTGTATTTGTTTGTATTAAGTTGATTTTGTCTTGTTTTGCTTCATTGTAATGTTGTCCTGAAACTCATAAAGTTCTTTCTTTAAAAATGGTGCTTGCGTTCAAATTGAACAGCATGTTTTCTAATTGTCCTGTGGTATTATTTACACCAAACTTCCATTGTACTGCTTTCCCACTGTGTCCGTAACACACCAATAATTGATTTGCTTCCTCTCTGTGTCTCTGTTCTAGTGGTCATTATGGCATCTGGTTTACTGGTTTACCCCTTCGGTCTGAACTCCAGCCTGGTCAAGTCTTTCTGCGGAGACTCGGACATCTACTACGCCGGCGAGTGTCAGATAGGATGGGGCTACATGCTGGCTATCGTAGGTGTCATGCTCACACTCTTCCTGCCCTTTTTCGCCAAGTACGCCCCCAAGGAGCATCTGTCACCCACCCCCTTGCCCACCCTATTATAGAGCTTTAAAGACCACCGCCAACATTCAACCTGCTCTGCCATCATTGCTATAATTCACACAACAATCTGAGGATGGACAGACTGCAGAGTCTCCACATCATTTGCCATGGTTGGTGGTAATGATGCCATCGAGACGAGCAGAACTCAAGAGCCCTCATCCCCTCTATTCGTCTTGTTTTTTTTTGTGCTGGTGTCTTCCCATATTCAATAAGGTCCTTTTCCCCCCACACAATCAACCTCCCAAGTGAAAAACTCATTTAAAAAGGATTATATGGATTTTGTTTTTTCTTTTCCTTCTTTCTAATTTGTTTGTCTGTTTTTGAAGACCTCTGGACTAACTACTGAAAATAACGGATAATGGACCATGGTGCAAATTTCGAGATTTTGTTTGCAAGGATCAAAACCAAAAATAGCGAATTAAATGAAAATTGAATAACATTTTCCAATAACTTTTTACTGAGACTTGTCAGCATGCAATGAAAGGGGAAAAAATTACAGCCCCTTCTTAAACGGGCTTATTTAGGGCTTCTGCTAATGGATCAACGGATTCAGAGGAACAGTTTCATTGAGAGAAACTCAGTCAATCTGACAGTTGGAAAGTTTTGCATTATCCAGTTTCTAACACCTGATTCAAGGACCAACACTGTGGCTTAAGTGAACTCAAACCTTTTTTTATTCTCTGTATGAGTCTTAAATTCACACTGTATTTTTCCTCACTTTGTTTCTCATATCCCTGTGAGAGCCATCAAGGAACTGTATATATAGTACGGACAAGGCCGTTGCTTCAAACTGCCATGGATGGATCGGAAGCATGGACTTTTCTCAACAACTGTGTGTGAAGGTTAATTGATCCCACAAGTAAAACCTTGCATTTTTCCAAACTGGGTGAACAGGAAATGTTGTGAAGACTCCTTTCGCTGTAACACATACTAGTACTGAATTATTCAGGATTACACAAATCAGGAGCAAGGCTGTTCTTAACTTAAAGTTGGGCTTAGTTAACACTGAGACACTATGTTCTGGAAAACACCAACTTCTAACCAACTTGTGCCTTTTGACCATTGCTAATGCTAAGACTTAAGTACCTTTCATCAGGTAATCTACTTCTAAAACATTTTGTAAATGCTTTCTTGTTGGATTAACATTGTGCGATTATTTCTGTATGTCTCCATCTTTCAATGATGATTAGTTTTAGTCGAAAGTCTTTAATGATGGAGCTTCTTGCCAAGATGATGATGTTTTAAGAGGGTTTCAAACAAAGAACAATGATGAAAGCTAAATTAGCAAGTCATTAAACAAGACAGGAAAAAAACATTTCAGTCCTGGTTTGTCATGACAGATTTATGTATCACTTTAAGAAATTTAAACGATCAAATTAATCTGATGTGCTAATGCATTTACTCTTGGCACAGCAATACAGTGAAGCTAAAGCTTCTACTTGGATCATTCCATATTGCACTTGGCTCACTTTTGCTGTTGTTGATTCATTTGTGTGTTATGTGTTCAGACTGGCTGATAACATTGGCACTCAACTGCCCTCTTGGTAGATTTAACTCTGACTTCTATTATGATATATATGAGCATACAGCCAAGAAAAAAATAAAATGTGTGTACCTTTAACTGTTAACGGTAAGCTGTAGCTCAGAGGACAGAGCACAACTTTAAACTGGCATCAGATGTCAAACATAGCAGGCCCTCTTAATGTGTTTTTGCAGGTGTACACTGGCGTCCTCCGATTGCCTTGATGGTGTCGGCAACTTGCATTCCTGAGTTCTGTTTATGATCATGTATGTATGTGCAGTCTGATCACTGGTAGCTCTTAGATCTCGTAGATTAGTGCTGTGGGTTTCCCACTGTGATGTTTGGGTTGTAAATAATTCTGTAACATGACATCCTGATGGTTGGTTCCCTTTTGAAAGATATATTTTGAGATGTTACCTCATCAATGTGTTTGTTTAACCTTTGAAATCCTTAACGAATTGCTGTTATGTGTTTCTTCTTTGTAATAAATCATTTCATAAACTTAGCAAATTGAAGTCTTTTGAATGAAGACGACAATAAAGCTTTAAAAAATATTTTTCACGTTTTGGATTTGAATACAAATTGTTTTTTAATGCACCAATTAACAATATAAATGCATATACATTCTAACTCAAATATTTTGCATATAAATTAGAATTAAATAAATATAGTATGACAACTTACAATAAATTAAAATGACTTAAATACTATATTTACCTTCTGATTAGATATGCATATAAATTAGAACTAAAATATTCTAAATGCTTCTCAATTATAATAATTTGAGATTATATAAACATAAATTTGAACAAAATACTTTAAATGCATCTTAGTTATAATAACTCAAATATTATAAATGCATATAAATTATATCTCAGAACAACAATGCAAAGTAACATTCATTCATCACGTACAGAATCAAAATCTCCAGATACAGATCACAGATTTACTGTGATACTGTTTTATCTTCACAGACAACTGAAGATCATCTCTTATTGAACTAATTCACAAAACGAAAGCAACCCTAACTTCAGTAAAAGTCTGTGCTCGTGTTACTCACTCGATCCACATCAGATTTCACTGAGAGCCAGCACCACATCCCTCATCTCTGCATCTGACGCTCTCACAGCCTCCTGCGCATTCCTTTGCTCTGACAGTGAAGCAGCTCGGACTGACACACAAGTCATTGTGTCCTTTTGCCCATCGTAGTTTCCGACGCAGCGATGCACCTGACCTCTGATCAGTCTGGGCAGTATCTGATCCTACAGCAAAGACATACATGACTTTATAACTCTGAACATACATGTTTACGGTGTCCCTACCACTGCCAAAAAAAAAAAAGAAAGATAGAAAGAAAGAAAATGCACAATGGAAAAAAGTGTCCGCATCTTGTTTCTTTTAATTGTTTCTTGTTTCTTCAGATCTGTATCTGTAATTTCATCTCTGGTCTAAACCAACGAGTTTAACATTAAAAAACATTTTGGAGAATTACGGCCAACTACAGCAATATTGTGGTATGAGCTCAAGTTTTACAGACCACGTTTATGCTACTTTTACGATTCTTTTTTGTCATATTTGGAGCTTGACAGCCACAGTATCTATACATTTTTATTGTATGGAAGAGAGGTGTGAACATTCTTCAAAACATCTGTGTTCTGTGAGGCAGAGAAGGTCATACAGGTTTGAACATTCAACATGAGGGCGAATAAACAATGACAGAATTTTAATATCTGGGAGAATATTCCTTTAAATCATCTTATTGCTAATTAGAAATGAATACAATTATTATAAAATATTTGTAAAAATATACACTACAATTTCAAAAGTTTGGGGTCTGTAAGTTTTTTATGTTTTTGAAACAAGTCTCTTTAGCTCACCAAGGCAGGATTTATTTAATAAAAAATACAATAAAAACAGTAATATTATATTGTGAAACATTACTGCACTTTTTTTTTTTTAAATATATATTTTTAAGTGTAATTTATTCCTGTAATGGAAAAATAATAATAATATGCTGATTTGGTCCTCAAGTAACATTTATTATTATAATCAATATTGAAAACAATTGTGCTGCTTTATTATTTTTGTGGAAACCATGATACAGTTTTTCCAGGATTCTATGATAAATAGAAAGTTTAAAAGAACAGCATTTATTTGAACTTTTTTTATTCTATTCATACTTATTTATTCAATTTAATGTATCCTTGCTGTAAAAAGCTACCCTGGAAATTTGAATTTGCTCAGCAAGTTGCTCTGGCATTGAGTAATTAACTCTGCCCTTGTAGCCGAGCTGCACCAATCACATTGGTGTATCTGATATAGGCGGGCCAGAGGCGAGATGACGACAGCACTGCGATGTCGAAGCCATTAGTAAACATTGCAAGATGGCTATGGATGAACACCGGTTGTTTGAAATGGCTTTGGCCACTACAATGAACGAGTTAGACTTGGCTTTTTATCTAAAAGAGGAATAAAAGACAGGGCTTGAATCGTTCCTTTGCAAGAAGGACGTTTTTGCTGTTTTGCCGACCGGATACGGCAAGAGTCTAATCTACCATTTAGCGCTGCTGGTAGCTAAGGTTTGGGGCTCTGGATACATCACCCTGTGTATTGTTGTGATTGGTCGTAGTGTTATCCAATTACGTGCAGTGAGATTTTCAAATGCAAGCTTGGTGCCGCCCCTCGAGCTGACCGATTTTCATTACTCAGTGCCAGACCCTTAAAGTCCGCGTGAACCGGAAGTTGCAAACGACTTTTCTCCAGTGCTGTGACGTATTTCCCAGTGAAACGGAATATTGAACAGAGGGCAGGGTTTTACTCTAGCGCTCCTCCTCTCCATCTCTCGCTCATTACAGACTAACGATTTGAGGGGAGTGGTTAAGCATTTCCCAACCCAAGTCCTCAAACCTACGTCATCAGAGAAGGGACGCCATTCCAGACCGGAAGTAACTTTTCAGACTTTGATTAAAGATTACGACGGCAAACAATTTTTAGTATATAACCGTGAGACCGATGGTTATAGTTGAACACCGTCATTACAACTCTATAACCGCCAAAACCGTGTTATTAAAATATTTTTTACAAACATTTTTTATCATAGAGAATGTTTAAATACTAATTAAAAACAATTGTTAACAGTCTGTGTTATTAATGGTCTACGTCGTTTCCAACTGTATTTGATTCTTTGCCAAGTACCCCTTGACCGACCCCCAATCATTTGAGATAGAAATAAAAGCTATGATATAGTGATGTGCCACCATCGGGAGACATGGTTTTTACCACTTAATGAAGTTTTGTTTTTTAAATCGTCAGACATGATTTTTACCACTTCATTAAGGTTTGCTTTGTAGAAAGCCTTTCTTTAAAGCGAATTTCGTTTTGTACAAATTGTATCTTAATTTTAATAAATGTTTCATCAACCAATTGCATGTATTTAATAAATATAGGAGACAATATAATAACCGTTACATTGAGGCTCCGATGCGCCGCGTTCACTTGCATTGCATTGTATTGTGAAGTTGAACTAGAGCGCATCTCATTGTAAATGAATGAAACTCAGCGTAGGCCTATGCCTCATACATTAGCATTAAATGTCTTTGCTGCATCCTTTCTAGAACAGACAAGGGCTTTCTTGCGACTCGCATCAGCAGAGCATTGCATCGTCCATCGACCGCAAAACAATCAGCGGATGGCGGGCGGGTGCGGCTTTGAAATCTGGTCAAAAAACGTTGGTGCGGATGATGAGTTTTGTGATGCGGTTGCGGATGAAATAATACCCCATCCGCGTATCTCTATTGATAACAACATTGAACACTACACAAATATTAATTTTATTCAAACTAAGTTGTCCTATAACAGACGAACATCGCACCACCCCAGTTTTCTTTAAAAAACAACAACCTACTGACTCCAAACGTTTGAACAGCATTACATAAAAAAACAAACAAAAATAATAATATAATTATACAATTGTAAAAATGCATGTGTTACAATGAAGAAGAGAAGATACAGCAATTGAAGACCATTAGGGGCTGGTTCACACAGAACGCATTTTTTTTTTTAAACGCGAGACACAGGTAAAAAGCTAATAAAAAAAACTTGCAGGTCTAGAGATGTGTTTTTAAAATAAGTTAAAACTTTTTTTTTTTACTTGAGCACCATGTTTTTAGTACTCTGCATCATGCACAGGACGCAAACGCAAAGGTCAAACACGTCAGTCTAGCACGTGCTTACATTGAAAAACAATAAAGAAAAGTAGTGCAGTGAAATGGAAAAAATGTGTTCTGTGTGAACGGCCCCATAGGATGTAGCTCAGGGAGAGGACCAATATTCCCAGACTCACAATTTCAAAGTAAAGACACTGGACGACCTCTTTACCATCCCTCATGAGGAATTTCTTGGCTCCGTATTCTCCAACTGTAACTGCAGAGTCCAGTGTGGCTGTAAAGAAAGACAGGACTGTTAGACAAAGATTCAAATCAAGGGGATCACATGTGTGTGATAGTCTCCTCACCAAAGATCTCAAACAGCATTGGTACTCTGTTCTTATACTGGCTCCAGTGCTTCATTCCTTCAATAACAGCAGAAATAAGACGCAGCGATACCTCACGGGGGGGCTTCTATCCAGCAGGAGGGAAAATAAATGATGTTAGTTGAACAAATAAAACAAAATTTTATACTGAGAAGCAGAAAATCTTTGAGACAGAAAAGCTGTACACACACACAAAAAAAAATTGAGTAGAGGAAACTTATGATATGAAAAACTTATAATTGTTAATTGTTAAACTTACTGTAATACAACTTTTTTCCATGAAACACACAAAAAGAAGATAATTCAAATGAATATAAGTAGATAGTGACAAGGGTTGTAAAGTTCTAAAAAGGCAACAAATAAATATGGGTGACTCGGTTCAATTGCAACTGTTCTTTGATTTAGAATTTTGTGTGAACTATGCCTTGTAACAATTACGAGAATGAACCAAACACAATTGAAGCTTTTAGGTGATTTTGTTCATACATAATCCCACAAAGAGTCTTCACATTCCAGACTCAAATCACCAAACCCAGAGCCATAAATCACCCAGGCTCCAGAGAGTCTGTAACCAAAGACTTTTATTGGTTAACTAAAGGAAGAACTGGTCAACGTTTGATAGTTTTGCAAGACGGATCGGTTCAGAGATGGTACTGCTCAGGGCCCTACCAAAAGGTCACCTGACCCCTGCGACAAAACAGACCCCATCTTTCTTAAGGACCTCTGAATGACACAGAGTAAAATCTCTTCAAACCACGAGAACTGAGATTTTGCCTATAACTATACATAAAATCATTCAAGAACAATTTTCAATGGACTTGTAATCAAACATCATGCAACTACATCATTTTATGTTGTTTCTACAATATCTGTGTGTATCTAATATACTTCGATGCCATATAATTCATGTAATTGTTATAACTATTAGGTGTGTGAATGAAAGTGTGTGCTGTTTCATATCAATGCTATCTTACGAACACAACTAGCAAGATGGCTGGAATTAAATCTGTGTAAAATGTTTCATATTCTGATAATTAGAAATCATGCCTAAACTGTTGCATCTGGTCTCTAATTAAAGCTAGAGAACAGACACCCCCAGGGAAGACATGATTTACGACTTTGAAAACAAAGCAGCAGTCAGAACTGCAGAAACCCTTTAAAAACCCAGCTCAGAGCGTTAGAGAGTTGGGCAGAACAGGGGCAGGAAGTTGGGCAGAAATTGACTAGAACGGGAGCAGAACAAAGACGGAGACAGAAGACGCTAGTCACCATGTAGACCGCAGAGACAAAGAACCCAAATTAAGATCAGAAGAACGGGTTCAACAGCTTTATTCAAGCCATCTTACTAGCCTACTCTCGTCTCAATTTTCTTTCTTTTCTAAGTTTTCCTTTATTTTCCGATTGAAAGTCTCAGTTTTAAGTTAAGTTTTGCTGCAAAGTTTCGGTCCACGATTCACGGCTGCAACGCACGCTTTCAACTTTTACAAGCCGTTTTAACTTCAACCATCCGCCAGCACACCACGTGACTGGTTCTCCCTGAACTATATCCAAGCACGAGAAGATCAACCAACGGACCCCGAAAAACACCCTTGTACCCGACAAAGGGGAACCCTCAAACGAAACGCAGAAACGCAAGTAACCTCTAGACTCTTAACTGAACTGGTGCATTGTAACCTTTTATAACCTGCATAAGGAACGACCAGGGTTAAATTAATGATTGATGGTTCATTCAGGTCAGGTCTTGAGTGCATATAGAAGTTCGGGATTTCTTCCTCTCACCCTTAAACTCATTCTTTCCAAACTCTTTCTTTCTTTCTTTCTGTAACTTGTATGAATGTGTGTGTATATGCGTGTGCGTGTGTTTGTGTTAGGTACGTTCATGTGTGTTAGCATATAATCAATAAAGTATTGTTTGTATTTGAAAAGAGAAGTATTACTTGTGTTATGTGCTTACGAATTTATTGTCTTGAACTTCGATCTAAGTTACCTATGCTTTTACCCTTGATTTATTTAGTAATTTACTGTTAGCTGGGGATTATTCTTTCTCGGCCAGGAAGATATTATATTTCCTAGAGTTAATAATTGTTTATGCTTTCTGTTCATTGGATGAACTGATAAAATGATCATACTATTGATTCTGCTACAGTAAATTATGAAAATAATTAAATTATTAATTATTGATCATAATCCGTTATGAATAATATTTAATTATATTTATACGGGCGTATAAACGCTACAGCCTTTAAAGGGTAACTCTCGCCAAAATGCAACCTAGGTTTTTTTTGTTAATCTACCTGAGGCAAACTTTCGTTTAAAAGCATAATTAGAATGGAAACGCCACTTTTAAAGGACAATTCCGGTGAAAAATGAACCTAGGGGTAATTAACACATGGTTACCGAGTCGATTGTTCCCCGGGATGCGTTTTCATGAAAATCGAATGTAAAGGACCCTCATTATGCTACCGTGTTAGTGTGAGGCTATTTTGAGCGGCATTAACTAGCGATTTACTTTTACTTACTCTGTGCCCCATATACTAGCGTTATAAGCTAATCTGTTTTTAGAGATAAAACTCTTTACATTCGATTTTCATGAAAATGCATCCCAGCGAACGATCGACTCGGTAACCATGTGTTAATTACCCCTAGGTTCATTTTTCACCGGAATTGTCCTTTAAGTTTGACCGTATTTTCGTTTTCGGTCAAATTGCCGTTTGAAAGGAAATGCTTGGGGCACTTCTATGATAGCATCAAAAATCGCTATTTTTAAAACACTCAGAAGGCTCGACACAACATGAAACTTTGCTCGAAGTATCACCAGGGGCTCTACACATGAACTTGAGCATTGAGAACATTGTTTGTGTACACAGAGTTTACTAAAAAGAATGATTTTGAACAACTCACTGTAGCTGTGTCCACCGGCATTTTGACAGTCAAAAATAGCCAAACTCCGAATGTGAATGAACTGACTCTGAATTTTAATATTGCTTCTTATATGAGCATCCTTTTTCAAATTCAAGGTCAATATTGATTTTAACTAACGACAAAAAAACAAATTATCCGTGAATTTATATGGAACTAAGCTTTAGGAGCTTTCCATCTTTACTCTCCTCCCTGTTACGTTGAATTTGGAGATCGACTATTTTTGACTGACAAAATGCCGGCGGCCGGAAAAAACAACAGCAACAGTGAGTTGTTCAAAACCTTTCTTTTTAGTAAAGAAAAAATGTAAAAGTGGCGTTTCCATTCTAATTATGCTTTTAAACTAAAGTTTGCCTCGGGTAGATTAACAAAAATACCCTAGATTGCTAGGTTACCCTTTAACTTTGGCTATTATCAAAAGTGAATAAAACTGGATTATAGAAGCAGATCTATTAAAGGGTTAGTTTACTCAAAGATGACAATTCTGTCATTAATTACTCACCCTCATGTCATTCCAAACCCATGAGACTTTAGTTCATCTTCGGAACACAAATGAAGATATATTTAATGAAATCTGAGAGCTTTCTGTCTCTCCATTGACAGCTACGTAACTACCACTTTAACGCTTCAAAAAGTTCATAAAGGGATTGTTAAACTAATCCATATGCGGTTTAGTCACAATTTTCTGAAGAGAAATGACCACTTTATATGATGAACAGATTTAATTTAGGCTTTTATTCACATAAATATTGATCAGCACACATAAAATGAAGTTCAACTGTATTTGCTTGACGTGCAAGAACAAACCTCATTGGTTCTTGCTGAAGCTCAAACGTGCTGTGTAACACGAGAATAAACCTCATGGTTCTCGCACGTCAAGTGAACATGCTTGAGCTTACGTTTACCGCAACTGATGTGTGCATTGAATGTTTATTGTTTACATGTGAATAAAAGCTTAAATTAAATCTGTTCATCATATAAAGCGATCGAGTCTCTTCAGAAAATTCAGACTAAACCTTTCAATTAATATGATCTCTTTATCAAATTGGTAGTTGATGGAAGGTCAATGGAGAGACAGAAAGCTCTCAGATTTCATTAAAATAGAATTTGTATTACGTGAAGACCAAAAAGTGTATTGTCCAAAAAGAGAAGCATGTACACCCCTTAAGATATATGTATCTATAATCCTGTTTTTTTTACTTTTGATAATAAGCAAAGAAGATAGAAGATTGATATGTCACAGTGTGATCTCTAAGCTGAAATGAAAGCTGCAGAAACAAAAACTTTAAAGCTGCAGGTTTGCAGCATTGCAGGATAGTGGAGTAGACTGTGTATTTTTACATTTAGGATTTATTATTTTTTGTTATCCATTTAAATTAAGTAAAAAAAAAGAAAAGAAAAGAACATCGCAAAGTGCGACATCAAGAGTCCAAAGACATTTTGCGTGCTCGAAGTCTAAAATGACCGCCTCTTTAGACTTGTAAAGTAACACATACCTGCTTCTGAGGGGTGGTTTGGACACTTGAGGTGTCCATCTTTTCTTTTGCCCACATTTCACTGGTTGATTGTCCAACAGGTCTGAACTTCCACTTTCCGCTCTGACTCTGAGTGCTTCCTGCTGTGGGTGTACACTGTTGGGGACGGTACGGCATTCTGGGAGAATTTGTCAGTCTACTAAACGACTGTTGATTCTGAATGCCGCTGGACAATGTGGGCTGGCCGAACGACGCTGAGCTGCTGCTTGGAAAGCCACCATGAAGCTGGGATCCAAATGCTGGCAATGAATCCTGCCTCACTGGAGGCCTTTGTTGCTCTGCCTGTGACCTGGAGGTAAAACAGTGACAAATACAAAATATACTGTCAAAAATCTTTTGCAGGATAACAAATAAAATGTGCTTAATGCAGTAAGATGAGAACGAAATGGTTTTATTCACCTTTGAATAAACTGAATCAACTTGACTACGTACTGTAGGGTAATGTAACACTTTACAATCAGGTCCTATTAGTTAACATTAGTTAATGCTTTATTAACATGACCAATACATTTGTTACTGTACAGTACTAAATAATTTTATTAAAGTTACTTAAATAAAAATACAACCGTTCATTGTTAGTTCATGTTAGCTCAGGTCTATTAAATATTAATAGATACAACTTTTGATTTTAATGTATAAATAAATGTTGAAATGAACATAAACTAGGATTAATAAATATTTTTTAAGAATTGTTCATTGTTAGTTCATGTTTACTAATGTAGTTTAAGTGTTTGCTAAGGTTACTTAAATGAAAGTAATTCCTAAGGCTCAGGTCAGAAAAAAATAGCTCCTTTACAGTTTTTTATTTTATTTTTATTTTTACAAAATGCCAATCTTATATTGGTATTTTCATTCATGTTGGTTTTACTGTTTCAAATTATGGAAGGCAACTGATCTAGCAATCTTGCGTTTCTGAAGAAATAATGCACATATTCGGACCCAGCAGCTTCAAGACCTTTCTGGGTGTGTAGTCATTATTTCATATATGAGTATCAGTTGAGTACCGGGCATAGACAGGTTTTTTTGGGTGAGGTAAAGGTGCATATCCTCGTCCTGCCACACCAGGTGAAGCAGCAGATCTCATGCTGGCTTGCTGAGGTGAAAGATAGGCTTGCTGGTTCCATTGACCACTCTGACCTAAAGCTAAAAAAACAACAACAAAAAACTCTAGGGTTATATTTCATAAGACATGATCATGAAAGACAAGACATCATGTCTGCAAACAAGCGCACTGTAATTAGGCTTGTCACTCATTTATAACACCAAATTGTTATAAATTGAACAAAACCCTGCAGAGCTCATAACTTTCAGTGTGAAACCTTACAGATTTTCATATCACCCAATAATGAATGAATTACTCCAATTTGTAACTACTATAAATCAGGGTTTCTGCAGGTTTCTGAAGGCCATTTTAAGACTTTTTAAAGATATTTTTAAGACCAAGTAAAGAAAAATTAAGGAATAAATGGAAGGGAACTCAATATGTCAATATGTTCTCTAAATGTAAATGTCTAGGTTGAAACACATCGAGTTGTATTAGCAACACTTCCAACAGATATCTCTCTACTTTTTTTTTTTACACACAAAGCTTGAATCGCTCTGCTCTCAGCCACTAGAATATGGAAACAACTTTTACTGTACCTTCTGCAAAAAAAGTGATGTTCTTTCTCAGGAGTTTTGTCTTGTTTTCCAGTGCAAATGTCTGAAGATTCTTAAATCAAAATGCATTTACTGGAGATACAAAATTGAATTGTTCTCTGTGAAATTGATGAAGTGAGTTTATGATTAAAACAAGAACAAATATTTGTCTGTGGGCATTACTGTACTGTAACTTACTGTAATTTAAAGGTAAGTTTTTACAAGTCATTGACAGATATTTGTTTTTATTTTAAGCATAAACTTGCTTCATTTTGTTCAGTTTTTCAAGACTTTATTTTACATTTGCATCTCAATTAAATGCATCTTCATTTAACCCTTTAGCTGTCACCCCCCTTTTTGAGAATGGACATTAAAATGCACTATTCAAGCTTAAATGGTTGTAATTCAAGAATGCTTTGGAGTATAGACCCAAGTTAGGTCTTGTTTTAAAGGGGAAAAAATGCAGATTATTACTGATGTGAAAGCACTTCAAAAAATTAAAGTATGAAAAAGTTATGGAAGTTTATCAAATATAATTTATTTAATATTTTTCTTTTATATAAAATATATATTTTACAAAATATGTTTTACAAAAAAATTACTATAAAATCAAAGCCATATATCTAACCAAGTTGTGTTCCAAATTTGAAGTTGATATCACAAAAATTGAAGTTCCCATGAGATTTTGTTTAGGCGTATTACCAAAAATAGCCACCGGGTGTCATTGAATTCCATTGAATTTAACTGTATGCATTCTACCATTACAAATTAATACATTTCTGTCCAAATATCACTTCTGTCACAAAATATGCAACCTTGAGACTCAGACCTTTCTGACAATATGTGTTTTGTCAAGATTAGAAAATATTTTGATCATAAATTATGAAACATGATGATGCCCAAAAGGGGAGGAGCCTGATAAAATAATTTAGAGTACCGTTTCTATGGTAACACAATGTCCAATTTTAAAACAGTTTTCACAGGATGAATTCTGAGATCATAAGCTTTCAAATGATACCTAATTTATGATAACTACTAAAATATGTGATGTAATAAAAAAGGCAATAAAAAAGATAATATTATATTTTAGAGGATAATATGTATATTATACTTTTTAGAGGATAATATTATTTTATAATTTTTTTTATTGACAAATACTAGATTACATGTTTTATTATGAACTTTTAGCATGAAAACCAAAGTTTCAATTATTAAAAGTGTGTGCGTCGACTTTTTGTGACAAACGCCAGAAACGCCTGTTATGATGTAGATTTTTTGAGGTGCGCTCTTTTCATAAATTCATCTATTACTGTTCCGGCATAAATTGTAACAAAAAACAATGCTGAAATATCTATTAAGGAGTCTTAGACCTTTCCAACAATATATATTTTGTCATGACTAGATTAGGATTTAATAGTAATATAGTGAAGTAAATTTAGGTTGCCCGTATACGGGCAGGTGACAGTTAAGGGGTTAAAGATATTTAGATATTTGTATTAGAAACAGGATTTATTTATTTTTGCAATGCATGCAACATGTAATGCCAAAACTTTATGAATTTAAGACTTTCAGCTCTGATTTAAGACCCTTTTAAAGGCTTAATTTGAGCAAGAGCAAATTAAGACTTTTTTACGGTGACCGGGAGGGGACATGTTCGGTTCACTTATTTTTGTCGTGGCCACAACATATAAACTCGTGGGAACGTGATATTAACTCGTGGGAACGTCATAATATCTCGTGGGAACGTCATATTAAGTCGTGGCCACGAGATCATTTTGTTGAGGTAACGACATCATTATGTCGTGGCCACGCGATGCAAAGCCGTAGCCTCGAGATTCATATGTTGAGGGAACGATATATTTTTCTCGTGGCCACGACTTCATATTTTGAGAGAACGACATCTATTTGTCGTGGCCACGAGTTGAGGGAGCCACAGCGGCCAATACTGTAACCGTACCATAGCATAGACTGGGCTACAGCAGAGATGGAGATGACAGAAGAAATAACATTTTACTTTAAATTAGGAATGTCATATAAAGATATAGTGCGGTCTTTGGCATTAAGACATGGGTACGTTATAAGTGAAAGACACATGAAGCGCATTCTTAGACTTTTTTGTCATTTTCGACATTGGCATAAACGTTTCTAACTTCAATAGCATTTGAAGACAATGACTTACAGTCATAAAACCAACTGTACATTGTTCACCCAGGTCTCAAGTATGATGCACACCTTTTAGATTTTTGATATTTATGACAATAAACTGCTAAATCATATGCAAATATTGCTATGTAGGCCTATTTCACTACTGTATGGGATCATACACAAAATATGACAATATTTAAAGCTCAATATCATTTGAAGACAATGACTTACAGTCATAAAACCAACTGTATGTTCTTCATATAGGTCTCATGTATGATGCACACCTTTAATATTTTTGATATTTATGACAATAAACTGCTAAATCATATGCAAATATTGCTATGTATTTCACTACTGTATGGGATCATATACAGAATATGACAATATTTAAAGCTCAATAGCATTTGAAGACAATGATTTACAGTCATAAAACCAACTGTACATTGTTCATATAGGTCTCATGTATGATGCACACCTTTAATATTTTTTATATTTATGACAGTAAACTGCTAAATCATATGCAAATAACGCTATGTATTGCACTACTGTATGTGATCATATACAGAATATGACCATATTTAAAGCTCAATAGCATTTGAAGACAATGACTTACAGTGATAAAACCAACTGTACATTGTTCATCTAGGTGTCAGGTATGTGACAGTAGTGAAATACATAGCGATATTTGCATATGATTTAGCAGTTTATTGTCATAAATATCAAAAATCTAAAAGGTGTGCATCATACTTGAGACCTGGGTGAACAATGTACAGTTGGTTTTATGACTGTAAATTATTGTCTTCAAATGCTATTGAAGCTAGAAACGTTTATGCCAACTTCGCATGTAATTTTGAGACGGTCCCTAAATATGCGAATATCGAACGTCCAACGTCAAACCAACTTCATGCCAGTGCAAAAGTGCAACTAAAAGCCCATCCAATTTAAGAATGCCAAAGACCGCACTATATCTTTATATGACATTCCTAATTTAAAGTAAAATGTTATTTCTTCTGTCATCTCCATCTCTGCTGTAGCCCAGTCTATGCTATGGTACGGTTACAGTATTGGCCGCTGTGGCTCCCTCAACTCGTGGCCACGACAAATAGATGTCGTTCTCTCAAAATATGAAGTCGTGGCCACGAGAAAAATATATCGTTCCCTCAACATATGATCTCGAGGCTACGGCTTTGCATCGCGTGGCCACGACATAATGATGTCGTTACCTCAACAAAATGATCTCGTGGCTACGACTTAATATGACGTTCCCACGAGATATTATGACGTTCCCACGAGTTAATATCACGTTCCCACGAGTTTATATGTTGTGGCCACGACAAAAATAAGTGAACTGAACATGTCCCCTCCCGGTCACCGTACTTTTTAATACCCACAGAAACCCTGATAAATATATCTGGCTTTATCCGCATTCATACAGTACACTCACAAAAAGTGATATATATTATATAGAAAAGCTCAAATGCTTGATTGTTTATATCATAGCCATATGAAACACTATCCTATCGCCCAGCTCTTAACTGCAAAATGAGCACATTTAAATGTGCAAAATTACCATCATGACTTTCTGTAAACAGCGCTATAATAAAATTGACTTGACATGATCTGTAAATATAATCTATGATCTGTCTATTGATTGTTTTCTGTACACTGTATAACTCATTTAACTTGAAACAACTGTATAAGGCTGCACAAATTAAAGTTACATGACAAAGATTATTCAGTGTATTATAGTGTAACATAATAACAGAATAAATGGAGTTGGAAAATGAATCGGAAGAACATCTGATGCATAGTGTGCTGCATCGGAACTTGGTACATGTTTATTCAGCATTAGATACGAGACTGACGCAGTGGAAACACATACTGGGAAGAGGCGAAGAGGAGGAGGAGGAGGATTGTCTCTCATTGTAGTGGTTGGCACTGGCAGTGAAGAGCTCACTCTCAGAGGGATTAGATGTCAAAGGCAGCCTGCTCCTCTTCCTTTGATTAAACAGAGGCACGGAGAGACAGCCTGCAGAAACACAGAGAGACAAATGTCTGCTTTGATTTCAGGCTCCAGCAACCTGAATTACACTAACTGCAGCAAAGTGTTGTATTAGCAGAGCAGTTTTTCAATTATTAGCCAGATTTATATACAAGGAGCTCTCTGGAAATAATAAATGGCAAGTAATTGTATTATCTAGATAGTAGATGGAAGACTAAGACCGACCCAACTCTTATTTTTAGGTATTTCCAAACAAGCAGCAAGTTAACATAGGAATTCATAATGTGACAGTAAATCCTAACTTACCTGCGTTTGGTTTCTGGTTTTGATTCATCCACATCTTGACACACTCACTCCTCACACTGTCTGAGAGGTGAAGCAATATGATTGTGTAAAAATGAAAAATATTACTATTAATTAATCTTTTATATGTATATCAGCTGTATTGGCTGGTCTGGTTTCTCATAAAGATTTGACGTTAAGTTACTATTCAGTGTTTATTGCGTCGACTCGATGACAATTTGTTTGTTTGTTCTCACGCATTCAACTCAGCTCAAAAAGATAAGTATGGTAGAAATATGAACTAAAATGTTTCTATAATGAGTTTCTATGTAATAGTCAAGCTGTTTTTTAAGATTTGCTGGCTAAATTAACTTTGCTAATTGTACAAGATCATTCATTTACGTATCAAATGGTGCTTACCAGTACAAAATTGCTTCAATGAAGAGAAATGTGTTAATTAGAAGCGCTCATTCGGTAGTTTAAGATGTATCTGTGGTTTTATCCCGTATTAACTCTTCAGCATTATAAAAATATTTGTTTATTGCGACGAAATCATTTTGGCGCGAGGCCTGCTCTGCTCGTGCACTTGTGAAGTCCTACTCATCCCGCGAATCGGTTCTTTCGAACAGTTCATTTCAAAGAGTCGGAATAAGTAGCCAACTTATTCAGCGGTTCTTCTCGTCTCATTTCAAGGCAAGCATTATATTGACGTGTCGTCTCCATAGAAAACAAGTACTATTAAAAACAAAATAGTTTACTAGGGCAAAATAGTTGGTTGGTGACAAATTATGCCACTGACATTAACTTGTGTAAAAATAATTTAAACACAATAAATCTTTGTAGGCCTATCATCAATAATATTTTTAAACAGATAACATTTTACGACCTTTTCAGATGTTGATAGTGCAAAGAAAGGCAAAAAACCAAAAAACCTTAAATTGGCGCTGTGGGCTGTCCGTTTGCCCACAGTTTCATGATGAAAACGATGTCTGCTACCCTCATGTGGGTGTGAGGAAAAACCCACCAGTCACTTCAGGTGAATGAAAGGCTAATCATCTAAAGACCAGTGACCAAAGTTTCAATGAGTCAATAAAAGGAAAGAAAATGAGCAATAGGGAAATTCAAACCTGAATGATCACATCTGAAGATTAGATGTGATTGTTTTACATTTTTTCAAATGATCCAACCAAGTGGCATCTGCAAACAAATGACGCTAGAGCTCTTTCAGAACTAATTTCTCTGAGCAATTCTTGCAATTATTTTTAACCAACTGTTAATATGTAAAGTCAATATCAATCAGATGTGCTACAGTGTTTGCATTTGTAGGCTATAGCCTACATCACAAAAAAATGAAACATGTCTTTATGCTTCTTTCTGAAAAGAAGTATAATTAACAGTTCAATATTTGGTGTTCCTGTGGGCGGAGGTTAGTCAAAAAACGGTTCTAGTGACGTCATTAAAGAAGGAAGTAGAGGGATGAAGTCCAAACGGGCCATTCGATGTAGGCGACTTCTGTTAAATAAAATATCTCGCTTGGCATTGAACTTTGAGCTTTATAATTTTACAGATATTATTTATGCTCTAACAGCAACATTACACACTAACTAAAGTTTGAAACATGGGATCATGAAGAACGGGACCTTTAATACCTAAATACTTTACAAACCCATATATACAGGGATGGGCAGTATTTCAGATACATGTATTTAAACTACGTATTTGAAATACAAAATACCATTTTGTAAAAATCAAATGTAATTTGTATTTAAATATATTTAAGATGAGCAGGGCCGTGCACAGACATTTTGAGGGGCAGTGGCCTAAACCAAAAAAAGGGGCACTAAGGGGGTGGTTGCTTGTTAACAGAAATAATCCAGTTATTACAAAATATTCAATTAAAAGAGAAGACAGCACATGCTCAAATACATTTTAGACTTTATTGTTGATGTTTTAATAGAACATCACAATTACACATTGCTGATAATAACAGAAACTATTTGCTGTTTTACATTTTTATATTTACTTGTCACCCAACACCTGGAATCCCACGATTCAACATACCGGCGTGAATATTAGCTGGCTATTTTTCCTACAGTACATGAATGGCGATGAACATGGCTGATTTTGTTAGAGACGAAGAGGGTGACTTCTCAGACAGTCAAGATCCAGAACCATACCTCTATGAACCAGAGTTTTCAGAAGATGAGCTGCGTGCTTTGGAAATAGAACGACAGGAGGAGGAGGTTGCGATCGCTCAACAGCCTGAGGACGTGAGGATGAGAGCCAACATGAACTGGTCTGTGAATATGGGGGAATATGCCAATCTATGCCAACTGAAATAGAGTGTCTGTGCTGTGGCGAGTGGGACAATTGTTGGGGGGGGGGCATTTTTTGGGCCCATTGTAAACTCGTGCACCCTGTGAACCTGCTCAGATTAGAGATAGAAGAGGATGACAGTGTTGCCATACACATTTATAAATTCAGTGTCCGTTTTGCCACAATGGCTATATTTTCTCTTAAAAACCTTCCTAATGTTAACTTACTATTTACTACTTGTATGTATTTGTTTATTACATATTTTATTTGTAGCAATGGTGAGAGCAATGACTGATTAAAGAGAAACACCATGGGCCCTATATTGCACCCAGCGCAACTGACTTTGTACACCATCGCATGTATCATTCCTATTTTGCACCCGCGCAAAGCGCGCTTTTCCCTCCACAGAAGCACGTCGCTAAACTAGGGAATGAACTTGCGCTCCCTGGGCGGTTCAGCGCAAAAAAGGAGGCGTGTTCCAGCGCAAACGTTCCTTCATGCTATTTTGCAGGTTTAGAAAACAATTGCGCCACTAACCAGGAAAAACTAGTTTAAAGTCAGTAGCGCGTTGCGCATGTTATTCATATGCTATTTTAAGGGCGCATGCTTGGCCATAATCAATGTAGCGTGTGCACAACGCGCATACACTTTGATTCTCTCATCTACACAGAAGCAGCAGTTTTCATTTTTGCAAATCATACATTATTACGATAGATAGATAGATAGATAGATAGATAGATAGATAGATAGATAGATAGATAGATAGATAGATAGATAGATAGACAATTTATTATAAAAGCATACATCTAGCTTACACATTTACCCAAATTATCATACGCCTGTTTAACCGAAGTTAATTTGGGTGGGTTTCTCTATTTCAATGTAACTTCTCTCTTTTACGGCCGTGACGAGAGCATTGCTCTCCTTGGCTGTGAACCGCTCCTGGCGCGCGCCTGGCAAATCCGCCGTTACAATAGCAATCCGCTATGGAAAAAGTGCGTCTGCTCTTAAAGGGAATGTGAGATGACGCTCTGATTGGTTTATTTCACGTTACGCCCAAACCACACCTATGAATAATGAAGCTACTTCAGACCAACCCATTTTAGATTTGCGCCTGGTGCAAGAGTCATTTATCCTGCCGGGAAAATAGCAACAGCGCCCAAGACCCGCCCACAAAGTTACTTGAGCTTTGCGCTTGACACTTGCGTTTCAGATCGTTAAAATAGGGCCCTACATACATAAGTTATAGTTTAAAGTGACTAATGGAAATAATAATCACTGTCCCCTATAAATTCATGCCATTTCCTTTGTATTTACAGGTGCCCTCTTTCTGGAATCATTAACCGCTGCAGAATTTGGTAGGTGATCCACACATGCACACCAGGCAGTGAACATTATTTGTATGAATATGATAATAATTGTGCCTTACACTTGTATTTCGCTTTACAAACCAGTGTCACAAGCTTCTCATAGCGCTACAGTGTAGTCATTATTCTTTCAGTTCATACTCGGTGATGGTAAGCTACTATTGTAGCCACAATTGCTCAGGGGCAGACCGACCGAAGCGAGGCTGCCATTCTGTGCAATCGGTCCCTTCGGCCATCACCAACCACTCACACTACATTCATACAGGCAGTGGGTGAGGTGTCTTGCCCAAGGACACCACAAATATGAATGACTAAACTGATAGAGAAGTCCATTACACAAGTAACATGTTTACGCACACTATAACCATAAAATTAAATTAATATCTAGACAGTTTAATAAATGTCGTCTTCCCGCTGAAGAAGTAACCACCAATAGGCATAAATATTTAAACTAATATGCAAAAGCATGATCTTGCATTATGAAAATAGCATTAAAGGAACAGGCCACCGTTTTTCCACAGCGAGATATGTTCTTACCTGAGACGTTCTCAACTCGCTTAGACGAGTTGATGCGTACCAGTCTGGTCTTTGTGGGGGCGATCTGTCACACAAAAAGACCAAAGATGTTGTTAGCATTTAGCCTCTCCTCCTCTCCTCTATGGACCCAAACGGGGGTGAAGTTAGAAGCGACCAAGCTCTTCCACGTTTTCCCTATTTAAATACGGTTACGTGAGTAGTTACACAATCCAAGTATAGTTACACAAAATTAAACATGTCGATTTTCTAAGCAGATAAAAAGGGGTACTATATTGTAAGGCGTAATAACACCTTAGGAGCACTTCGACGTCAGCGCAGTAATATCTTCAGAATTCTTTAGGAGTGAAGATATTACTGCGCGGACATCGAAGTGCTCCTAAGGTGTCTAACAATCTAAGTATTGCAGGATTGGTGGAAAACTTTTCTGGCAGATACTCTTGCAGATTTTGTACTGCAGAAAGATTGGATATTCAAACAAAAGAAGTGAACTCGGGAGCATTTTGCATGAGAAGCAAGGAAATTCATGCTTCATGCTTTCCCCCTGATATTGTTCATGATTTGTTTGAAGGGATTATACCGGTTGAGATTGCTCTTTGTCTTAATGTATTAATTTCCAAAAAATATTTTGCATTATCCAATTTGAATGAAGCAATAACATCGTTTCAATTTAAATGGACTGACAAGACAAACCGTCCCCATCTTGTGCCCCAAACCTACACAACAAAGAGAACAATATTCGCCTTTTGTTCTTGTTGTTTTTAGATTGTTCTGTATTGGGTGACACAGCAGTGAAGATACCAGTCAAGTTGCGAATTATTCTGAAGCCTGATGACACCATGAAGCCAATTCTGCCAGATGGAATACCAAAAACAATGGAGCAACTCACGGATGAAGTCAGGAAAGTGTGTGGCTTGAATGGGGAATTCAGACTACCAAGACAAAGACTTTGGAGATGCACTTGTAAATTTGACATCTACAGCTGAACTAGAGGATTTGACAACTATCAAGGTCACCCCAATAACTGATGATTGCAGCCAAAGATTCAATGTCACTGTCTTGGAGGATGCTCAATCTTCAAGCTTCCATTCAGATGACACGGAGATCCTTTCCTCACCATCAAGCTCAGTGTCTACAAGACGTGAAATGTGGCCTATAGAGTTTCCAATCCCCAAGTTTTTGTATGACACTGAACTGCAGTTAGAAAAAGGAAATGCAGAGTATAGGTCAAACAAGACGAGGTTTAAGCACAGTACAAAAACAAAGTCCGATATTCTGGAAAAGGTAGCTGAAGAAATATTCAAGTTCAAAGCTTACCCATCAGATGCTGACTTCAGTGAAGTTGCAGAAGCTCTAATCAAGAAGCATCCATGCCTTTCCGAACCTGGTTCGTACAATGGCTGCTATGGTTGGAAGCAGCGGTTTAAGACAAAAATGGGTAACTACCGAACTCAGCTAAAGGGCACTGGGTGTTCTGAGTTACTTGTAAATTCATTGAAGTCCAAAGCCCCAGAGGATGCCTTGCCAGCAAAAAAAGTAAAGAGACCAAAGAGAGGAGAAGCTAACCACATACCCGACATTCCAACTGGAGAGACTCGAGAAAAACTGGAAAATGAGAGACACTCACTTTTAACAGAAGTAAAGAAACGAGACAATCGTGCAGTGGTAAAGGACAAAATGGCCAAAACCTTTTCACTGCGAAGACAAGAAATTGTGGAAAAGGAATTGGGAGTTGAAGAGTTGATAGAAAGATGGCCTGCATTGTTCACAGAGGATGAGGCATGTAATATTTTGAACTATAAGTAATGGCCTGTAAAGAGGATACTAATTGCCTATTATAAGAAATCTGCTATGAAATATTACAATTTTGTTCAAAATGACATGCATTTAAAATAAATAAATAAATAATTTTGTATTTCAGAATGTATCTCACATGTAGCTGTCATGTAATCATTCTTCTGTGTTTTGTTTTATTTCATATTTTTAATAAGATTCCTGGCTTCTTTGGACAAGCACCACAGCAAGCTGATCGAAGTCCTTTTGAAGATTTTTGTGTCTTTATTTAAGGAAAGTGAGCTACAGACCGAAACAAGGTATTTTCAGTTTTATCTGAAGTACAACAAAATTTGAATATGGGAGCAACTTTGGCTTTTTTATTGACGCATTATAATATTGACCTAAATATATTGACTTTGTTATAATTAAAATTGATAGTTTGTTCTGAGTAAAAAATTCTACTTGAAAAAACCTAATCTAATAACTTGTAACAAAATTACATCAATTTTATTAGTTTTTTTCCAAAGTAAAAATTCAATTTATTTTATTGAAACTGAAAATATTAGTTTTTCCAAAATGAAAAAAATAATTTGAACCAAAGCAAAATTTTGATTACCATCAAGTAAAAACGTATAGTTTCAGCCAAATCAAAAAAATAATTTGAGAGAAACTAATTACATCTATTTAATTAGTTTATTTCAAAGTAAAAGCTTCACTTGAATGTAATTGTAAATGTTAAGTTTTTCTAAAATAAAAACACTAGGTTGTATCAAAGCAAAAAAAAATTACACACGTTCTTTGTAACAAACGATATTATTACTTTGGGTTAAGGTAAAACGTTGTGTTGGAAAAAATTAAAATATTGGTTTGACATTAAATCAAAATTTACGGTTTTAAATCATAAATACAATTTGAGAAAATCTAAAAAAAAATCAGTTTTTTTAAGTTAATCCAAAGTATCATTTTTTTCAGTGTACATTGTAACCAGAAATAAGTAGCCTATATAAATGGCTGCTATTTTGCTTAAGTTTATTTGTAATTGCAAGAAAGAAAGAAAGAAAGAAAGAAAGAGAGGGCAGAAATGAGGTTAGGAATGAAAAGTCAGTAGGCCTATGTAGTTTCTTCATTCACTGTGACCTTTACCTGCACTGGATGGCCAATTTCACATGTATTTTGTGTATTTTCAAAATACTGTATTTGTATTTAAATAATTGTTTTCACACATTTTGTATTTAAAAAACAACAACTCCCTGATCACTTTGTAGCGAGTAAGGAGTACAGATATCAACAGTGTTTTTGCAGCTTTTGCAGTGTGTTTGCAGTTGTTGATAGCGGTTTATCGTGTTGATTATGGGACAGCGACAATTTCGTAGAGTGGGAGTTGAGGGAGGAGGTGAGTGTGTGCACGGGATAAATCCCCGAACAACACTGACACCCACCGACCACAAGGCGGAGCTCCATCCTCGTCCTGACGAGACGCCTGTGGGCATCGGTGAGGCGGAGAGAAAGGAGGAGAGAGGGAAAAAGAAAACAAAGAATAAGGGGCAGAAAAAGAGGACATCTCGGAAGTTTGCCTCTTTTTTCTTTGGTTCGTCTCGCCCCAAATCCACCAAAGCTCAGGGTGAGCAGGTGGAGCAGTGTGAGGTGGACCAGGACACTGATGAAGCCCCATCCAGGAGGTGTACTGATGGTAAATTATGAGCTCTGAACAACACAAACTCTCTCTTATACTCTTTTAAAACACTCTTTTATTCTCTTTTTTTACTCTTTTCATCACACGAGCAGTGCGCTTTGTTTTTTTTTATGTTGCTAACTTAGGCAACCACTGAAACAGTTGTGCTGTCAGTCAAGTAAACGTCAAATCAGCCTTTTATTAACTTTATTTACTTTCTGTTAAAACTGTGGTAGTTGGTTCGTGAAGTCGTTAAGCTCCTGGTAACCCGCGGTAAAACGCGAGGCGCCTGGGGCGCTTAAACAGCGCGCAGAACGCTCACTGCCATAGGAAACCAAATTGAAAAAAAAAAGCGCCTCTCACTGCAAAAAACGCGTCACGTGTGATCGGGGCCAATCATTTACAGTACACACAATATATATAAAACAACACATCACACATTATAAAAAGGCAGATAAATGAATTTATTCCACGATGTGTTTGAATATAGATGAAATATAGTTTGAAGATGTGGCGGATGATTTTAAAACAAGCTTGTGGTTGATATTCCTCTCTTTAGATCAGATTTCTGTACAGGACATCATCTTTACTGCAGAGGATAATGATCATCAGGAACCTCCTTCCAGTAGTCCTGAAGTCCCCCCCACTGCCGAAAACCAGCAAGTGGAGGACGTCAAGACTCAAGATCAGGACAGTCCAGCCAGATCATCACCAGGTGACACTGGATCACATCGGCTGAGACAGCTGGACTGTGACAAGATCGTGAGGATCGAGGGTGAGTTTACTGCAAGTTTACTGTCTGATATAAAATATAACACACACACACACACACACACACACTCTCTGAAAGTGAATATGTATATAGGAAAGTATATGTTTTAAATAATGCAGCTGATACTGCTGTAAGGTTTCTTTTAGGGTTTTTTTTTCCTCCATAATTTTAAATCACCATTTGGCTTTTTTTGCAGTTCACTTAAATAGTCATGCGACAAATGAATTTTTAAAAGTACAAATATATTTCCCTATTAACATTTCATCAGAGAGTATGGCCTCACTGCAGGACACTGTTTTATCAAACAATAAACAAATACAAATAATTATGTTTTAATAGATCACATTATCTGTAAATACGCCATTGGCAAGAAATTGGGGGAAGGAGCATTTGGCTCTGTCTTTGAAGGGACCAGTTGCAAGGACGGCCTCAAGGTAGCTGTGAAATTCACAGCGAAGACAAAGAACCAGCTATACACCAGCCTTGTACGTAGACTGTGCTCTCTATGTTTGCAATTTATAACATTTTAATGTAAATCACAGAGTTCAAATATTTCAATAGATAGACAGACTTGGCTAAATGCTTATTTGAGAAACCAATCCTATGTCTAACAATAATAAAAACTGTCATTCTACTAGCCTGACCATCCCAAACGAGTTCCACTTGAGGTGGCCTTGACAGTAATGGCCAATCAAGGCCCAAGCTGTGGCCACATTATAAAGTTGCTGGACTGGCAGGACCATCTCGACCAGTACATCATGGTCTTAGAACGGCCCACACCCTGCATGGACATGCACAGCTTTTGGCAGCTTAACAGAGGCCGCTTCATCGAGAAATTGGCCGGTCACTTCATGCGGCAGGTGATTTCCGCTGCTGCCCTGTGCTGTTCCAGGGGTGTGCTTCACAGAGACATCAAAATGGAGAACCTCCTGGTCAACACAGAGACCCTGGAGGTCAAATTGATCGATTTCGGCTGCGGGGACCTCATGAAACGCTCATCCTACAAAAACTACTCTGGTATGTGTTATTATTTAAAACATACATTTTGGGATTTAAAATCCAGTGACCAGTTACACCATGTCTCAGACATCACACAGTGAGATATTAACAATACACTAACATTACACTCCCCCCGCAAGAACAATTACAGTGCTTTACAACTATAGAACAAAAAGAGTTAAATAAACTTATCACTTCATCTAAAACAACAACATGTTTATTAGATCCTATACCAACTAAACTACTGAAGGAAGTGTTACCTGTAGTGGAAGAGCCTCTCCTCAATATTATTTACTCGTCTTTATCTTTAGGTCATGTTCCAAGAACATTTAAACTGGCAGTGATAAAACCTCTCATTAAGAAACCACAATTAGACCCGCATAATCTAGCAAATTATAGACCCATTTCAAATCTACCTTTTATGTCTAAAATACTAGAAAAAGTTGTGTCCACTCAACTGGGCTCTTTCTTGCAAGAAAATGATATCTATGAAAAGTTTCAGTCTGGATTCAGACCGCATCATAGCACTGAAACTGCGCTCGTTAAAATCACAAATGATTTACTCTTAGCTTCTGACCAAGGCTGTATCTCAATACTAGTTTTACTTGATCTAAGTGCTGCGTTCGATACTATAGATCATACAATACTCTTAGATCGACTACAAAATTATACTGGTGTTCAAGGAGAAGCATTAAGCTGGTTTAGATCATACTTATCAGACCGCTACCATTTTGTCTATTTAAATGGAGAAAAATCGATCATAATTCCAGTAAACTATGGAGTGCCGCAGGGATCTGTGTTGGGCCCTCTGTTATTCTCAATATATATGCTGCCACTTGGAAATATTATAAGGAAACATGGAATTAGTTTCCATTGTTATGCTGATGACACTCAAATATATATTTCATCACGGCCGGATGAAAACGCTAAATTATCCAAATTGACAGAGTGTGTTAAAGATATAAAAGATTGGATGACGCGTAATTTTCTTTTATTAAATCCAGACAAGACAGAGGGTAATACTTATCGGTTCAAAAAACCGCCCACAGAACCTCTCACAATACAACTTTGACATCGTAGGATGTCCTGTTACTTTATCCTCTACAGTAAAAGACCTGGGTGTTATACTCGATTGTAACCTGTCTTTTGAAAATCATATTTCGTATGTTACAAAAACAGCCTTTTTCCACCTTAGAAACATTGCTAAGCTACGTAATATGCTATCAGTTTCTGATGCAGAAAAGTTAGTTCATGCATTCATGACCTCGAGACTAGATTACTGTAATGCTTTATTAGCCGGTTGTCCTGCATCCTCAATAAACAAGCTACAGTTAGTCCAAAATGCAGCCGCTAGAGTTCTTACTAGATCAAGAAAATATGATCATATAACACAGATTTTATCATCACTACATTGGCTACCTATAAAGTTCCGTATTAATTATAAGGTATTGCTACTGACTTATAAAGCCCTAAACGGCTTAGCTCCAGTCTATTTAACGGATCTTCTATCACCCTATAATCCATCGCGCTCTTTAAGATCAATAAATTCGAGGCTTTTGGTCATACCTAGGATATCCAGATCCACCAAAGGAGGGAGAGCATTTTCACATTTGGCTCCAAAACTCTGGAATAGCCTTCCTGATACTGTTCGTTGCTCGGACTCACTCTCCCAGTTTAAAACTAGATTAAAGACGCATCTTTTCAGCCAGGCATTCATATAATATTGTTAATCTCACAGTTTCAAACTACAATCCGGCCTCTAGTTCATAAATGCCAGAGGAGAACTGGCCCCCGACTGAGCCTGGGTTCTCCCAAGGTTTTTTTTTTCTCCATTAGGTCACCTGATGGAGTTTTAGGACACCATTAGGTCACTTGATGGAGTTTTTCGGTTCCTTGCCACTGTTGCCTTTGGCTTGCTCAGTTGGGGATATTTTGGGGATATTTAATTTTATTCTATCAATCAATAAATTCCACTAGAAACAAACTTTGTTGTATTATTTTATTTTAATACTGTGAAGCTGCTTTGATACAATCTGTATTGTGAAAAGCGCTATACAAATATACTTGATTTGATTTGATTTAACAAAACTCTCAAAGAATAGTCAATATTAATATAATTTTTGTTGACTAAAATTAAATGCCATTTCAGTTAAAGTGAGAAAAAGCAAGCTTACACATGTGACAAACTCCTATCTCCAGGCACAGCAAGGTATTGCCCTCCTGAGTACTTTGAGAAGGGCAAGTACTATGGGAAGCAGGCAACGGTGTGGTCGCTGGGGGTGCTGCTGTTTGCCATGATCACCGCCCGTTTCCCAGACAGCAGAGATATCGCTTTGATGGACCCTGATGTCTGGTTCCAGCCGGGCTTCTCAGATGGTTAGTACAAAAAAGATGTTCTTATGGATTATGCAGGAATCTTTCCCATTTTTACAGCTTAGAGAGCAAGTGTAAAGTTGAAGGAAATAATTAGACAACTCTCAATCTTTCTGCACAGAATGCTGCCGCTTTATTCAAGGTTGTCTGAAGAGGAACCCAAAGCGGAGACTCCATCTGGATGAGATGCTCTCCCATGACTGGTTCAAGGTACTGAGTCTAAGACAAGCTAAAATGATTTTGAAGGCTATTCGTTGATAATTTGGCTTGATTATGGACATCAGCTTCTTTACATTACCATTCAGTACCTGCTGTAACTGTCATACTGAATCCTTATACATGGCACAGATGTATTTTTATACCTAATGAAAAATGCTTTCTAATTGTGTTTCAGGTCATGAAGAGGGTTTAGCCTTGCGTCTGGCGGGCTGACACAGATGACCCCTCCATCTCTCCAGCCTCAGCGTCTTGCAGGGCTGGCAGGCCTTGGTTGCGTCTGGCGCCTTGGTAGTTTTAGCGTGTTGCAGAACTACTTGCCTAGGGATGTGTACATATTGTAAATAGTTTAGTTTTACTTAGTTAAGTTAGCCCCTCCATCTCTCCAGCCTCAGCGTCTTGTGGGGCTGGCAGGTCTCGGTTGCGTCTGGCGCCTTGGCTTGAGGTGGTAGTTTTAGCGTCTTGCGGAACTACTCGCCTAGGGATGTATATTGTAAATAGTTCATTTAGTTTTAGTTAAGTACTGCTCCATCCAATCATATTTTTAACAATGGAGTCACCCAGAGCTCTCTGTTCAGCCCGTCCCATAAGTTCCTCGCCCTGCCGCCCTAGAAGTTTCTACCACTTGTATCCGGGTCCCTGAGAGGGGGTTTCACATAGCTCTCTTTCTCAGCTGCCTTTGACCCAGAGATCCTGTCAGGGCTGCTCCAGAATTCCCAGTGAAGACAGTAGGGCTGGACCCGAATATTCGAATATTCGTTCGGTGGGTTGGTATTCGATTTGAAAATTTGACATTCGAATATTCGTTTTTTTTTTTTTTGCACACCTGGGATCCCCCGCGAAACGGTTCTCATTCGCGCTTGAATAAGGCCGGCGACACACTGGCTGCATGGCGTGAGCATCTCATCTCAGCTGCGTGGCGTGTCTGTTTTTATTTCGGCTACCATGTTAACAGGTTGGAGTTTGCACACTGCCTGCGTGAGCCACGCGGAAAACGCGTGCATGCTACAAATAGAACCGACGCCTAATGGGCCTTTCACACAGGACGCAGTATGCGCAGCGCTTGCCGCTGGGTTCAGCGTTGCCCTTCAGATACAACGCGATTTGCGCTACGCTATGACATAGGCGGAGTTTTAAAAACTTTTAGCGGGAGCTCTATTATGTCTGTTGTTCCTCCTTTCGGTCAGCAGCAAATGTCCCTATACGACCTCAAACTTGTATCGTACAGCTCAGGAAATTCCGACACACACAGTAATAGCCGTTCATCCATTTTGATTTCCGTGCTTGTTTGGATCCCCCGATTCTATTGGCCACGCTGGTAATCGTCACAGAGCGCAGCGGCAAAAGTTGAACTATTTTGAACTTTGACCGCGGCGTGCGCTGGAGCCATTGAGATGAATGGGTTTTATAGCGCAGCGCCGCGCATACCGCGTCCTGTGTGAAAGGCCCATAAGTGTTCCAGCAACGGGAGTATTCTCTGGCTAGAGCGCAGAACAGCGGAGTGTGTATGGACAGAAGTGCATGTCTGAGCTTGTGTTTTGGTTTAAGCTGTGTTGCTTTGACATTGTGGAAAATAGAATAATAGAAACGAAATGTATTAGCCTTTTTACCCGTTAATATAAATCTAAATTTAAATCTACACTTTACTGTGCCAGTAATTTGTTAGTCAGAAAAATATTAGACTACCTTAAAAGTAGCCTATTGCTTAAGTTAACAGACCTGTGTGTGTGCGTTTTATATCACTAGTGCGGTGTCCGTTCTCGGAGCATATAAGCCCTGCCCGCGTGAGGTGCGCCGCTTCCCGCTCGCGCTGTTCTGTATTAATTCTGAATGTGTCGCGTCTCGCGCGTCCATATATTGCACCAAATGCAACACTGCACTCCCTTGTGAAGTCGATTGGATGAACGGTTCTCGAAATAATCAAAATACAAACAGACAGACAGACACATAGAGAATACCGCCTTTATTAGAGAGAAGAATATGTTCAGCTTGTTCTCTCCGAAGCTTCGAATATTCGATGTTCCCCTTCAGGGAACTACCGCTGCGTGGAAACGCGGTGGGAACGCCTCCAGCGTAGTGCGTCTGAAGCATGAATGAAATCAGTCAATGGCGAGACGGAACGTAGTAGGCGGGTGACGTCACCGACCAGGAAACTATAAAGCACCCCAGAATCACAAGCGTGACAGCTTTCTGTTACTTCAGCAGCTCTCTGTGTGTGTTTGAATCAGCAAAGAAATATTGTGTGTTTGTCTGTTTCTAGTGTGATTAGGCAGGAGTTTTTCACTATATATTCCTATAGCTGATTGTGAGCATTGCGTGCGCTTTCCATTAAGAACGCTGCGCTCGCGGCGATCGCTCTTTGAGGAGGGCGGTTCGCTGCGCGCTCCCCGTGGCTCGGGTTCCGCTTCTGTCGAGGCAGAGCGGCGGCGTCAGTCGTGGGGTTCGCAAATGGATCTCACCACGGGGTTTGAGACGGGCCCCGCCCTATCTCAACCTTCACCGGTGAGATCCAGTGCCTCTATCCAGGCTCTGGAAGCACGCTCTGCGGTTACTTCCGACCCGGATGAGGCACATGATGTTCAAGTCCTTCAGCTATCCAGTTCTGAGGAGCTGGATGTTGAAAGTCTTGCAACAGATGAGACTGGAGACTTGTCATCCAGCAACCTGCTGAAGATGAGCTTATGAACGTTTTATCTCGTGCTGTTGAGAAGCTCAGCATTGATTGGCCAGTTGATAGGCAGGAGTCTAAACATAAAAGCAAACTTGATGAGAGATTTCTGCCGTCACGTTCTCAGCCTTCTCGCCGGTGCTTACCTTTCTTCCCAGATCTTCACACTGAGGTGTCGAAGACCTGGGCTAGACCGGTTTCTAGTAGAATTTATACCAACCAATCTAACGCTTACGGTAATATTATGGGAGCCAAAGCATTAGGTTATGTGACGATGCCGAGGGCGGAGGAGACGCTTGCGAGCTATCTCTCTCCCGAATCGGCATCGTCGCTTAAAGCACCGGCCCTTCCCACCAGATCATTAAAAAATACGTCCGCGCTGGTGGGAAAGGCATACTCGGTGGCGGGCCAGGCGGCTGCGTGCTTGCATACGATGGCTATCATGCAGGCATATCAGGCCGATCTGCTTAAGGAAGTGAGTGAGGGGGGAGATATTTCTGCTCAAACTATAAATGAGCTCAGACAGACAGCTGATTTAACTCTCCGGGCCACCAAGGAGACCGCTAAATCCATCGGCCGGTCTATGGCACCCCTGGTGGCCACGGAGAGGCATTTATGGTTGAATCAAACGTCTATGAAAGAGAAAGATAAATCTCTCCTTTTAAATGCCCCTGTGTCTCCTGCTGGCCTCTTCGGTGATGCGCTACATTCTGTCACTGAGAGGTTTCAGGAAGAAAAGAAGCAGGCAGCTGCATTTCATAAATTTATCCCCCTCAAAATAAAAGTTTCTGGGACTGCTGAGCGAGGGCAGTCCGAGCCACCGAGTAGCTCATCAAAGCAGAGAGCGCAGCAGAAACAGAGCGTCGCGGGGCGCTCTCAGACGCGACCTTCACGGGGCAGGGCTGATCTGAGGACAGTCATTGTCGCCAAGAAGGCCGCGTCTAAAAGGTCTTGACGCTAACAGCATCAGGGCTCTGAGGGTGGTCCCCACCGAGAGAGGCTCGTGTTCACCTCCTTTAAAGGTGCCCTGTCTCCCTCGGTGCCCTCAGGGGTCTGTTCTACTAACCCTGCCGAAACAGGGCGTAGAAGGGCCCGGCGAGTGTTTTCCCGAGGGACGCTCGCCCCCTCCAAGGAGGGCTCTGGAGTGCTCAGACCAGTTGTTCCCTGCCGGTGCGCCGTTACAGGGCGCTGTGTCTGTCACGCAGAATATTCAACCAGAGGCCAGCCTCGAGAGGCTGGTACCCTTAGTAGATTTTCTAGTGGAGTGGAAAAATCTTCCCAGTGTGTCTCAGTGGGTCCTGCACACGATCGAAAGAGGCTACGCTATACAATTCAGGTCTCGTCCGCCTCGGTTCAGAGGGGTTCTTCCCACTGTGGTGGGCCCCGAGCAGGCTCTGGTAATGGAACAGGAGGTTATGACTCTTCTTCAAAAAGGAGCTATAGAACGGGTTCCTCCTCCCAGCAGGGAGTCAGGTTATTACAGCCGGTACTTCATTGTTCCAAAGAAAGACGGGGGGTTGCGTCCGATTTTAGATCTGCGTCTTTTAAATCGCACTGTAGGAAAGCTCAACTTTCCCCTGCTCGTATTGCTTCGATTCTCGCTGCAGTAAATCAGATCAAGCTAGGCCAGTTACTCACTGTGAAACAGTTCCAGAGACTGTTAGGTCTCATGGCAGCAGCGTCCAACGTTATTCCTTTTGGCCTATTGCACATGAGACCGCTTCAGTGGTGGCTCAGAACCAAGGGATTCTCCCCGAGGGGAAATCCGCTCCGCACGATCATGAGTTTGCGACGGTGTCTTCGCGCCCTGGTTATGTGGAAAGATCCTCGGTTCTTGTCCCAAGGTCCCGTGCTGGGAGCTCCTTGTCGTCGCGTAACGCTAACGACGGATGCCTCCCTCACGGGCTGGGGGGCGATCATGAGTGGTCGCCCAGCTCAGGGTCTGTGGCAGGACCATCATCTCTCGTGGCACATAAACTGTCTAGAAATGTTGCCGGTGTTTCAGGCTCTGAAACATTTCCTCCCAGACCTGAGGGGCCACCATGTGCTTGTCCGCTCAGACAACACATCGGTGGTCTCCTACATAAACCATCGGGGGTCTGCGGTCGCGCCCATTATTCAAGCTAGCTCGTCAGATCCTTCTATGGTCCCAGGGGAAACTTCTGTCTTTGAGAGCGATTTATCTCCCGGGGTATCTGAATCGGGGGGCAGACATCCTGTCGAGGCAGGGGCCGAGGCCCGGGGAATGGAGACTTCACCACGATCTGGTGGAGCTCCTTTGGGAACATTTCGGTCGTGCCGAGGTAGACCTATTCGCTTCCCGAGAGACATCACGCTGTCCTCTGTGGTTCTCTCTCAGCCATCCAGCCCCGCTGGGGTTGGACGCTATGGTACAGGCGTGGCCGAGGTCACGTCTGTATGCATTTCCCCCGATTGCTCTGCTCCCAGGAGTTCTGGAAAGGGTTCGCCGGGACGGAGTCAGCCTACTCCTGATAGCCCCGTTCTGGCCAGCCCGAGTATGGTTTCCTCCTCGATGGCTCTCCCCTGGAGATTCCGATCAGGAGGGACCTACTATCTCAGGCGAGTGGGTCGATCCTTCACCCCCGCCCAGAGCTATGGAGACTGTGGGCTTGGCCTCTGAGGGGGCTCAGCTCATAGAATCGGGTCTCTCGACTGAGGTCGTTGAGACCATTCTCCAATCCAGAGCTCCTGCTACAAGGAAGTTATATGCCGCGAGGTGGAAACTTTTTACCTCTTGGTGTGGAGAGCGCCAACCGGACCCAGTTAACTGTCCGGTTGGTACAGTGCTGGAGTTCCTGCAGGATCGTCTCTCCACGGGGTTATCCCACTCCACACTGAAGGTGTACGTGGCGGCCATGGCTGCTTACCACGCCCCTTTGAGTGGAGTTTCTCTTGGGAGACACCCACTTATATCTCGCTTCCTTTGTGGCACTTTGAGGCTGAGGCCAGCAGTACGCACGAGGGTGCCATCATGGGACTTGGCCATCGTCTTAGAGGGTCTCTCCCTAGCTCCTTTCGAGCCCCTTGAAGAGGTTTCCGAGAAGTTCCTTACTCTCAAAACTATTTTTCTGCTTGCTATTTCGTCTCTCAAAAGGATCGGAGACATTCAAGCACTCTCGGTTGCTCCCTTGTGCCTGGAATTCTCACCTGGCATGGCTAAGGCCTTCCTCTATCCTAGGCCAGGTTATGTTCCAAAAGGTCCAACTACTGTAGTTAGACCTGTCATACTGCAGGCTTTTTGTCCTCCTCCGTTTCTGACGTCGGACCAGGAGAAACTTAATTTGCTCTGCCCAGTTCGGGCTCTAGATGCGTATGTCCACAGAGCTGCCCTGTGGAGGAAGTCTGAACAGTTGTTTGTTTGTTTTGGGTCGCCCAACAAGGGGTGCCCTGCATCTAAGCAAAGGATGAGCAAGTGGGTGGTCGAGGCCATCTCACTTGCTTATGAGTCGGTCGGTCAGCCTTCACCTTTGGCTGTACGGGCTCACTCCACCCGGAGTATGGCTGCTTCTAAAGCTCTCCTTTCAGGAGTTTCTCTTCAGGACATTTGTGATGCGGCAGGCTGGTCCTCACTGCACACATTCGTCAGGTTTTATAGTCTTGATTTTAGCTCCACTCCTGGGGCGCAAGTTCTTTCCTCAGCCTGTGCGCCTTGATTACACACTACGGAGACTTGCTCGTATGGCGACGTGGGTATTGCGTTCCCACCGCGTTTCCACGCAGCGGTAGTTCCCTGAAGGGGAACGTCCCAGGTTACGTATGTAACCCTAGTTCCCCGAAGGGAACGGACGCTGCGTGTCTTTGCCATACTCCCGGCATCCCCTTGGATCGCTTGCTTCAGTAACATCAGAAGCTGTCACGCTTGTGATTCTGGGGTGCTTTATAGTTTCCTGGTCGGTGACGTCCCCCGCCTACTACGTTCCGTCTCGCCATTGACTGATTTCATTCATGCTTCAGACGCACTATGCTGGAGGCGTTCCCACCGCGTTTCCACGCAGCGTCCGCAGTTGCAGTTGGTGCTATGTGAAGCGTCTGTCACACTGTGATTGGTTATGTCGCTGTCAGTCGCCTGCTCCATATCCTATCCACCAATCACAGCGTTTCTCGGACGAAAACACCTCTTTAGTGACCCCGCTCCATCCCCCCACGCCCACTATACAGTGCCGTGCGTGTATGTGCTTTCGGTAATCGGATTCAGAGTGACACTAAAATGGGCAGATTTCTTATTAAAAAAGCAAAACCTAATAATGATGCGAGTGTATCGACATCCACCACAAGTGCCCTGTCAGAAGCACATAACAGTGAAGCTAGCAGTAGCGAAGCTAAGAGCAGAGAAGGAATCTACAGTGAAGCTAGGAGTTGCAGTGAAGATAAGGGATGGGAACCGAGAACCGGTTCTTCTTCAGAACCGGTGCCCAGTGAATCGATTCCTTGGAACCGTTAGCATGCTTGCTTAACGATTCCGCTTATCGGTTCCGCTCGTTCAAATGTGACACGACGTTACACACGTGCTGCGTTGTTTTGGTTCAGAACGTAGCAAACACTATGAGCAAACATGGCATCGAGGCAGAAGCGTTCTGACCGCATGCGACGCGACGGCGCGACACGATAAAAAGTATCATTTTCCATGTTAATCAAAGTTTAACCAGCCGCGACACGCGACGATTCTATTTGAAACGGATCCTATTTTACTGCGACGTCGCACTGGAGCAACAATCTCAAAGTGTGGCAATGATAATATCAGGTACTATTTATGTGCTTTATTTAATGTTAAAAGCGTGTATAATGTGACTGAATATCATTTAGTGCTCCCAGCTTTGTAGCTGTAAAAACAACAATGGATAAGTCACATCAGATCTTGAAATTATTAATTATTAATGCAATGTGTTTATTAAACATATAGATAAAAACCGCCCACCATTGTTTTTTATACCAAAATGCTGAATATAATATGAAAAGTTGGCACTTTTAACAGTGGTTTTTAAAACTCCCGCTCCCTTCCACTAGATGGGGCGTGACGTCATATGAGGAACTCACTAGTAGAGTTACCGGCATAATCCATAGTACGCTAGCAAAATGGTAAACCGTTGTGTTTGTGCGGGATGTACAAATTTGTCAAAAACAGGGCACAGGGTCCACAATTTCCCCAAGGCCAAAAGTTTGATTCGTGCCTGGGTGAGGTTTGTGGCTACCAAGCGGGTGGATTTTACTGCTGCCTCTGTGACCAAGTCAGCCGTCATATGCAGCGAGCACTTCACTGACGATGACTATGACCCTGGAGACATGCGTCGGCTTAACATGGGGTTTAAATGCCGGGTTAAACTCATTTCGGATGCCATTCCCTCACGGCATTCCCATTCCTGCTCCTCTGCCTGTCCTGTCCGGATAAAGAAGCCTGTGAAGTTTCGGTGTGCCCGCCGAAAGCGAGAGTTGACTGAGGTAAGTCTCAGCTATTCTACAATAGTTGGCTAGTATGTGCGTCAGTGAGAGCTGTTTTTGTACAGTCAAGTGTCAGTTCTAGTCAGAATTAGCCAGGTTAGTTACTTAGATATTCTCTAAGTAGCTGGGTCTTCATGAGTTTTTTGAAGAGGGATGTCCCTGCTCTAGTATAACGTTAGGTACTGGTAGCGCGTTCTACCACCAGTGAGGACGGATGAAAAAGTTTGGATTGGCCTGAGCGTACTGGTGGCAGAGCTAGACGTTGTTCGTCTGAGGAGCGCAACAAATACCTTCGCCTTTACTTTGTTTTTGAGAGTGCACTCCCTCTTACGACTAATACTACTAGAATTATTAGAAAAGCATACTTCGTGAAAATTTCCAAAGCTAAATGAAAATATCCAGAAGTAAATATTAGCATACCCGAGGCAGACAGACATTACACTTTAGCTACTGTAGCCATCACTGGTGCTGAAAGTTAGGAGTAGTGATAAGGCTATCTTCTCGCATAGCTCCCAAACGTTAAATGCCTTGCCATGAGTGTTTGCTCATAAGACCTGTGTTAGACAATGTATTATATAAATACATGTTTACATACTTTCTTACTCATTATGCTTGTGATTCTCCCCTGTTTTCACTGGTTCTCACACAAGATTTTGGAAAATGTAACACTCCAAGAAAATCCTGACATTCCTGAGCCCGAAACCCTTCCACCTGCATCTGGCCTATGTCACACTGGGTCGCAGTGTGATCTGAAACCTCATGGAAAGTCCTTTGGTAAGTCTAGGGATATATTTTAGTCTGGGGTTCAGGGTTGTAGTGGAGGCTAAACGTCAGTAAACATATTCCAAAATCACACTGTATGTATTATTCACATTCATATATGTACACTGATTAATAAGCTATTGTTGTTTAAACCAAAACATAGCAGCATTATTATACCATCATTGTCATTATTATACCATCATTGTCATTGTGGCTATGTTTGTCTTATGCTTCTCTGACACAGCTGTGCAGGTAAGGCCCAAGATGGTCAGTGTGGGGACACAGACCACACGCATAAGAACATCTACACCCCTTGCCAGTCCTGATAATAGTGATGAAGAGGCGTCTTTCATCAGAAGTGGGGGGATCATATGAGGATCCGCCACCTCATCCAAGTGACTCTGACCTAAAGTGAGACGATAAGCCTCCTAACTTTAAACTGTGATGTCTGTCTACCATAGCACCTTGTCATGGTCAATGTATCATAGGGTCAGTCCCTACCAAGCCTTTGTATCACTTTACATGCCCTTTACTTTACTTTTTAGATTTCTGTGAGTTATTTTCATGTGTGTGAGATGTTTGTATGTGTGTTGTGTTGCAGTGTGGTTGTATAAGTTATTGGATACATACATTCCCCCTGGGATGAATGAAGTATCTAATATTCTCTTTTTGTTTTACAGTGGTCCAGATAAATACATTGTGTGCAAAGACCAGCTGATGGCCCTGTTCACCATTTGCCCTGCCTGTTGTAGTGAATCTAACGGTAGGATGGTGCAGCAGGGTGGCACATTTATCAAAATAAACCAGGTAAGAAGAACGTGTTTGAAAAATTATATAGAGTGAACCTTTTATAATTTCAGTAATGTTTGGACTTTAGTGTTTTACTTATTCCACAGTGACCTGATCATTTTCTGATTTATTTTCTGCATATGGTAGGTCTGTGCAACATGTGGCTTCCAGCGGTTCTGGCAAAACCAGCCAATTTTGCACAGAAACATGCCAGCCTGCAACCTACTTCTGAGTGGGGCAATTCATTTTTCGGGATGTCTACCAACCCAAACTCTCAGAATGCTGACATTATTTGGTCTACAGTGTATCAGCAAGAATACATTCTTCCGCCACCAGCGTTACTACACCATCCCGATCGTGATTCAGGCCTGGCAGGAAGAACAAGCAACCATTATAAGTGAATTGAAGGAGATGGGGGGTGGCCTGATTGTAGCAGGGGACTGTAGGTAATGCACAATTTGCCTGATGTTAATATGAGACATGTTTACAGATGACATGGTCTGATGTGCTATGTTGTATCTTTAACATAATTACAATTACAAAAAAATACAAATAAATACAAATAATCATACCCAGGTCAGACTCTCCTGGACATTGTGCGAAATACGGGACCTACTCGCTGATTGAGGAGAGAATAAATAAGGTTGTCGACCTTCAGCTTGTCCAGGTAAGTGTGATGTTATCAGACAAAGAAATAAAGTTTATCAACTTTCACCACTTACAGTGATTGTGTCATGTTGCAGTGCTCAGAGGTCCCGAATAGCAACTGGTGCGAGTTAGAGGGTTTGAAGAGGAGCATAACCCTCCTCAGGGGGCAGGATCTTCAAGTGTCGACCCTCATCACCGACAGGCATCGCCAGGTAAATACAAAGATATACACAGGGTTCGTACGGGTGCTTGAAATCCTTGAAAGTGCTTGAATTTTGATGTTGTGTTTTCAAGGTTTGAAAAGTGCTTGAATTTTGGATAAAATGCTTGAAAATGCTTGAATTTGTAACTGTATTTCTTTCACAAGAAATATCTTTCTGACGAAATAGTTCTTTTTAAATGGAGAAAAAAAATGTAACCCTTCAGAATCAGATACAGATTGATTTGCGTTACGCTGGCCAGAGCAAAAGTAGGCGGAGTTTTCATTTTGATTTCCGCGGTTGTTTGGATGCACCGTTTTTATTGGCCACGCAGCGGCAACAGTTGAACTATTTTTAACTTTGACCGCGGCGTGCGCGTGAGCTCGCTGAGCTCCGCTTTGGTCCGAGTCGCGCGGCGCAAGCCATTGAAATATATCGGTTTAATTTCATAGCGCAGCGCGGTCCGCGTCCTATCTGAAAGGGCCATTAGTGACTGAGAGTACTTGGTGTGATAATGTAATGTAAGTATTGCATGTCCGTTATGTCACGTTCATTTGTGGAATATGCAGTGAACATTGCCAAAATTACAGAACTGTAACGTGCAAATTAACCTGCAAACGTTAGCCCAGTGCATAACAACAGTCGTTGATTGCTGAACTGAAATCAGTCAGTGTCATAAGTATTATACTGTTACTGTAAGGTTTAGGATGGCCCTATGCAATATTTACACTGCTCTATTACAGTAAATGTATTAGCTAACGTTATGTCTTAGCCCAAGACATCTTGGCAATGAAATACATTTATCAGGCAGGTGCCTGTGCACTCAGATATTGTTCAAACCTTGTCTATATCAAGAATGTGTCCCAAAACGGGAAGCCCTGTCAAATATTTCTGTTCAAATATTAAGTCTTCATATTTGAAATTAATTCAGTTTTACAGCCTATAAATCACATTATCTGATAAGCAATATTTGGACATTAATATAATGAAAAGTATATTATTCATATGCTTTAGGCTATATACTTAGTGATACATTTTGAAGAATAAAACTTGTGATTGGCTTAAATATTAGGGCTGCACAATATATCGAAATATTGCAAATGTATATATTACAATATGCATAATTGCATATCGCAACGGCTTGCAATAACTGGGGTCATGAACAAAAGACAAAGAAAATCACTCACTACTTTTGGCTGAATAGGCTAACTTTTGTAGCTTTAATAAGAATCAGTATTTAATTCATGCAGTGAAAACTAAGCAGTGTTTATTTTTACATTTGATTAATCAGTTTATGTTGTTAAATAAACCTAATGTAGGATAACCTGAACCCCTAAACCCCAGTGATGTTAAAATAACACTTCTTATGCTACAGTAAAACTGATGTTCACTGTCAGAAGTTGTAGGGATATTTTCTTATCACAAAAAGAATGTGAAACACGTATGTGTAGGTTATATCATTTTAAAGATAATTTAAGTTAATTTGACACACTTTAAGCATTATCGTATCGCATATTGAATATCGCATTATTTAATGAGTTATCGCATATCTAATTTTTCTTCAATATCGTGCAGCCCTCTGCTATTATGAAACATTTGGCTGTTTATCTCTTTTGATGTGATAAAAAACACTAAATAATAATTTTAACTATGTATTGGTATGTAATTTACGGTAGTGTAAGGTGCTGGGAAAAGCTTTAAAATGGATCTGGAAAGTGCTTGAAAAGTGCTTGAATTTGACCTTGGAAAAAGTGTACGAACCCTGTATACAATATAGATGTATAAATTCTCCCCTCTATTACTGAGTGGTTTCAATTCCTGCCAAAATGTCAAGGAGACCTGGGAATAAGTAAGTCTTACACTGACAAAGCATATCAGACCATGTAAATAGTGCATTAACTACAGTCACCTGCAACAATTAGGTCACCACCCATCCCCCCAAGGTCATTGCTGACCACAGCCTGTACATCCTGCCAGGCCTGATGACAGGGATGGTATAATATACACTGATGCCAGAAGAATGTACTCATGCTGATGCACTGATGGCAAGATAGTGCAAGCTTCCTAACAGTTTTTGTATTACTTTTAAGGTTGCCAAGTGGATGCGAGAGGAAATGTGTACCGAGGGGACAAGGCATTTCTTTGATGTCTGGCATGTCGGGAAAGGTATGTATCGCGATGTTGGAAGCTTTAAGGTAATTCTTGAAATTACATTTCCATCGATATAATACTTTCCATTTGTTGTAAACAAGGTCTCAGCAAGGCTTTGGATACGGCGGCCAAGGAAAAGGACTGTGGGGACCTGATGTTGTGGAGGCCTGCAATTATAAACCACCTCTACTGGACTGCAGCCTCCACTCCTGATGGCAACCCAGAGGTCATGGAGGCCAAGTGGAAGAGCATGGTGAACCACATACAGGACATCCATGAGCATGACACTCCTGCCTTTCCCTGTTGTGCTCATCTACCTCTGGAGGGGGAGCAACGGAAAAAGGAGTGGCTAGAACCAGGTATACACCATGAAATATGTGTACTCTATGGTTTTATGATAATGTGACCTGAGAGATTTTTTGCTGGAACCTGTGTTTTAATACAATTTAATCAGGGTAAAACAAAATGTTTTGTTTGGGACTTTTTTGGCAGCTCTGCACTACAACTGTAATGGCAGCCGCGAAGTTGCGCAAACAAGTGGTGGTGTTGCAAAGTATGCCGTGCAATACCCGAGGTTCCGGAAAGGTGAACACACAGTCCGGCCAGTTAAACAGAAGGCCTCATATGGTCAGTAGTTTCAGTCAGTTTCCATCAAATTTGGATATGTATGCATGAGACCTTGGTAATCAGTGAATGTGATCTACATGTTTTTCATTTCCCCAGGATATGCATCAGCACTCATACATTCCTTACAAGAAAGCTACACCAGATCGCCTGCGGCACTCCAGTGCTTCCTTGAATAGCACCTGCCCTGCCCCCATCTCAAAATCCTTTAATCAAATTCCCAAACAGGAAGCAGTTAACTTTTATCTTACACAAAAATCACGTTTTAGCAAAAGTTGAATTTAGAATCTGTTATTAATAATCATACCGTAATCATTTCCTAATTTTTTGATTTTATATTTGTAATTGGCAGCTGTAACATAACCTGTTGTAAAGTTTTCTTGTTCGAAGCAGAGACCAGTGAGACAGTTGGGATCACGTTCAAACAGAAGTATTCTTTATTGAGAACTCTGCTGTACGCGGCTGTAGAAACTTCCAACATGATCTAACTAATGTAACTTTACATGGTTTCTTTATAGGCATTTCAGTGGGCTGTCCCTTAAGGTTCTGAACTTACACACAGCCTTTAGGGATGACTACTGCTAAAGACAATAGAGGCAATTACCCCCAACTGTGCTCCCCAAATGGTATAAACACAAATGGTCACGAGAACTAAGACTAGTAACATTCACACACAGTTCAACTCTTAGTTGGAAGATCAAAGGCTAACAAAACCCCTGACTATTACAATGTTTAGACAGCTGACTTAAAGCTAACTTCTGATCAGTAAATTGATGCCATCATGTTCACCTTGAATGCCCAATACAGTGTAATTCACCTTAGTTTTTCATGTGATGTTATGTAAGGAAGTAAGATCAGCAGATCTTAAACATATTCTTAAATTTGGATCCTTCAGTCCCCCGTTTGAGAGTTCTTAAAAACTCTCACAAAATACAAATTTAAACACAAAGTTAATTCTTGTAACTGGTGTAAGTTACAGGCACATCGCATATGTTCATTCTTGTAACTTGTGTAAGTTACAGGCACATATAACTTGCTCTGTGTTGTTCATCTGTAATTGCATGTTGACACAGAAACAAACATGCACTTAGGGTCCGTGAAATCTTACGGGTGTGCTGGACGTGAGTCATTTGCTGGTTGACACACTTGATACTAACAGGTTTCCGAACCATGAAAAGTTATCTTCAGTCATATTAACCAGGTGCAGCACTCAGATAATGGTGCAGGCTTGTAGTCTTCATCATATCGATGGATGACTGAAGGTTTTGTATTTCTGCGTTGTGTATTTTTTTTTTTCTTCTTTTTCTTTTGTGATTGGCTCGTTCAGCAGTGGGTGTAGTTGTCTTCATGAGGTTGTGGCTTCATATGCAGGTGAGACGTCGTTGCATATGGATTTTTGGAACAGCCATCAAGTGTTTATCTGCACAGAGGAAGAAAGAAAACAAAAGACGACAGAGCAGTATTTGTCCAAACACTAGGGTTGTAGCATCTGCTGCGGTTGTTTCATTCTTTCCCTATTTCTTAATTGATTTGACACCTATGGACCAGTGAGGTGGGGATAAGAGGGGGGATGAGGAAATCTTCACCACATGGCTGACCCCCGAGGCCTGTTGCACATCGGTTCTTCCATTGGCTCCGCCCTGGTCTGTGTGTCCTATTCTGTCCCTGTATTGTGTACACACTGTACAGTGTGTGAGAAAATTGGCACATTTTCATTCTCCAGTGAAACATCAGTCTTAATAGACATCATATAGAGCATGGAGGTCTGATTGTAATATTCTATGGCATAACATTTAAGGCTGTGAGTTTTCTGAATGTTCCCCAAACAAAGGCTGTGACAGTCACTAAGTCTTTCATCTTTGTTGTGAGTTACTGGGGAGATTAAGCAATCACAGCCCAAATGGTTAACACCTCAAAAAGCTTAGCCACGAGTCCAATGACGAGGGGAGGGGTTGCTTTAAAGTAGCAAACAAATGTAGTAAGAGCTGCATAACATTGTTAACTTGTCTTAAGTTATTTTTGTTTTTTCTACATTCTTTTCCAAAATGTCCGTGCTTGCCACAGTAAGAACAACCGGCTTCTCTAGGACTTTTGCGTTTCTTTGGCTTCTCTGAGTTGACCTTAACAGAAACTGCTGCAATTCTTACTCTCTCTTTGACATCAGAATCTCTTTCCCAAATCGCCAAACTTTCTAGGTTACTTCTGAGAGTTCTTTTAGCCCACGTAATATCTAGGAATGGCAAGGCTGTTCTGTACTCAGCTACAAGACCATCTGCCCAAATTCGGATTAGAGCTCCTTTGTCAGCTAACACACTTTCGGAATCATCCACTATTCCACTGTACGTTACCGCTACCTGACAGAACCTCTCAGTATATTCACTCACAGTTTCTTCTTTCTCTTGTACACAGCTAGTAACTCTCGACCAATCGATTTTGGGTCCTAAGATATTCTTTAGGATTTTCAAAACACCTTCTCTCAAATCGCCTTTACTGACATGTTGCAGTTCGAAAGTAACAGCAGACTCAAAATTGTTGAATTCAGATTCAGTTAGAATTTGTGACATCAGCTGTGTGACTTCTGGCAACGACATGTCATAGAGATGCATTTTGCTGAACAATGCTCTTCTAAATTCAGAAAAATTTGTACGTGCTGAGGGTAAACTCTGGGAGAGTCTATCTATATCCTTAGGACCTAAAGATGTTTTGGCAACCGTTTGTATTTGGACAACAGAAGAGTTCGGAGTAACACTTTCAGTTCCCTGAGATCTTCTCCTAGCCCCACAAACCTGCACTGAATCTACAGGCTGATCAGTTACTGATTGGATGGCTACATTTGTTTCAACGAAAGCTTTTAAGTCAGGATAATTGTTATCAGGCTGACTAACTTCTTCCACATCAGTTTTTTCTGCATCTTTGTTGCGGTTTACTTTCTTAGTCAACGAAGATATTCTAGCACGGAGCTCTTTGATCTGTTTCTCTAGCTCAGAGTTGCGCTTAGACTGTTCTGTAGCTAGGGTTAAACCGAATTCTCTGTGACAGAAGATAATGCCTTTGACACTGTTCTTGCGAATACTTTCTCCTAGTACCTTCTTACAATCTTCGATTGACCAAACTCTGCCTGGATCAATGCTAAATTTCTTTGTTAAATTCAATCTGACTTTCTCAGTCACGATTGAGTCCATGTGCTCTGATAACAAAGACTTGAATTCACTATCTGTCCAAAAAGGTGTAATCTGTCTAGTACTTTTCCTAAACATTTTGTGAATTTCTGTTACCACAAACAAAACACTAAAAAACTTCTCTCTAGTGTCTACACAGAGGGTACACTTGTTAACACATCAGCTATTGTTAACCTTCCTTGCCCAGAGCAAAGGATAACACAAATTACTAGCACTTTACGCTAAAATCTTCCCTGCCTACAAGAACAGAGGATCAACAGAAATAACTAGCACATAAAGCTAATTCTTCTCTGCCTGAAGCAAAGGATAAACCAAAATATTAGCACTAATGCTAACCGTCCCTGATAAAGCAGAGGATAAATCTTCACTAACTTTACAGAGGATAAACCTTCTCTAGCAATGTAGAGGATAATGCAATTTCATCTCAAAAAAAAACTTTTTAGAGGATAAACTTAGTTAACAAAACCCTGCAGCTGTCTGTTAACTACTTCTCTGAACGGCGCAGAGGATTTCAAACTTGTACTGGTCTTTAAAGGTTCTTTTGAATAGAGTAGCACTCACCAACCCTTGGTTGTAAAAGAAGATTCAGACTGGAAATCTTTGTTCAGCTGGAAGTTTCGCTCTGCATTCCAAAAGATGCAGTCTGGAAAGCAGATCTTTGTTTGAGCTTGAAGTTTTCAATCTGGAGGAAGCTGGAAAGATTCAGTCTGGCAGTCTTTGTTTAGCTAGAGGTTTCGCTCTGGATTCCAAAAGATGCAGTCTGGAAAGCAGATCTTTTGTTGAGCTTGCTGTTTCAATCTGGATTCAGGTGAAGGAGCTGGAACTCTATCCGGGTCACAGGCACCAAATTGTTGAAAACTTTTTCTTCGTCGAAGCAAGAGACCAGGAGACGTTGGGGATCACGTTCAAACAAAGTTATTCTTTATTGAGGACTTCGCGTTGACGCGGCTGCAGTTCTTCCCAAATCAGTCTAACTAATGTAACTTTACATGGTTTCTTTATAGGCATTTCAGTGGGCTGTCCCTTAAGGTTCTGAACTTACACACAGCCTTTAGGGATGACTACTGCTAAAGACAATAGAGGCAATTACCCCCAACTGTGCTCCCCAAATGGTATAAACACAAATGGTCACGAGAACTAAGACTAGTAACATTCACACACAGTTCAACTCTTAGTTGGAAGATCAAAGGCTAACAAAACCCCTGACTATTACAATGTTTAGACAGCTGACTTAAAGCTAACTTCTGATCAGTAAATTGATGCCATCATGTTCACCTTGAATGCCCAATACAGTGTAATTCACCTTAGTTTTTCATGTGATGTTATGTAAGGAAGTAAGATCAGCAGATCTTAAACATATTCTTAAATTTGGATCCTTCAATAACCTCTTTGTTTTTTATAGTCATGACCCTACCGGAGTAAAGGTATGAGTGAGTGGGTATGTATCGTTATCGTTATTTTTTGCATGCTGCATGTTTTTGTTTTGTTTGTGTTCTGTGTGCTTGTAGTGGTTGTTTGTTGGTTGCGCCTTCTCCTTTTGTTCTGTAATTTTACTTGGTGGTGGGATCCTGTCACTGAAATTCTGCATGTCGCTTGCCATGGTCTGTCATTGTGTGCTGTTGCATGTTAGTGTTGCTTTGTCTTTTATTTGCTTGTAATTGTACCTGGTGGTGGGAGCTTATAGTTGTTGTTTTGTCATGGGTCACTTTGCATGTGTTTGTGCATGTGTGAGTCCCAGAACGCAACCATCTAATAAATGTTTCAAATTTTGTCTAAGCTTTGACTCTTCAGATTTATTCTGTTTGATAAGAATTCCAAAATCATATAGCAAGATACTGTACTAAATGTATCACATTTTGTCTAACCTTTGAGTCTTTTCAGATTTAATCTGTTTCACAGGTATAATAACCAAATAATAATAAACACATTTTATTGAAATTAAATTCATGTCTTCTGTCTACTGTTTTTTAGATCTATTTCAATGAGGGGGTTGGGGATGTACGCTCACAACAACACAAACATACCACTAAACTCTTAAAAAAAACTGAAAGGGGTAATTAAGCTAATTTTCATCCAAATGAGGCCTTTCAAATCCGTCCTTCTTGGAAGTGATGTCGGATGGCTGAAACCACGCAGGATGGTATCGGCTTACGTATATGCCTCCCCAGAATGCCATATGCCCAACGTACAGCCTGCCTGTATGCTGTATTGCCTAGGGATAGGGATGTAGCAAACTTGATGTTGGTTTTTATCTAAATGTAATTACTCGTGCATTAAGTATGGTACTCTTCAATGTTGTATTTCTTTGAAAGCTATAGATGCCTTACGTAACTACAGAAAAGTTGGTTGTATGTTTTATATGATAAAAAAAATTATGGATAAAATAACTCAATTGTAAACATGCTCGTGTGTGCTGACTTCAAGGGGACCGTGATCCTGCCTGAAATGAGAATTATAAGCTATTCGCAAAACAAACGGGTTCAGGCACCGGGTTCAGGCACGTCAGATCAGCCGGTCGCGGGTCCAGCTGTTACACTCCAAAACGCGTTCACCTCACGGCAGCACATACACTGCTGATTCAACTGATCCCACACAAACACAGTGATGGGGACATCGATCTCTCTTTTTCTTTTCTGACAATAAACATCGCTAATTAAATCGTGAGAAAATGCGTGGATTGAGGAAGGGTATTACATGACGTTTGAGGCGTCGATGAGACTAGCGATTGGTGCCTGTGCAGTGTGTGCATCTTACAGCTCTGATTTGGACCGACTTGACACCATGTAAGTAAATAATGTCTTCAGTCATTGTCCCCCCTTTGCTTTTCTACATGACGACTGTGGTCCATAAAGAATTTGATGGTTTCCCACATCCTCAGTCGTTCTCCAAATAGCCATAATACAGTAGGAATCTAGCAGAGTATGGGTTGCGAGTTCCTCTTATGACGTCATCACCCAGTTAACGTAAAAACACGCTACCTTTGAAGAAACCCCAATAAATGTTATTTTAACGCATTTTAAGACAGGAATAAATACATATATACATATAGAGCACTTTAATTTACACATTAATTGGCTGTGGTGGTTAACCTGCAACTTACACTTTAAACAGAGCGGGATTCGAAGCGATGTTTGCACGCACAGGTAGTTAAACAGCGGGATTCGAAGCGATGTTTGCACGCACAGGTAGTTAAACAGAGCGGGATTCGAAGCGAGGTTTGCACGCAAAGGTAGTTAAACAGAGCGGGAATCGAAGTTTGCACGCACAGGTAGTTAAACAGAGCGGGATTCGAAGCGAGGTTTGCACGCACAGGTAGTTAAACAGAGCGGGATTCGAAGCGAGGTTTGCACGCACAGGTAGTTAAACAGAGCGGGATTCGATGCGAGGTTTGCACGCACAGGTAGTTACGCAGTTTGAGCTATAGTGCTGATGTGCGTCTTGGTCCAGTGCAAAATCAAAATACTGTTTTTTTTTCTTTTGCGCAATAATGACGTAATGATAGGGATCGTTTTGTTGTATAGGCAAAATTACATGATACCGATGTAATTTCTAAACGGCCACTGAAACTCATTATGAATGAAAGTGAAAGTTCTAACACAAAACGAAGTTGTTACGCATCCTCACGATTTTTTTAAGTGGGTATACGGAAATCCTTGGCCTTTTCTAGTGGGTATACGGCGTATACCTGCGTATCACGTAGACTACACCACTGGTGACACTTGGCTTTTTATGAGATCTCTCGGCTCGATTTTCTCACAAATGTGTCCAGGCAGATTTTCTCACAAATGCAGTTGAGCAACTTCCTCTTCTAAAGCAGTAGATGGCGCTAAACTAGTGGATTCATTTAGCGCTAGTCTCCCGGAGAAGCACTGATTTGAAACTTGCCTTTGCCTACAGCTGAGGAAAATGACCGGTGAACGGGTGTGTTTCTGTCTTCATTTATCTATAATTAACCTTTTTGAGCTTTTCTTTTGCAAAATGTTTATTGCATATCTAGACAGAAATCCACATTAGCACTTAGTAGCACTTCACTCTCTCTAGGAGGATATAAGCTGAAAGCTCTACCATCATAGGTTGCGTTTTGTACATTTTTTCTACATCGGACGCAAGCGAAATTACTAAATTAGTGATTATGTCTACACTGAACGAATCTATTTCTTTCGTTCTCCATAAATTAATGAGAATATTTCATTTAATTGAGAGGCGGGTTTCACTTGTCTGTCCAAAATAATAATTTGGGCACTGCATACGTCACAGGCAAGTTAAGAAACAATTGTAGGCTATATTGTTCTTTTTTTAAATAAGTCAATAAATGGGACCCTTCTTTCAATTAAATGAAATGTTCTCATTAATTTATGGAGAACGAAAGAAATAGACTTGTTCAGTAAATGTAACATTTTTACAAAAAATTAAAAAAGTAACATGGCAGAGCTTTCAGTTTATAGATTCCCCTATCCTAGAGAGAGTGAATTGCTAAGTGCTAATCTGTCTAGATATGTAATAAAAATTTTGCAAAGGTTAATTATAGATATTCTGTCCTCACTAGACGTATCACTTTCTATCCAGCTAGACAGACAGTGAACAGGCGAGATGTTGGTTCATGGCTTTTAATCTCATGAATCTTTTCTCGTTAATCTTTAACATTGTAAAACTGTAAACACAAAGAAAATACAGCAATTAGAATTGTACATATTATTGAAAGTGCATATCTGACTGAACAGTATTTACTGCCTAAATAAAGCACTTAATTGAAACATTAAATCAACATATTGAGCATTACAAGTTATATTTTCATGTGCATTTGATAATTATATTCTTTGTTTTAGATAATTGCTTGAAATCACGGAATCCAAATTAACCTAATTAACATAACAAAAGATCGCTAGCATACGGCGCTAACTACTGCCAATGTATTGCACAATCACTTTTCATCACGGATTACACAAGCACTTTACGTTTCGTTTATAGCACATTTGCATATTTAGATTAATGAATCGACTGTCAAACATGTTAAACCTACTAATCATCATATTAACATGACAAATAATAGTAACTTACAGCCTTATGCGGGCCACGACTTCACCATGCGAGCCGCTCTTCAGCCATGACACTTTACAATGAACTCAACTCACGCAAGTAAAACGGAAGTTTCCAAACACGATCCTCGCCACAAGAGGGCGCTTAAGGGAAGACAAACAAATTAAACTACTGAACCATTACACTCCCCGTCTGGTATAAATGCTTTTATACCACTAGGCCTATTTAACCCTTATCAGTCTTTGTATCACTACTTTGGGGGAGCAGGAGAATAAGTTGAGTCACTGGGCGCAAGTAAACACGAGAAGTCCCTTGCTTAACAACTTTGACTTCCACTTTTCTGATCCTCTTGTCCTCACTAGGGATGCATTTAGTAATGAGTCCTATGGGCCATTCATTACGTTTACAACTTTCAACAAGACTACGTCCCCCACTTGAATGTTATCTTCGTCATGAGTCCATTTCCTCCTTGGCTGAAGTACTGACAGATATTCTTGTCTCCAGCGCTTCCAAAAGGTGTCTGCAAGACCTTGAACATGTTGCCATTGTTTTTTGTACATGTCTTTTATGTCAAATGACCCTTCAGGAGCAGGAGCAGCTCCTGCCTTTGGAGTTAGAAGCATAGAAGGAGTCAAAATAGTTGGTGAATCTGAATCAGTACTTATAGGAACCAGTGGACGAGCATTAATGATTGCCATGACTTCTGCCATTAGTGTTGTGAGGACCTCATGGGTAAGGCGAGTTGGACCTGACTGCAGTAACATGGCGTCTAGAATGCGACGAGCGATGCCAATCATTCTTTCCCATGAGCCGCCCATATGTGATGAGTGAGGCGTGTTGAATGTCCATGTGCAGCCTTCGTTGCTGAGGTAGTCTTGGATCTCCGGATGATCGGTACTGATTTTTAGCTCCTTACAGGCTCCAATAAAGTTGGTGCCGCGATCGGATCTAAGAACTTTGGAAGGTCCTCTAACTGCGAAAAACCTTCTCAGTGCATTAATAAAGCATGAGGTGGACATAGATTCAATTACTTCTATGTGAACTGCACGAGTCCCTAAGCAACTAAATAAAACTGCCCAGCGTTTGCTTTCTGCGGCCCCACCCCTAGTCTTGCGAGTGACTACACTCCAGGGCCCAAAAACATCTAAGCCGACCCTAGTGAATGGGGGCTCCATGGTGAGTCGATCTTCTGAGAGGTTGGCCATTTTTTGTTCAACAGGTTTTCCTCTAAGCCTGCGACAAGTGACACACTGATAGATTACACTTGAGACTAGTTTCCTGCCTCCGATTATCCAAACACCAGCGGATCGTAATGCTCCCTCAGTGAGGTGACGACCTTGGTGAGCGACGCCTTGGTGATAATGTCTCACAAGCAGGGTTGACACATGATGTTTTTTAGGGAGTACCAGCGGGTGCTTTTCGTCATATGGAAGGTTGGCTAGAGACGTCCGACCCCCCACCCTTAACAGCCCATCTGCGTCTATGAAGGGGTTTAGAGTCCACAAGGGACTTGTTTTTGGGATTCGTTCCCCGTTATGCAGTTTCTTGATGTCCTCTTTGAATGCACATTGTTGGACGCTTGAGATGACTGTAAGCTTAGCTTGAGTTTGGGGATTTGTTGAGTTTTGATCTGAGGCTTTGGACTTGTTTCTAGCTAGAGTAATGAGTTTTGCCATACCTCGTATGAGATGTTTCCACGTTGAGAATCGTTCGAACCGATGTGGTCTGAGGGGTTCGACGCTGGCTTTAGTTGCGTAGACATTCACTTCTGGTCGAATCTCTGAATCATGCTCTGGTTCTATTAGCTCAAACTCATTTGCATCAGCTGTAGATGAACACTGGGGCAGTTCCTTCGACAAGAATGGGGGTCCAGTGAACCAGTATGTTTGCGGCAATAGAAGTGTTGCTATTGGGCGAGTAGCAACGTCTGCGGAGTTGTTTTCTGATGAGACATGATGCCACTGTGTTGGTACTGAAGATTTTCTGATTCTAGAAACTCTGTTCGATACATAGACATAAAATCTTCTTGAGGTATTGTAGATGTAACCTAGTACAATCTTACTATCAGTGTAGTACTTTACAGCATGAAGCTCCAGGTCGATTTCTTGGCATATAAGCTCTGCCATTTCTGTAGCAAGGACAGCGGCGCATAGCTCCATTCGTGGAATTGTGTGAGCTGGTTTTGGTGCTAATTTAGCTTTGCCCATGACAAATCCGGTGAGGTGCTGTCCCTGCTCATTGACAACTCGCAAGTAGGCAACAGTTGCTATTGCTGTGGAGGAGGCATCACTGAAGACACAAAGCTCTCTGTGTTGCGTTGAGGAAAGAGACAACGGTACGTATGGTCTGGGAATGTGTAGTTGCTCCAACTCGAGAAGAGAGTCTCTCCATACAGACCATAATCTTTCTTTGGCTGGCGATAGGGGGTCATCCCAGTCGCATGGTTCTGAGGTTAGTTCTCTTATGAGTGCTTTTCCCTGTACAGTTATAGGCGCAACAAAGCCTAAGGGGTCGTACAAACTATTAACAGTGGATAGCACGCCTCTTTTGGTGAATGGTTTTTGTTCTTTAGAGACTTGAAATGTGAAGGTATCCGATTCGAGACTCCAGCTGATGCCTAAACTTCTTTGCACAGGTAATGGGTCAGCATCTAAGTCAAGGCTTTTGATGTCTTTTGCCAAGTCATTTGCTGGGAATGCCTCCATGACCTTGCTGCTGTTTGAGGCAATTTTGTGTAAGCGCAGATTCGACTCCGCTAACATTTTCTGTGTTTTTTGCAGGAGAGCGATTGCTTCACATTCAGTTGGAAGTGAAGTGAGACCGTCGTCAACGTAAAAGTTCCTGGTGACAAAATGCTCTGCGTCCTTGCCATATTCTTTCGAACCAGCTTCAGCTGCCTTGCGGAGCCCATAGATAGCAACAGAGGGAGACGGACGGTTTCCAAAAACATGGACTTTCATGCGATACTCGATAATCTCTTTTCTGATGTCGTTGTCTTTAAACCAGAGAAATCGTAGGAAATTGCGATGGTCCTCCCTTACTGTGAAACAGTAGAACATTTGTTCTACATCTGCTGTTATAGCGATGGGCTCTCGGCGGAATCTGATTAGAACCCCAAGCAAAGCGTTGTTTAGATCTGGGCCGCTTAAGAGGACATCGTTGAGCGCTACGCCCTCATGTTTGGCGCTCGAGTCAAAAACTACACGGATTTGCTTGGGTTTCTGCGGATGGTACACCCCAAACATGGGGAGATACCAACACTCCTCATTCAGCTGTAAAGGGGGTGCGACTTCTGCCTGCCTGTTGTCTATGACTCTCTGCATGAACTGTACAAAGTGCTCTCTCATCTCAGTTTTTCTGTCGAGGCTTCGTTTTAGTGTGTTGAGCCTATTTAAAGCCTGGTGTCGGTTATTTGGTAGACGTTGTCTGGGTGTAACAAAGGGAAGAGGTGAAACCCAGCTGTTTGTCTCATCCTGATACATTTCGCTCTGCATTATTGTAAGAAATTGCCTATCCTGTTTTGAAGGTGCCAACTTTTCATCATCCTCCCTCCTGATGAAGACAGTGTCCCCGAGACTGTCTGTTTGTGTTGCTTGGTAAGTGTCTGTGCAGATTTGAATGTCTTTTGTTTGACTTACAGATTTGTCTTTTATTTGCAGGACATTGGTACATGGACTGAAGTACGATGGACGGCCGTTGAGCAATGTGTTAGTTTTGTACGTTGCGACAGACCTTGGTTTGTGTGCGCCACTCAAACAGACATCTCCCACAATAACCCATCCGAGGTCTAAGCGCTGGGCGAATGGTGCATTATGGGGACCGTTGCACTGCTGTCTCACTTTGTGCAAACTCAGGATGTCTCTACCTAAAAGCAACAGGATTTGTGCTTTTGAGTCTATGGGATGTATCTTGTGTGCGATTGCCTTTAAGTGTGGGTGGAGTTGGGCAACTTCAGGCGAGGGGATCTCTGAGCGATCCTCTGGGATCATGTCACATTCTAGCATCGCAGGCAGTGGCACCTTTATGTGCCCATCCATAGACTCGACAATAAAGTCTTTAGCTTTTCTTCCTCTCAGTTCCATGATACCTGAACATGTCTTTAAAGTATACACCTCTGTGTCTCCTTTAACACTGAAGAGGTCAAAAAAGTCAGAGCGGGCAAGAGACTGATTACTTTGCTCATCCATAACAGCATACAGGTTTATTGCCTTGTTCCTCTGACCTAATGGATACACTTTGGCTAGGCATATTTTAGCACAAGATCTTGAGCCGCGCTGTTCGCCACATACCTCTGTGCACATTGCTGTAGCTGAGACTGATGGTGTGCTGAGCTCAGGCTCCCCGCCATGCTGTTTCACTTCTGTCGGCGGTGTGATGCTGTTAGGAGGAGGTGGACCTGGATGTAGCACTGTGTTGTGTCTTTCACTCCCACATTCTTTGCAGATGACTTTGATCTGACAGCTTCTGGCTTGATGTTTGGTTGATGCACAACACTTGAAGCATATGTTGTTATCCTTCAGATAAGTTTTTCTCTCTTCTAGGGACTTACTACGGAAACTGCAACATTTTCTGAGGGGATGCGGCTTCTTATGCAAAGGACATTGTTTGTCAGGATCCTCACTAACATCTGCTGTTTCATTACTCTGTGCTATTTCTGTCTTTTTCACTGAAATCATAGGGCGAGTACTGTTTTTAACAGGTTTGTCAAACTTGGACTGAGCTGCTGACAGAAACGAGAAACTAGGATCATTTCTTATGCGTGCTTGCTCCCGTACAAAGTTAGAGAAGGTAGAAAATGGTGGAAATGTGGCATTGTAATCTACCTTGTATTTGGATGCATGTGAGATCCATCTTTCCTGTAGGGAGTAAGGAAGCTTTTCCACTATGGGATTAACCCCACGAGCTGTATCCAGAAAGGCTAACCCAGGTGAATAACCCTCTGCTTTAGCTAGTTGTAGTTCCAGTAAGAGGTCTCCTAGCTCTCTTAGTTTACTTGAGTCTCTAGCTGTAATCTTAGGGAAGTTTTCAACCTTTTGAAAGAGGGCATGTTCAATTACCTCAGGTGCTCCATAGGTTTCTTCCAAGCGTTGCCAGATCATATTTAGGGCTTCAGAGGCGTCATTGATTTGAGCTGCACTGATTCTTTTCGCTTGTTGGTTTGACTTTGGTCCAAGCCATTTTACAAGTAGATCTAATTCTTCTTTAGGGGACAAAGACAAGTCTTTAGTAACATTTCGAAATGAGGATTTCCAGCTTCGATAATTTTGTGGATCATCATCAAAGGTTTGCAAAGTAGCTGACACCAGTTCACGTCTCATTAGATATTTAGCCATTTCATTTACTGTAGACGTCTGTTGAAGATTTTGGGGCACTGACCTGAATGACTGGTGATGGTGGTTCAGCACTGGACGTGACATGTTAGGATGCGGTGTTGACATGAATATGGACGGCTGTTGTAGTCTGTGCTCCAGGGTTTCTAGCTTGGTTACAGGAGTATTGTAGGTGATTGGTGATGGTTCAGCACCTGTGTTATCATGTTAGTAGAAGGGGTTCGTGATTGAGATTTGAGGCTGTGACGGCACTTGGTTGTTTTGCAAGAATACTTGACTATCAATGAAGTTTTGAACCTTTTCCTTGGAGTCCACAGGGTTGACGCACAGAGGTTCTTGACTGTAAGGCTGTTGTTCTTCAAACTGTGCGGCTGCTTCTAGTATCACTGCTTCTGCTGCTGCAGCTGCTGCTTCTTTCTTTATCTTTAAAATATGTAGCTTAGCCTGCATTTCAGCTTGATGTTTCATTACTTCAGCTTCCTCTTCTGCATAGATCACCTGCGCTTGTACAGCCTCAGCTTTGGCTCGCGCTTTGAGAGCTGCTACGCTTGCAGATGACCTGGTCGACCGCGTTGAAGAAGCAGAGCACCGGGATCTCGTTTCCAGTACCTCCTCTTGAACTTTCAGCATTTGGCTCCCCGGCTGTTGTTGACGATGCGGGTCCAATGGCTGCCACATGATGACTGAAGTTAACGTTAAAGGCGATGTCTGCTGATAAAAAGGCTTTTTACTATTCTGTCCTCACTAGACGTATCACTTTCTATCCAGCTAGACAGACAGTGAACAGGCGAGATGTTGGTTCATGGCTTTTAATCTCATGAATCTTTTCTCGTTAATCTTTAACATTGTAAAACTGTAAACACAAAGAAAATACAGCAATTAGAATTGTACATATTATTGAAAGTGCATATCTGACTGAACAGTATTTACTGCCTAAATAAAGCACTTAATTGAAACATTAAATCAACATATTGAGCATTACAAGTTATATTTTCATGTGCATTTGATAATTATATTCTTTGTTTTAGATAATTGCTTGAAATCACGGAATCCAAATTAACCTAATTAACATAACAAAAGATCGCTAGCATACGGCGCTAACTACTGCCAATGTATTGCACAATCACTTTTCATCACGGATTACACAAGCACTTTACGTTTCGTTTATAGCACATTTGCATATTTAGATTAATGAATCGACTGTCAAACATGTTAAACCTACTAATCATCATATTAACATGACAAATAATAGTAACTTACAGCCTTATGCGGGCCACGACTTCACCATGCGAGCCGCTCTTCAGCCATGACACTTTACAATGAACTCAACTCACGCAAGTAAAACGGAAGTTTCCAAACACGATCCTCGCCACAAGAGGGCGCTTAAGGGAAGACAAACAAATTAAACTACTGAACCATTACAATAGATAAATGAAGACAGAAACACACCCGTTCACTGGTCATTTTCCTCAGCTGTAGGCAAAGGCAAGTTTCAAATCAGTGCTTCTCCGGGAGACTAGCGCTAAATTAGCCTCTAGTTTAGCGCCATCTACTGTTTTAGAAGAGGAAGTTGCTCAACTGCATTTGTGAGAAAATCTGCCTGGACACATTTGTGAGAAAATCGAGCCTAGAGATCTTATAAAAAGCCAAGTGTATCACAATCATAACAGACAGATATGCATTTGTATGCACTATATTTGGTATTTGTTCAAAGGTTACATGCAATTTGTAGGATGGTTTGTATTTATTTGTGAAATATTATCTTGGCTCATTTATTTATATTGTAAGGACTGATTTTCCTGTTAAAATAAAACTCACCTTACAATAAAGCCATAAAATGCACCCTGGACAGCAGATAGCAAAGACAGAGCACAGAACCTTGTCCTGCCCAAACTTATCTCCTTGTCCCCTTGTTTGACTTCAACTCATCCCCCCTCTCCCTCCTCAAGGCACTGAAAGTTCATTAAGAATGTCTATATAACACACATGGTGTATCTTGTGAATATGTTGTTTTTCCTTTCCATGTTTGGTATCATTTTAAGTGTCTCAGTGCGATTGGTAAAATGGTCTTAATTTTGTTGCAGTCATTGGTTTAATGAGAAAGATTGAGAAACTAGGAGAATCCTGTTCCTCCACTCTGGGAGATATCTCTTTAAGATATCTCAAGAAACCAGGTGCTACCCCCCTGGGGTAAATGGATTGGCCCAAACAACTCTAAACAATATTTGTATAACCCTTTTTGTTCTCCTCTGGGTATTTAAGGATGGGTAACAGAGCAGTCTTTGGGAAAGCACTCACACACCACTGTGTGTCTTTGTCAGGAAAACATTACTTACTTTTAGAGTCATCTTTGAGTAAATTATGTCATGTATTTTTCTGAATTGGCTTTTAATCATTTACTTCTGTAATTGGCATGATATATTTTTACCTGACAAATAAATGTTACATCTTGATTTATTCTGAAGTTTCAGAAATCATTCATTTTAGTAGATTAAAAGTGTAGTCTGGTGTTTCCGCAAATCTTTGCCCAGGATAGATCAAACTGGAGGCACTATGAATGGAGCATGGGGCGCATCTTAGGAAGACCTTCTGATAGGGTTAGGGTTAGGGTTAGATTTCTGATTTCTGACTATTCCCTGACTTAGCATGTTGTACGCTGCAAATATGATAAAAAATTACACCTATGGGTCTGCAGTGAGCGGCTGCATAGGGTAAAATACTTGCACTGCACCCTCTGACTATTTCAGGACTGGCTAGTTTGTGATCGTGAGCGCACATTCGCGACGTGACGTCTCAAAGCGACACGAGGTCCGTAATGAACGAATATTTGAAATTATGAGATGCCCAGAATAATCAAAGATCTAAATTAATTCATAATCAATATTTATGATTATTTTCTAATCAGAAACACGATCTAAATTTGATTATCATTTGAAATTGGAGTCAGATTACGCATAGAGCTAAAGTAATACTAAAACTAAATTCCAATAAATTAAGTGAACTTCACTGGAGCGCTGAAAAGACATACACGCATTATACCTTCGCCAGGCCGTTGGATTCCGTCGTTGGGCCAATGGGTGGTCCTTACAATATTTGTAAAACACAATACATACTTATTACTCCACTGCATTTTCACTCAAACTGAACTTTGTACTTGCATATTGCTTTCTGTTTGTTTGCGAGTCGAGTTTTCCTTTGCAAAGCAGATCGAGTTTGTTTGCGAGTCGAGTTTTCCTTTGCGAAGTAGATCGAGTTTGTTTGCAAAATGCTGGATTTGTTTGTTTAATTTTGGCACATAATTCGCTCCATAGATAGCCCCTACTACTGGCTGTAGTCTTTAGCCTCTGGCCAAAAAATCCTCCGATGACGCAAAATGACGATTTTTGCGTCATCTGAGGATTTTTTCCAGACAAAAAAAATACAGAAATCTCTCGTCTCAGGGGGATATGAGGGTGGAAAGCACGGTAATTCAAAAATACTACAGGTTTTCTACTAATACAAAGCTTAATGCTAAATCCTGAAGTATCCCTTTAAGCTTTGTATCAGTAGAAACCCGGTAGTATTTTCGAATGACCGTGCTTCCCTCCCTCATGTCCCCCTGAGACGAGAGATTTCTGTATTGTGTGTCTGGAAAAAACCTCAGATAATCGTCATTTTGCGTCATCGGAGGCTTTTTTGGCCAGAGGCGAGAGACTACAGCCAGTAGGAGGACCTCGTTCCGCATGTTTTCAACCTGCCCATAGGGGGATCTCACAATAAAACGGTGTCTTTTCAGTTTCGAGTCAACTAGTAGCCTAGTTGTATCATTTCTTCCAATACGGCCCTCTGTAACTGGTAGGCGTGGCTTGGGAGTGGCCTCGTAGGGCAGCGAAGCAATTGCATTCTGGGAGTTGTTGTCTTTCATCCACATGAGCCAAAAATAATTTTTTTGGCTTTTCCCAGTCTAGAAGGCACCAACTTCTAAAATAATTCACATTTCTATAAATGACCATTTAAATACACATTCATCTTTCCAGCGGTGAAATATCCCTTTAACTGAAAACAGAAAACTTTTAATGCGCTCTGGCCGTTCATTTGCACGACAACAGTGTTTGGTGTCTAATAGCTAAACGCATTGCCTCAGAGTTCAGTATTCTACACGCTTATCTTTACATTATGAAAATAAAAATTTAAATGATTACTACTGTATGTAGTCGCATTTTAAGTTTGAATAAAAATCTGTTTCAAGCTACATGGTTGGGAGGAAATGATTAGTGCAAACATCAATGTCTTATTTTTGCATTGTTTTTAGCTTTCGTGTTTTTACCAAGCCGCAACCTCCCTGTCTCTCTCTTGAAACCAACACGGAAGTGAATTAAACGGCAATTCATCAACTGGCCGCTTGAGGCTGACTGCAAAAGTGAGTCAAATCTGCATCTCCCCCATGTTGAAATGCCCAACTTTACATCAGAAAAAAACAAACATGTTTACAGCCTGGAGCAAAAAGTGGCTTTGGTCTATACAGCTCATTTTGCCCTTCATGACAACTGTGAGGGGGGTGAATTTTTTTATAACTCATCCGTTTAAATTATATTAAGCCTTAAATTTCTGCATAATTAAGGGTGTCCACTTTTGAGTGACAGGTGGATTCCCGCTGCTGTGGTCATTAGTCATCATTAGCCGTTTGTCTGCTGTCTGTTAGCTGTCACGATTCTGTTCTTAAAAAAAAGAATTTAACAATTACACCATTACACCCGTAGGTGGCGACAAGTGACTGTTAAAAAATGTTTTTGTCATTGAATCATTCATTCAAGATATTCGTTCAAAAACGCTGATTGAAACAAGTGAAGTCTTTACATGCGAGTCATTGAATCATTCATTCAAACCGATTTATATCTAAAAAAAATCTATTTGATTAATTAAAAAAAAAAAAAATAGACTGCAATTAACATTTATCAGAACATGTTATTTTGTATATTTGTCTATTAAGAATCGAGAGAGATTGTGATCTCTATTTTAATTAAACAAACAAAAATCGTGATTCTCAATACCCATAATTGAGCAGCTCTAATATTTAATTTCATATTTTAAAATTACTGTCTTAGTTGCAAGGTTGCACGTTATTAATTTTTCACAATAAGCTTATTAGAATGTCCTGCTGTTTTTAGTGTTTGAAATACTGCGGCAGGTAGGCTACTGTATTTAGATCCAGCGCCCAAAACCTGCAGTTTGCTCACATATATTTGTTGTTATTCTTCTTATTCGTGGATTTAACAGCTTTAGGCAGCAGCTGACTTGTTGCCACAGTTGCACTACTGCTCACACATCAATGGTTTTATAACTTATGTTATGTTCTGTCATGCTTACCAAAATAAAAATGATAAAATTTGTATTTAAATATAGGTATATATCATATGTTGAACTTTTTTTTCTTTTTTTTTTTTTTTTTTTTACATGCGCCGTTGTATTACGCAATGCATTCAGTTTGGCCCGCTCGTTGCACTATGGACTATGAGATTTGAAGCTAAACATTTCTTCAAAAGAGTAATACGTCATACAAATTGTTACAAAAATGTTTTGTATTCATTAGCACAAAGACACCAATTTCAGTCTGCACATAATCTGCACATCTGTAGGTTTCCTAAACCATCCTTAGAGGTCAGTGAGGTATCAACACTACCCATTGATGTTATTAACGAAGATATAACATGGGCAGTGAAACAGAAGTACCCACAAATGGAGACTGTGAACCTTGCAAAAAACGTTTTCTACAATGGTTTAAACTACAGGATTGGAATGGTGTTATCCCATGGATCGCTGGCTGGACTTCCAGAGTTTTGTGAAATTGTTCATACGATTGTTGAACAAGAGACCCTGCTTTTCATTGAAAAAACTTGGATGCCTGGTAACTGGAACATTATCGAGCTTATGACTTGGTCATGTCTACTACTAGAGTGCTAAAGCTTGTTGGCCTGCATGAACTGACAGATCACTACCCTCTAAATTACTACATGGTTGGTGGACGGCGCCTCATCTCACTGAAGAGATACATCCATGCATAAGGTTGTATAGAGTATATAGGTGTGTGAATGGAATATATATTTTTACTGATTATCTTTTCAAAATATATAAATATATTAGTTTAATGCTGAGCAGTATAAGATGTCCTTGAGCAAGACACTTACAGCCTGTGTGAATATAGTGTGTGTGGGTGAAATGTTGGTCGGAGGGGTTTATGGTGCAGATTGGCAGCCTTGCATCTGTTAGTCTACCCCAGGGCAGATGTGGCCAGAATAGTAGCTTACCATGTGAAAGAAAAATTATGTCAGTGTAGCACTTAAACCTGACACACAGGCTTGTAAAGCTTAACATGAGTGTAATCCATTATTTGTAATAATATTCGCCTTTTGTTCTTGTTGTTTTTAGATTGTTCTGTATTGGGTGACACAGCAGTGAAGATGCCAGTCAAGTTGCGAATTATTCTGAAGCCCGATGACACCAGGAAGCTAATTCTGCCAGATGGAATACCAAAAACAATGGAGCAACTCACGGATGAAGTCAGGAAAGTGTGTGGCTTGAATGGGGAATTCAGACTACCAAGACAAAGACTTTGGAGATGCACTTGTAAATTTGACATCTACAGCTGAACTAGAGGATTTGACAACTATCAAGGTCACCCCAATAACTGATGATTGCAGCCAAAGATTCAATGTCACTGTCTTGGAGGATGCTCAATCTTCAAGCTTCCATTCAGATGACACGGAGATCCTTTCCTCACCATCAAGCTCAGTGTCTACAAGACGTGAAATGTGGCCTATAGAGTTTCCAATCCCCAAGTTTTCGTATGACACTGAACTGCAGTTAGAAAAAGGAAATGCAGAGTATAGGTCAAACAAGACGAGGTTTAAGCACAGTACAAAAACAAAGTCCGATATTCTGGAAAAGGTAGCTGAAGAAATATTCAAGTTCAAAGCTTACCCATCAGATGCTGACTTCAGTGAAGTTGCAGAAGCTCTAATCAAGAAGCATCCATGCCTTTCCGAACCTGGTTCGTACAATGGCTGCTATGGTTGGAAGCAGCGGTTTAAGACAAAAATGGGTAACTACCGAACTCAGCTAAAGGGCACTGGGTGTTCTGAGTTGCTTGTAAATTCATTGAAGTCCAAAGCCCCAGAGGATGCCTTGCCAGCAAAAAAAGTAAAGAGACCAAAGAGAGGAGAAGCTAACCACATACCCGACATTCCAACTGGAGAGACTCGAGAAAAACTGGAAAATGAGAGACACTCACTTTTAACAGAAGTAAAGAAACGAGACAATCGTGCAGTGGTAAAGGACAAAATGGCCAAAACCTTTTCACTGCGAAGACAAGAAATTGTGGAAAAGGAATTGGGAGTTGAAGAGTTGATAGAAAGATGGCCTGCATTGTTCACAGAGGATGAGGCATGTAATATTTTGAACTATAAGTAATGGCCTGTAAAGAGGATACTAATTGCCTATTATAAGAAATCTGCTATGAAATATTACAATTTTGTTCAAAATGACATGCATTTTAGAATTTTTTTTAAATTTTGTATTTCAGAATGTAGCTGTCATGTAATCATTCTTCTGTGTTTTGTTTTATTTCATATTTTTAAGATCAACGCTGAATTTCTCAGGATTACAACTGTTCCACTTCAGACAAGATTCCTGGCTTCTTTGGACAAGCACCACAGCAAGCTGATCGAGCTCATCAGAAGGAAGGGAGGAGTTATCAGAGAGAAGACCCAGAAGATACTTAAAGTTCTTGATCTGGTATGTACTCGGGTATGTTGTGTATATATAGATAGATCTAGATACATTTGTATGCCTATCCTTTGATCCTTTGTTTGCCTTGTAACTTGTATTCTGAATTAGAAAGTTACAATTGTAGGTTGAAATTAGTTTTAAAAATTAAAATGAAGTGCCATTTTACTGGATATGGTAAATGCACTCCAATCGAGTGGCGCTCTCATGGTTTTATTTCCCTCGTAAAAGTTATCATATGTTGGTTATGTGTCCAATTTTGTCACTTAAAGGAGCTATATCACGCAAACTTTTTTTTTTAACTTGATTCATGCGTGTTTGAGTAATCTTCGTGGATCCTGCTTGCTGAGCAGCAGCCCCTCCAAATATCTTTAAGAAAACTCTAGATAGGACATGGTAACCGTTAACGTGGCAAATGTGGTGGACATTTTGTGAGTGGCTGATTAGCTGGATTCTTATTTTAAGTAATTTAAGAAGAGGGACAGAAATGTCAATGAATGAAGATCAAAGAAGAGATCCAGTGGTAATGCTGGAGTCCTAACAACACAGGGAAGGGCATCTGTCTTTATCAGGACACAATTCTACTGAACATAATTCTACATAATTACACTGAACAGGAATATTAACCTCCAAAAACACTGCACTGGACTCTGCATTAAACAGTATCTTTCTATGTCAAACTTCAAAATATTTTTTTAAGATATTTTCCTATTAGTATTGTTAGATCGTTACCTTGCCAGCAAGCTGAATTCTCACTGTATTTTTGAGTTTACAAACACACGAGAATCCATCTTGAACCGATCCCGCCTTCACCGTTCGGACAGAACCAAAATTGGTTCTGGCGAAAAAGACACTATTGAACAACACGTAACACAAACACACATTACTTTTTTCAAAACTAAACATTGAATGGATTTGCAGTGTTCTTGATCCAATCAGCAGCAAATGCTGCTCCAAACATGCAACCTCTCCCCGAACGATTCAAGCCGGCGCGGTCCCAGATTGATGTCAGGCAGGGCAAATGTTCTTGGCACTGTAATATCAATCTGGCTCTTGCCAGGTTAGTTAGATCAGGCACATACACATAAAGTCAAATAATCATTAATTCCAAGAATAGAAATTCAAAAAATAAGAAGTTTCCTATTAGTCTATATGAGTTGGGAGAGACAGTCCCACTAAGATTTCAAACAGGAGAACAGCCACTCACAACATGGCCGCCAGAGCTTGCCATTTTCTCCAATGGATTACTGTGGGGATGTCCTATCTATAGTTTTATTAAAGATCTTTGAGCCCCTCCCTTTCTGAGAAAATGAGTAGCCATGACAAGTTGACGTAGAGCTGTTGGTGTGGAGCAAAACATAAAGACCTATTTCTCCATGATGTCAGTTAGAGTGCGATTATTTTGCTCAAAGATGATACAAGAGTGGCTCTTCTAGCATCTAATATGCACAGTGACAACAAATGTTATTTTTGAGCCAGATAATGTCTGTCGCAAAAATGTGATTTTCTCCTGTGACACTGTTCATCCTTTCTAAAAAATAAGCTTTTATTATATTTATAATTTACACTTTGCACTCTAACCTCTTACCCCCCACCTGAACCAAGGGCATTTTCTCCAGTTCAGCTTTACCCAAATCGAAAAGCTAAAATGCCTCATTTGAAAGCTAAGATCTACAAAAGTGATCATAACTTTTTTGTCACGTCGTCACCGCGTTTTTTTCACGTTTTCATCACATTTTTGTCGTATTTTTGTTGCGTTTTGGTTGCTTTTCCAACCCGTTTTTGTTGCTTTTTTTGTGGCATTTTTGTCGTGTTTTTGTGGCTTTTTCATCGCTCTTTTTTCATTGCTTTATTGTCGTGTTTTTTGTCACGTTTTTTGTCCCTCTTTTGTTGCTTTTCCAGTATGTTTTTATCACTTTTTTTGTCACGTTTTACTCACTTTTTTTGTCACATTTTTGATGCGTTTTCATCCTCGTGTTTGTCGCCATTTTGATGCTTTTTTAAAAAAGCTTTTAGATTTGGGTGATGCCAAACTGGAGAAAATGTGCTTGGTTTAGGTGGGGCTTAAGAGGTTAAATTTATGATTTGACACTGGGTCAAAATGCAAGGCTATTAATGAAATGTTTAATGTCAAGTTTGCTTGATACAAACTTCCTGAAATGGGCAGCACTTCCATGAAGCCATAGCGCCAGAAATTAAGTAATATTTCAGTGCAAATGCGAACTATGTTGTGCCAAAGGTAACATTTTATCATTTGTATATGTACCTATTAACCTATAGTTGACTGTCTTTTCATGCTACCTTTATACTTTAAGACCTCAGGTAAAGACCTAAATGTGATCACAATTACTGTAACTCTGTCCCCATCTTAATCTTGTGTTGTTTCCATATTTTTAAATGTTAAAAAATGTTTATAATATTGTCTATGTTTCCGTTTTAAAATGTAAAAATATATATTTGTATGTGTGTGTACTCATCTAGAGCCTTGAAGTCAATATAAAAAGAGAGTGTCTGCTGAAGTGTCTAACGGTGCGTGTCCACTGGCACGGTGCGAGCGGAGCGGAGCGAGCGTTTTCAATTCATTCCTATGGAAGTCGAGCTTCACGCTCGCGCAGTGCATTTTGGGATTGACAGCGGACCGGAGAAAGCGTTGAGAGCGACCGAGAGCGTCAAAAGGTTGGGCAGTTCTCGACTTTATGCAAATATCAAGCGAAAAACGCGGTCGGCAGCCAATTGCTGTGAGGTTCGGGATGTGACGTCTGTTTTGAGAGTTTAAAAATATGCAAATTGTGCCGGAGTTTATGCTGGATTTAGTGCGTAAATCATTTTGTTTACAAATTAGACGCTTTGCAGTTGTTATATATATGTTAAATATTTTATTTTGGATGTGTTCATTGTGATTATATTGGCTGGGTTTATAAAAGTTTATAAAATTGAAAGGATATTTGCTTGGTGCATTTGGAAACAAAGCTTGTCTATTTCTAAATGTAATCGCGTGCATCGCAGATGATTATACTGTCCGTGTGTTGAAAAAACTTTGATTAAACACACTCGCAACAGACGCACCCCAAAGCGGAGACGTTACAGCGTTGCCAGCGGCACTGAGCGGAGTTTTGCCGCTGTAGTGGACACGCACCGTTATTACACCATATATTATGGAACTTGTGTTAGTTATGTCCAAATTATGTAGTATATAAAAAAGAAGTTGTGTCATTTGATGTGGAAGTAAATAATTTTACTATTGTAAAAATGTCAGTCCACAAAACATGTTGGTCCTATTTTTGAAATAACATGCTCAGTGCCCTATCATTATCACCAGTCAGGTAAAAACAAACAAAAAAACAATTATAAACATTTTTATCTGATTTTGCAGCAGTTAAATTGTAGTAATAAAAAGCTACGTGTTTATTTTTTTTTTTTTGTAAATATCTGCAACAAGTAACAGGATACATTTTATTTTTTTGCACATTTCAATCCCATCTAGAGAATCAGAATCGGCAGGATGCATCGGACACATTGCCACCTTGCCCATGTGGAAGCAAAAGAAAATGTTGCTGGGAAAGTGCTAATTTGGTCATATTTTGATGAGAAAATGCTTCTTTTTTTTTGCATCAGTTCATTACATTTTGAATTCGCTAGAGACCAAAACCAAGTCGTCAGCAGGGCGTTTTACTTACAATTTATAATCATACTCGAAAACTTGCTTGTCTCTGGCAATCAGACGACTGTGAATCCTGAGTCTTGTGTATATAATATAAACCAGCTTAATCTCATCATCAACATTTTTTTATTTGATTTTGGGAACTGTCTGTGTCCTTTATGTCGGTACATTGGAAACTGGTTTCATCAGAATAACTTGTAGCTCGTCTTTTATCAGGTTGTCCAGAGGGATGAAGCTGAAAAAGAGCTTGCAAGTTCCACAATGACTGTGTTCGTCATCAGGGAAGAGGGTGATTCTCTCCAACCACCACATGACATTGGTATAGTCATTGAAGGTGTGAAAGTCCTGAACAGGTTGCCATCAGTCGCACATGCATGTGTCATGTTATTTGGCCTAATTTATGTGCTGAACTTGAGCTATCCAGGTGAGCTGGAACACACCTTTGATGCACTACAAAAGTTATTTATGGAGATTGAACCAAAGAAAATGACGCGCAAAGTTCTCAGCCTCAGTGTTAAGCTGTGAAAGTAAATTTGCCAAGAGAAATACATTTGGATACGTTGTATTTGGTTCTGTTTTAGAGCTTGTACTCAAATACATTGCAGGTTAATGAATCACTGTTCAATGAAACACACTTTAAACTGATGTTAAACTCAATTTATTGTGAAGTTGTTTTGTGGTATAGATATTTGGCCACATCGTTAACATATTAAAACGTTTAAACAGTTTTACAGTTATTAAAGGCTATTGCATTACATTTCTCAAGTTTTACATATTTCACTGCTTCATTGATTGGTAATGTGCTCAATATTGATGTGGGACTCTTAAGCACTTTTTATTTTATTTTATTTTTTTGTTAATCTAGCCAAGTTTGTACAGTGAAACTGTATTGCACTTAATTGCTGTTACAAAAAAAGGTCAAACCATATTTACTGTCAAAGCTGTGGATGTTTTACTGCTTGCAGAATTAAATTTCAGTCCTTTCGAAGTTATTTTTGTGTCTTTATTTAAGGAAAGTGAGCTACAGACCGAAACAAGGTATTTTCAGTTTTATCTGAAGTACAACAAAACTTGAATATGGGAGCAACTTTGGCTTTTTTATTGACGCATTATAATATTGACCTAAATATATTGACTTTGTTATAATTAAAATTGATAGTTTGTTCTGAGTAAAAAATTCAACTTGAAAAAACCTAATCTAATAACTTGTAACAAAATTACATAAATTTTATTAGTTTTTTTTCCAAAGTAAAAATTCAATTTATTTTATTGAAACTGAAAATATTAGTTTTTCCAAAATGAAAAAAATAATTTGAACCAAAGCAAAATTTTGATTAACATCAAGTAAAAACGTATAGTTTCAGCCAAATCAAAAAAATAATTTGAGAGAAACTAATTACATCTATTTAATTAGTTTATTTCAAAGTAAAAACTTCACTTGGATGTAATTGTAAATGTTAAGTTTTTCTAAAATAAAAACACTAGGTTGTATCAAAGCAAAAAAAATTACACACGTTCTTTGTAACAAACGATATTATTACTTTGGGTTAAGGTAAAACGTTGTGTTGGAAAAAATTTAAATATTGGTTTGACATTAACTCAAAATTTACGGTTTTAACTAAATCATAAAAACAATTTGAGAAAATCTAAAAAAAAAAAAATCTGTTTTTTTAAGTTAATCCAAAGTATCATTTTTTTCAGTGTACATTGTAACCAGAAATAAGTAGCCTATATAAATGGCTGCTATTTTGCTTAAGTTTATTTGTAATTGCAAGAAAGAAAGAAAGAAAGAAAGAGGGCAGAAATGAGGTTAGGAATGAAAAGTCAGTAGGCCTATGTAGTTTCTTCATTCACTGTGACCTTTACCTGCACTGGATGGCCAATTTCACATGTATTTTGTGTATTTTCAAAATACTGTATTTGTATTTAAATAATTGTTTTCACACATTTTGTATTTAAAAAACAACAACTCCCTGATCACTTTGTAGCGAGTAAGGAGTACAGATATCAACAGTGTTTTTGCAGCTTTTGCAGTGTGTTTGCAGTTGTTGGTAGCGGTTTATCGTGTTGATTATGGGACAGCGACAATTTCGTAGAGTGGGAGTTGAGGGAGGAGGTGAGTGTGTGCACGGGATAAATCCCCGAACAACACTGACACCCACCGACCACAAGGCGGAGCTCCATCCTCGTCCTGACGAGACGCCTGTGGGCATCGGTGAGGCGGAGAGAAAGGAGGAGAGAGGGAAAAAGAAAACAAAGAATAAGGGGCAGAAAAAGAGGACATCTCGGAAGTTTGCCTCTTTTTTCTTTGGTTCGTCTCGCCCCAAATCCACCAAAGCTCAGGGTGAGCAGGTGGAGCAGTGTGAGGTGGACCAGGACACTGATGAAGCCCCATCCAGGAGGTGTACTGATGGTAAATTATGAGCTCTGAACAACACAAACTCTCTCTTATACTCTTTTAAAACACTCTTTTATTCTCTTTTTTTTACTCTTTTCATCACACGAGCAGTGCGCTTTGTTTTTTTTTTATGTTGCTAACTTAGGCAACCACTGAAACAGTTGTGCTGTCAGTCAAGTAAACGTCAAATCAGCCTTTTATTAACTTTATTTACTTTCTGTTAAAACTGTGGTAGTTGGTTCGTGAAGTCGTTAAGCTCCTGGTAACCCGCGGTAAAACGCGAGGCGCCTGGGGCGCTTAAACAGCGCGCAGAACGCTCACTGCCATAGGAAACCAAATTGAAAAAAAAAGCGCCTCTCACTGCAAAAAACGCGTCACGTGTGATCGGGGCCAATCATTTACAGTACACACAATATATATAAAACAACACATCACACATTATAAAAAGGCAGATAAATGAATTTATTCCACGATGTGTTTGAATATAGATGAAATATAGTTTGAAGATGTGGCGGATGATTTTAAAACAAGCTTGTGGTTGATATTCCTCTCTTTAGATCAGATTTCTGTACAGGACATCATCTTTACTGCAGAGGATAATGATCATCAGGAACCTCCTTCCAGTAGTCCTGAAGTCCCCCCCACTGCCGAAAACCAGCAAGTGGAGGACGTCAAGACTCAAGATCAGGACAGTCCAGCCAGATCATCACCAGGTGACACTGGATCACATCGGCTGAGACAGCTGGACTGTGACAAGATCGTGAGGATCGAGGGTGAGTTTACTGCAAGTTTACTGTCTGATATAAAATATAACACACACACACACACACACACACACACACTCTCTGAAAGTGAATATGTATATAGGAAAGTATATGTTTTAAATAATGCAGCTGATACTGCTGTAAGGTTTCTTTTAGTTTGTTTTTTTTCCTCCATAATTTTAAATCACCATTTGTCTTTTTTTGCAGTTCACTTAAATAGTCATGCGACAAATTAATTTTTAAAAGTACAAATATTACAAATATATTTCCCTATTAACATTTCATCAGAGAGTATTGCCTCACTGCAGGACACTGTTTTATCAAACAATAAACAAATACAAATAATTATGTTTTAATAGATCACATTATCTGTAAATACGCCATTGGCAAGAAATTGGGGGAAGGAGCATTTGGCTCTGTCTTTGAAGGGACCCGTTGCAAGGACGGCCTCGAGGTAGCTGTGAAATTCACAGCGAAGACAAAGAACCAGCTATACACCAGCCTTGTACGTAGACTGTGCTCTCTATGTTTGCAATTTATAACATTTTAATGTAAATCACAGAGTTCAAATATTTCAATAGATAGACAGACTTGGCTAAATTCTTATTTGAGAAACCAATCCTATGTCTAACAATAATAAAAACTGTCATTCTTCTAGCCTGACCATCCCAAACCAGTTCCACTTGAGGTGGCCTTGACAGTAATGGCCAATCAAGGCCCAAGCTGTGGCCACATTATAAAGTTGCTGGACTGGCAGGACCATCTCGACCAGTACATCATGGTCTTAGAACGGCCCACACCCTGCATGGACATGCACAGCTTTTGGCAGCTTAACAGAGGCCGCTTCATCGAGAAATTAGCCTGTCACTTCATGCGGCAGGTGATTTCCGCTGCTGCCCTGTGCTGTTCCAGGGGTGTGCTTCACCGAGACATCAAAATGAAGAACCTCCTGGTCAACACAGAGACCCTGGAGGTCAAATTGATCGATTTCGGCTGCGGGGACCTCATGAAACGCTCATCCTACAAAAACTACTCTGGTATGTGTTATTATTTAAAACATACATTTTGGGATTTAAAACATACATTTTGGGATTTAAACTCCAGTGACCAGTTACACCATGTCTCAGACATCACACAGTGAGATATTAACAATACACTAACAAAACTCTCAAAGAATAGTCAATATTAATATAATTTTTGTTGACTAAAATTAAATGCCATTTCAGTTAAAGTGAGAAAAAGCAAGCTTACACATGTGACAAACTCCTATCTCCAGGCACAGCAAGGTATTGCCCTCCTGAGTACTTTGAGAAGGGCAAGTACTATGGGAAGCAGGCAACGGTGTGGTCGCTGGGGGTGCTGCTGTTTGCCATGATCACCGCCCGTTTCCCAGACAGCAGAGATATCGCTTTGATGGACCCTGATGTCTGGTTCCAGCCGGGCTTCTCAGATGGTTAGTACAAAAAAGATGTTCTTATGGATTATGCAGGAATCTTTCCCATTTTTACAGCTTAGAGAGCAAGTGTAAAGTTGAAGGAAATAATTAGACAACTCTCAATCTTTCTGCGCAGAATGCTGCTGCTTTATTCGAGGTTGCCTGAAGAGGAACCCAAAGCGGAGACTCCATCTGGATGAGATGCTCTCCCATGACTGGTTCAAGGTACTGAGTCTAAGACAAGCTAAAATGATTTTGAAGGCTATTTGTTGATAATTTGGCTTGATTATGGACATCAGCTTCTTTACATTACCATTCAGTACCTGCTGTAACTGTCATATACTGAATCCTTATACATGGCACAGATGTATTTTTATACCTAATGAAAAATGCTTTCTAATTGTGTTTCAGGTCATGAAGAGGGTTTAGCCTTGCGTCTGGCGGGCTGACACAGATGACCCCTCCATCTCTCCAGCCTCAGCGTCTTGCAGGGCTGGCAGGCCTTGGTTGCGTCTGGCGCCTTGGTAGTTTTAGCGTCTTGCAGAACTACTTGCCTAGGGATGTGTACATATTGTAAGTAGTTTAGTTTTACTTAGTTAAGTTAGCCCCTCCATCTCTCCAGCCTCAGCGTCTTGCGGGGCTGGCAGGTCTCGGTTGCGTCTGGCGCCTTGGCTTGAGGTGGTAGTTTTAGCGTCTTGCGGAACTACTCGCCTAGGGATGTATATTGTAAATAGTTCATTTAGTTTTAGTTAAGTACTGCTCCATCCAATCATATTTTTAACAATGGAGTCACCCAGAGCTCTCTGTTCAGCCCGTCCCATAAGTTCCTCGCCCTGCCGCCCTAGAAGTTTCTACCACTTGTATCCGGGTCCCTGAGAGGGGGTTTCACATAGCTCTCTTTCTCAGCTGCCTTTGACCCAGAGGTCCTGTCAGGGCTGCTCCAGAATTCCCAGTGAAGATATTCTAAAATATTCTAATATTCGTTCGTTGGGTTGGTATTCGATTTGAAAATTTGACATTCGAATATTCGTTTATTTTATTTTTTGCACACCTGGGATCCCCCGCGAAACGGTTCTCATTCGCGCTTGAATAAGGCCGGCGACACACTGGCTGCATGGCGTGAGCATCTCATCTCAGCTGCGTGGCGTGTCCGTTTTTATTTCGGCTACCATGTTAACAGGTTGGAGTTTGCACACTGCCTGCGTGAGCCACGCGGAAAACGCGTGCATGCTACAAATAGAACCGACGCCTAATGGGCCTTTCACACAGGACGCAGTATGCGCAGCGCTTGCCGCTGGGTTCAGCGTTGCCCTTCAGATACAACGCGATTTGCGCTACGCTATGACGTTTAAATGAGTTTGATGAGTTTTAAAAACTTTTAGCGGGAGCTCTATTATGTCTGTTGTCAGCAGCAAATGTCCCTATACGACCTCAAACTTGTATCGTACAGCTCAGGAAATTTCCGACACACACAGTAATAGCCGTTCATCCATTTTGATTTCCGTGCTTGTTTGGATCCCCCGATTCTATTGGCCACGCTGGTAATCGTCACAGAGCGCAGCGGCAAAAGTTGAACTATTTTGAACTTTGACCGCGGCGTGCGCTTGAGCCATTGAGATGAATGGGTTTTATAGCGCAGCGCCGCGCATACTGCGTCCTGTGTGAAAGGCCCATAAGTGTTCCAGCAACGGGAGTATTCTCTGGCTAGAGTGCAGAACAGCGGAGTGTGTATGGACAGAAGTGCATGTCTGAGCTTGTGTTTTGGTTTAAGCTGTGTTGCTTTGACATTGTGGAAAATAGAATAATAGAAACGAAATGTATTAGCCTTTTTACCCGTTAATATAAATCTAAATTAATCTCGTTTTTAATTTAACTTAATTTCGTTTTTCTTTATTTAAATTTCGTTTTTCTTTATTTAAATTTCATTTTTTCTTTATTTAAATTTCATTTTTCTTTATTTAAATTTCATTTTTCTTTATTTAAATTTCGTTTTTTCTTTATTTAAATTTCGTTTTTCTTTATTTAAATCTACACTTTACTGTGCCAGTAATTTGTTAGTCAGAAAAATATTAGACTACCTTAAAAGTAGCCTATTGCTTAAGTTAACAGACCTGTGTGTGTGCGTTTTATATCACTAGTGCGGTGTCTGTTCTCGGAGCATATAAGCCCTGCCCGCGTGAGGTGCGCCGCTTCCCGCTCGCGCTGTTCTGTATTAATTCTGAATGTGTCGCGTCTCGCGTGTCCATATATTGCACCAAATGCAACACTGCACTCCCTTGTGAAGTCGATTGGATGAACGGTTCTCAAAATAATCAAAATACAAACAGACAGACAGACACATAGAGAATACCGCCTTTATTAGAGAGAAGAATATGTTCAGCACCCTCTCTCCGAAGCTTCGAATATTCGATGTTCCCCTTCAGGGAACTACTGCTGCGTGGAAACGCGGTGGGAACGCCTCCAGCGTAGTGCGTCTGAAGCATGAATGAAATCAGTCAATGGCGAGACGGAACGTAGTAGGCGGGTGACGTCACCGACCAGGAAACTATAAAGCACCCCAGAATCACAAGCGTGACAGCTTTCTGTTACTTCAGCAGCTCTCTGTGTGTGTTTGAATCAGCAAAGAAATATTGTGTGTTTGTCTGTTTCTAGTGTGATTAGGCAGGAGTTTTTCACTATATATTCCTATAGCTGATTGTGAGCATTGCGTGCGCTTTCCATTAAGAACGCTGCGCTCGCGGCGATCGCTCTTTGAGGAGGGCGGTTCGCTGCGCGCTCCCCGTGGCTCGGGTCCCGCTTCTGTCGAGGCAGAGCGGCGGCGTCAGTCGTGGGGTTCGCAAATGGATCTCACCGCGGGGTTTGAGACGGGCCCCGCCCTATCTCAACCTTCACCGGTGGGATCCAGTGCCTCTATCCAGGCTCTGGAAGCACGCTCTGCGGTTACTTCCGACCCGGATGAGGCACATGATGTTCAAGTCCTTCAGCTATCCAGTTCTGAGGAGCTGGATGTTGAAAGTCTTGCAACAGATGAGACTGGAGACTTGTCATCCAGCAACCTGCTGAAGATGAGCTTATGAACGTTTTATCTCGTGCTGTTGAGAAGCTCAACATTGATTGGCCAGTTGATAGGCAGGAGTCTAAACATAAAAGCAAACTTGATGAGAGATTTCTGCCGTCACGTTCTCAGCCTTCTCGCCGGTGCTTACCTTTCTTCCCAGATCTTCACACTGAGGTGTCGAAGACCTGGGCTAGACCGGTTTCTAGTAGAATTTATACCAACCAATCTAACGCTTACGGTAATATTATGGGAGCCAAAGCATTAGGTTATGTGACGATGCCGAGGGCGGAGGAGACGCTTGCGAGCTATCTCTCTCCCGAATCGGCATCGTCGCTTAAAGCACCGTGCCCTTCCCACCAGATCATTAAAAAATACGTCCGCGCTGGTGGGAAAGGCATACTCGGCGGCGGGCCAGGCGGCTGCGTGCTTGCATACGATGGTTATCATGTAGGCATATCAGGCCGATCTGCTTAAGGAAGTGAGTGAGGGGGGAGAAATTTCTGCTCAAACTATAAATGAGCTCAGACAGACAGCTGATTTAACTCTCCGGGCCACCAAGGAGACCGCTAAATCCATCCATGGCCACGGAGAGGCATTTATGGTTGAATCAAACGTAGAGCTCCGTGTCAAAGAAGCTCAGGTTGCTAAGCTTCCCAGAGGTTCCTGACATTACCACAAAGTTTCCTCCCAATGGTGCAGAGCATAGGTGCCGATAGCACCCACGGAACCCCGGAGGCCCGGAGCACCCACGGAAAATACAGAGCAACCACGTGTGCCAGACTGCCAGTAGGCTACATTCATTTAAAATTAAACATTGCAGTTGGTGCTATGTGAAGCGTCTGTCACACTGTGATTGGTTATGTCGCTGTCAGTCGCCTGCTCCATATCCTATCCACCAATCACAGCGTTTCTCGGACGAAAACACCTCTTTAGTGACCCCGCTCCATCCCCCCACGCCCACTATACAGTGCCGTGCGTGTATGTGCTTTCGGTAATCAGATTCAGAGTGACACTAAAATGGGCAGATTTCTTATTAAAAAAGCAAAACCTAATAATGATGCGAGTGTATCGACATCCACCACAATTGCCCTGTAAGAAGCACATAACAGCGAAGCTAGAAGCAGCGAAGCTAGCAGTAGCGAAGCTAAGAGCAGAGAAGGAATCTACAGTGAAGCTAGGAGTTGCAGTGAAGATGGACAACGACATAAGGGAAGGACATACCAGGCTAGTTGGAAAGGAAAATTCCCCTGGATAGCTTATGACTCCACAAAAAACAAAGTGTTTTGTAACATCTTGGGCCGGTTTCACAAAGATAGACTTTGACTATGGCTTAGATATAGTAGATAGTCAGACTTCAGATAGACATCTAAATCAGACCGTTGCACAAAGCACTTAAGACTCTGACTATCTTAAGGACTACACTGCAATGCATTCTGGGTAAAATAAGACACTTTTCAAAACAAAAAACATGGCGGATCGAGTAAGCGCATTCAACCGCTCAGTGCAGTTTACCCCAGCGGAAAATATGTGTTTGTTGGAGGAGTATAAATGACGGTGTATGTTTTTATGTTTCCATTGTTCGATCGCGCCCGTGCCTCTCTCTCTCTGACACACACACACAAACACACACACATTTCAGCATTGCAATCTTGACATCGCAGCCTGTTATTATGCAGCATTCACACCAAACGCGAATAGAGCGTCAAATTCGCGTCTAGTTCGGCGCTTGAACATTTTGAATCCATTCGCGCGTCCAAGGCGAATAGGACGCGCATATAAAGCGAGCGTTTGAAGCGAAATAGACGGGCGTTCAGAGCTATGACTCCACTATGACTCTACTAACGTTACCCCCAGTTGCGTGAGCGGTGTATTGCATTTCACGCATCGCCCGTGACGCTTGCGTCCACTGCTCAGACTATGAAAGGGAGCGCGTCGATCGTTGCTCGCGTTGACTATGTAACGGCCCTAACAGTTACAAGGACATTTTACTTGGGAATGTAATAACTGGAAGAAATGTTTAAATTATGAGCCATTTTCCCTTTTCTTTTGGCAGTTTGTAACTGATTGTTACTGCTGGTTGCCAAGGTAACATAGAGTCTTAGACCTAAGTTAGCCTGGGGTAAGGTGTCTAATTTTTTTGGTCTAAATTAAGTCAGGCTTTATTTTTGTGAAACAGTCTAACTTGCATTAGACTAGTCTATGAGCAAATTTTAGACTGGTCTAAGACTTTAGACTATAAAATAGCTTTGTGAAACCGGCCCCTGCACTACAGCTAAAAACATGAATGTCCCTCTTCCATCATCAACCCACGACCAAGAATCTTTAAAAGCTTTCATTCAAGATGGTTTTTCGAGCTGGGCTAAAGCACTCGAACGATTTAGAGCACATGAAAAGGGCAATTTGCATCGCACTGCCGTTAGCATTATGGCAGCTACTAATGCAGGTGTTAATGTTGCTGCTTCGCTCTCTGCTGGTAAACAAAGGCAGATGGCTGATGCCAGAATCGCTTTGCTGGCTATTCTTTCTACTGTCCAATTTCTTTCCTGTCAGGGAGTGGCCATTAGAGGAAAAACTGACCAAGAGTCCAATTTTATGCAGATGCTATATGTGTGTGCTAAAGATATCCCAGAGTTAAAGTCATGGCTGGCTCGTCAGGAGAACAAGTGGCTCTCTCATGACATCCTAAACGAGATGATTGAAATGATGGCTCATGATGTCTTGAGAAAGCTAATTGGAGAAGTACAGTCTGCTGGGGTTTTCTCTGTAATTATGGATGAGACAACCGATATTACGGTCAAACAGGGTTCCCGCGGGGTCTTAAAAAGCCTTAAAAGCATTGAATTTATTAATTTGGAAATAATACCTTAAAAAGACTTTAAAAAGTCTTGAATTTTGATGTCTGGGTCTTAAAAATTGTGCTGTATCTAACTTCTCCGTATTGTTTTTTTCCTCAAAAGTTTCATTTGTCAACCACGATTATTTTGATTAAATAACGTAGTATAAAGAGTGGCGGAACCAATAATTGAGAACGCAACGCAGCACCGGGTCACAGTACAAAATACTGCGAACACATGTTGCCTTCAGTAAATGAAGATCACGCACTACAGCACCACAACCATAGACTGCAAAACAACACAGACCTCAAGCAAAGGAGAAGCGCGAAAAATCAAAGAAAATCTCAGCATTCCACAGGAAAGGTTGACTGACGCCGTTATATTTTTAACGTTTGTTTTATGTTAGCAAGCTACCAATTTCATTCTGAGGTTATGCGGGGTTCCAGACTGCGACCAAAATGGTCGCATATGCGACCATTTTTTGAGAATGTGCGAGTTAAAATTTTATGTGGTCGCATTTGTCCGAGTGCATGGTCATGTAGCCTACTACTCAGTTAAATTCACGCATGAATTTTCCTGCATTGAACTTGTTTTAGTGCCCGCCAAAGTGAATTTTTGTCCCGCCAAAGTCTTATTTGATCGGTGAGTAATGTAGATGAACTGCTGTGATTGTGACAGGGCGCATGTTTAACTTAAAGAACGAGCAGAGAGAGAGAGAGAGCCGAGTTTTTTAAAATCATGTTTCCTGACTCCGAGGTTGCAGCTACATTCTCGTGTGGAAGCAACAAAACGGCATATATTACTAAATTCGGATTAGCTCCCTTTATAACGAAAGAACTGACTGACCATATCAATATGTCCAACGGGTTTGTGATCATGTTTGACAAAAGTCTCAATAAGATGACGAAAAGTAAGCAGTTGGACCTTCATATTTGCTACTGGGCGGACGACCACGTCCAGTCACAATACTTCGGATCGCAGTTTATGGGTCATGCAATGGCGGTGGACTTGCTCAAACATTTCAAAGTAAGTTTTTATTCTGAATTTTAAAAATGTTGAGTTTTTTTATTTATAAGTAATATATGATATAGTTAAGTAAGTAGCATAACACGACCAAGTGAGCTGTTCTATAATATCACGATTGCAAATGTTACATTGAATGTATAGTTTAATAAGTAGCCTAGTTAATATGTAGTCACTTACAATTTAGACGCAATATCGTTTTGTTCTATTTTACCGACGAAAATAGTTACAAAAGAAAAGCAACACTAAAGTGCTGCGTTTTGTTATTGAATGATTCAGCATTTTGAACAAATCGTTTTAATGAATGACTCAATGATTCATTTATTAAGACGGTCACTTGCCTCCACCTATTGGTTTATTGTTTAAAGGCATCATTGTTTTTTTAATATTATTTGTTTAAACATCAATCTCATAAAATTATTTATTACAGTTGCAATTTTGCAGTGTAAATGACTTAATTTGATTGATAACGGCAGCCTTTATTAAAACTGAATTTGATCAAATGTAAGAATTTGACAGGAAAGAGAGTGCATATATATAGTAAGGTTTAAAAATTGTCCTTATAAAAGTAAATAACGCTCTGGTGTAAAAATCACAATTATGCAGATTTAAGTATGTAAAGCCTGATGAGAATATTGCTTCAAAATAAATTTTATTTATTTATGACAGACATTATTTAAAAAGTAGAAACATAATTATGTCATTAAAATTTTATTATAACATTATTATAAAAACTTCCTTATGTGTGATTTAAATGGAAGTAGCTTACAAATAAATAATTTTTAACCTTTAATATTAGAATGATGTACCATCTGGGGTTCCTTATGGTTTACTTTACAGCATTAGTTGAGAGATTTTTTTCTTGTTATGTGCTGTACCTGATAGGCCCCAACTTAATTAATATGATATCAAATTGTTTTGATTATTGTTTTTATTGTTTATTTTTTTACTTGAAGGAAATGTCTTGAAGCAAAATGTTTTCTTGTCAGAATGCACCAGAATGCTTCATTTACATGTTTAAATCATAAAAATTGTCTCATGGGGGATAATTCCCCAGACCCCCCTACAACAAATTACTTCGTAAACATGTCACCGTTTTCACCAGTTGTGAGTTTGCAGGTCTGAACCTGTATCTCACCACTCATACAGAACCCTTTAACCTTGAGGCCCCAACCTCCATCACACTAACTATTATGTAGGCTATATAATGTGTTTGTTTAAAATTTGCTTTTCATGTCTTTTAGGAGTGTGTATGTGACCTTGACTTGAGGAAGATGGTCTCTGTGTCTATGGATGGACCCAATGTTAATTGGCGTTTTTTTTAGATGCTGCAGCAGGAGCATGCAGAGCATTTTGGGGGTGCTCAGCTGGCAGTGGTGGGGAGTTGTGGCCTGCATACTCTCCATAATGCTGTCAAATGTGGATTCACCGACTGGCATATGGAGAAGTTCCTAAGAGCTCTGCATACAATTTTTCACAATGTGCCAGCAAGAAGGGAGGATTTCTGTAATCTCACAAAGTCCAAAATCTTCGCTTTGCCTTTTTGTGGTCATCGCTGGGTCGAGAACCTCCCTGTGGCGGAGAGGGCCCTTGTCATCTGGCCAGACATGATGAAGTATGTTGAGGCTGTTAGCACCAAAAAGCTTCCTAACCCTGGGACGTCCTCCTATGATACCATTGCGGCGGCGACCAAAGACCCTCTCATTCTGGCAAAGCTTCACTTTTTCATGGCAGTGTGTCGAAGTGTAACACCTTTCCTCACCAGATACCAGACTGATGAGCCTGTGCTGCCTTTCATTGGTAATGACTTGGCTGAACTGCTGAAGGTGAGGTGAATCTTCTCATTTTATTGTCATAGTGATTTTAAAATCTCCTCTCGTTCACAGTTACGCTAAGACTACAGCTAAGACTAAATGAATTGAAAATGCAAATATTTTGAATAGTCAGATAAATTAGGCTCATTTAATAATACTGAAGAAAAGAAACATTGTAAAGTCAGAGTGCTTATTTTGTATTGTAAAATATTTTGTATTCTCAAATATGTATATTTTTGTCTTTTCATAGAGTTTGCTGAGGCGATTCATCAAACAAGAACTTCTCAATGATGCCACACCTCAGCATTTGGTCCGGCTTGATGTTAGTGACATGCAGTCCAGGGTTCATCTAAGAGCTGTTGATATTGGCATTGGAGCTGAGGCTGCAATAAAGGTATTTAGGAAATATATAATGTGTGACCAGGCTGCTCCTGGTGTCCCTGTTGTTAGACCCGTCTACTCAGCCCCTCACTGGATAGAAGGAAAGCGGAGGGAGAGGAAGCTATTTACTTAATTTAGTCCCCATTCATCCTTAGGAACGTCAGCAGCAGAGTAGATCCACTGAGGAGCTTTCTGTCCTCCAGTTCAGAAAGGAATGCATGGAGGGTCTGTCCAAAATTGTGAAGAAGATTCAAGAGAAGAGCCCTTTGAAATTCCCAACTGTAAGACAAATGACTTGTCTTAACCCAGCTGTGATGTATTCAAATCCAGAATTGTGTCAGGGCCAGATGAAGTGTCTAGTCAAAAGGTTTCTTCAAGACAAGCAGTTAGATGGGGTTGCTACAGGTACATAAGATTAAGTCCTGACGTTAGGCATACAATTTACAAAAGAAACACGTGTACATTTGATGTGAGTGCTTTTTCTTTCACTCTTTCTTTAGGTGATCTGATCATTCAGCAATTTTCACAATTGTTGTCCCTGGAGGTGAGGAATGAGAAGTTCCTGTCTTTCAAGCCCCTCGAGAAGAGGCTGGATGTGTTTCTCCATCCTTATATAAGTCAGTCCTACCCACAGCTCTGGGCTTTCATCAGAAACCTTCTGCTCCTCTCCCATGGGCAGGCTACGGTGGAGAGGGGCTTCTCTATCAATAAACATGTAGAAACTTGTAATATCCAAGAGGACACTGTCATTGCACAAAGAGTTGTGTGCGATTACGTGTCCATGCATGGGGGTGTTACCAAGGTGCCCCTCACACCAGAGCTCCTGTCTTCAGTCACATCAGCAAGGGTGAGGTACAGGATGCATCTTGAAAGTGAACGAAAGAAAAAAGAATCTCAAGCACATAGTCAAAGAAGAATAATGATTGAAGAGGAGTTGGAGCAGCTAAAAAAGACAAGACAGACCATCCAGGAAGTTGCGGAGCATCTGAGGAGGGATGCAGACAAGATGGCAGAGGAGGCTGAGGGCAAACAAGGCAGCAAAATGGCAGAGCTAATTGCCAAGTCAAACGCGTTGAGAAGAAGCTACAAGCAGAAGTTGACAGAACTTGAGAGCCTGGGCGAAAAAATTGCAACCAAGGCAGCAGAGCTGCGAAGGCTGTAGTGTTCAACACCAAGTTCAAATCTATTTGTTTATTTGTTTATTACAAATCAAATGTGTTACGCTGTTGCGTATGTATTAAATATAACTGATAATTTAAATAAAATGTTTTATTTAATTCAAGTAGCCAACTTGTACATAATTATTTTCTAGGGTTCAAAATTTATACAGATTTGACATTTTCCCCTCATACTTCTGTCAGAATGGGTACGAAGTTGGCATTGAATTTCATTTGAAATGGTATTAAAAAGGTCTTAAAAAGCCTTGAATTTCATTTGGAGGATCCTGGGGGTACCCTGTACTATATAGTAGGCGAAAACAGTACGTGAAGGAAGCAGTACGTTCGAAACATCAGTATTCATAAAAGAGTAGGCGAGAAGTTCCCGGATGGCTTACTGCTTCAGGCCAGATTTTCGAGTGCTCGACCGATGGATACTCTTCTATCCCAGGAGGCCACGCGAGAGGATACGTCATTATCAAACATCGCAGAGATCAGCGGGTGCTTTCAAATGTGAGTAACACGGTTCCTTGTGTTAAAATTGCATGTGTTGAACTACTGTAGAGTAAACTGTTGAATTGTTGAAGGTGTAAAGACGTTACACAGTATAGTATAGTTGTGATTTTGCTGTAAAAACACGTTTTATCATGTATAACGTTAGCTAACGGGGAGCTCCAGTAAGGACACGCAAGTTAGGTCTCTAAGGTGGATTTACATAAGCCATACACCTTAAAGACGCTTATTTTAAATGTCTATTTACATCTGACAGGAAAATCTTGAAATATCACAACATGAAATAGACATCTGAGTGATGAATGTGTGCTATTATGTAGAACAAATCTATAAAGTAACTAAACATAAGTTATCTATTTTATTTGTCTATTTTACTGTTGATAAATTGAGGAACATTTATGTTGGATAAAAAGTTAAAAAAAACCTCAGCATGTAAATGTAGTGTTGAGCTCATAAATCACAGAGGTAATGTGAGTCTGGTCTGGATGTCACAGGGACAGATGAACAGATGTGTGTTTATCCAGTGGAGAGTGTCTCATGAAGCTGAATGCTGCCATCAAAGGCTTTGAGTATATTACAGAAATTAATAACTATTTAAATATTAAGTTGTAGTTCATTTTAATTATTGTAATTTCAAACAGAGCTATTACAGCACTTTTCTGATTCTTGATTTCTGTGCATTTGCTGCAGATCTTTTGTGGTGGAGCAGGACCTGCAAGGAAAGATGATGGCGGCATTTGTGAAAAAAAGCGTTTTTGTCTTCTAAATAATACTGAAATCAATTGTGTGGTTGAAATTACTGCTTTTGTGTTGTGTTTGTGCATTTTTGTAGGATCTGAAATGTCAGCAGGCTGGTGTGAGCACTGAGGATGAGGAGCCCAGAGCTGAATCCTGGAGATGGTGCCATAGACGAGACCCTCCATCACTCCACCTGCCCTTATGAGACCCTCCATCACTGCCCTTATTGCCTCAGTTTGTGAAGCACAACACAACACGCAACAACCTCCGGCACGAAGGAAGGGCTCACCTCTGGCGGTCAGCTGATTCATTAGAATAAAGCCGCAGAATGGGCACCACTGTGTTGAGATGGCAGAAGGATGTGGGGTTCACCGCCTGTAGCCTATACATACATGATTGTAGTTTGAATAAAGCTTTGTTTCATGTGTTGACTTGTATATGCATTTGTTTATTGTGTGATGGTGACTTTCATTCATTCTTTTACTAATTTATTAATATTTCTCATTGTTGTCAGTAAATAAAATATTATTTAATTAATGTTTTATTTAATTGTTTGAAAGAAAATGTAGATATGTTCATTATATACACATCTAGAGGGTATTCAATCATGCATAGCTATGTCATATGACATACATTACATTTTGTTTTATTGAATTATATCATTTTCAGTAAAAAGTAATATAATTAAGTATTGGTCAGCATTTATTGTTGTTATTATTGTATGTTTTGGGGTGGGATAGCAATGCAGTTCATTCTGAGGTAATATTAATTTTTAATATTAATGATACTTAAATTTTTCGAGTACAAAATCAACAGTTATCTCCAAAGGCGAATCTTCGCACAGCTGCCCTTTGTGCAGACATTACAAACACTGAGGAAAACCATTGTAGGTAGGGCTGTCGAGTTACTGATGTTATGAGATATATATATATATATGGCAAAGCGGGGAGGGGGCAACTCCAGTGGAGACGCCAATAATGGCAACAATGGTCGACTACGCCACCCCAGAATAACCAACCCCTGGGGAATAACAGCCCTAAGGGCACACAGGTTCGTTAATCAAGGATGGGTGAGGAGACGTGAGTCATATTGAAAAAAAGACATACACGTTTATTTTCATCAACCTTGAAAACATAAATATTTAAAACGTCACAGCAAGATTCTTAGAATCAATTTTACAGTAACGTGCACAATATGTACCAAACACACATAACCACAAACCTATATTTAAGTTGAGCTAGTTGACCAGCAGCGGAGGTACCTGGAGGCACGGGCTAGCTGCCTCAATTAGAAGAACCCCAGTAACCCAAACACACGCCCACACACAAACGTGAGGATTGGATACAAGAAAACACACGGCACTAGGTGTAATCACCACACACCATACAATAACAGCTAGCCTCCCCGCTCCAGAAACCCCCAGCTCCTGCAAAGAAAATAAATACAAAACAAATACAAAAAAACAACAAGCTTATAAAAGACAATTTAGGTATAACACAGCAAAAGAAAACAACAAAATACAAATTACTTATCTCAAAAAAAGAAAAACAAATTAAAAGCACACACTTCACTCAGACTCAGCAGTTATAAATTACAATGCCCAGAATGAAGTATGATCCATAACAAAAAAATGAAGTACCTACTCATTGAGTATGCGGTTTCGAACGCAGCCACTGTCTTCGGAGCCAGACGAAAGTGTAAACAAGACTTCACCGTCTCCAAACTAAGCGCTGTCTTGCTCTCTCTCCCTCGCACATATTAATCAAAATAAATCGACACGGTGGTAAAAGGTCGGAAGACCAAAGCTTCATGTGGAGCATTCGGAGATTTTTTTTTTCCTGAATTACCGCTGGGTGTGAATTGTGCTAAATAAGTTGCCTTATCTTCTCTGAAAAGCATTCCGGACATTCAGCTTACATAAAACAACACTTTAATTAAACGAAATAAACTATCCAGTGATGAAATGTTTTCTGTGTTGACACAAATCTTGGATGTCCATGTCCTAACTGCTGGGATAATCACACAACGTGCATGACACTTCCAATTCGCGAACTAATGACTCCTTTGAACCAATTCATTTTAATGAATGGTTAAAACAACTGATCTTTCCAACAGTGAACTCAGGAGGAGACGTCTGAATCGGTTTATAACTAATCAGTAACACTTTACAATAAGGTTCTATTTATTACATAAATTACATAAAAAGTACAGTTTGCTTACTCAAGCTTAAGCTTTAAAATAAATAAAACCACTTGTTTTTTTTTAAAAGCACATTTTTCCACACAGTGCTATCAAGAATCGATAAGAGAATTGTTAAAGAATCGGATCGATAAGCAGAATCGTCAGTGGCATTGATATTGATAAAATCTTATTAATTCCAATCCCTATGTGAAGACAGTAAAATTATAATCAAGCATTAAAGAACAAACATGTACATGTTTTTAATAGTTTTTTTTTAAGAGTTAAAAGATTAAAACATTTTGCTAAAATGAGGTCTTGTGTCACTGTCAGTCTTTTTACATCAGTGCAAAACTAGGGTATGCAGATTAAGACCACTATTCATCAGCATGCATTGATTAATCCCATGGCATGTAGCAAAAAAAAAGAAAAAAAGGTGCGACCAAACCATATGCTGGTGCGACCAACTGAGAAAGTTAGTAGCACCAGTGCAACCAGTGAAAAAGTTAGTCTGGAGCCCTGTGGGGAAATGTAAATTTAATGAAGCATGGCTCGATAAAAACTCTTTTCGTCATTGGTTGGACAACAACGTTTTTGAGGCTTTTTGCACCATATGCAAAAAAAGGATTCAGCTAGGTACAATGGGAATGAAGGCATTAGAGTCTCATGCCAAGTCGTCCAAGCACATGAACGCTCTCAATGGACAAAAACAAACTCCTTCCATCGCCTGCGTGTTTCAACCAACTAATGTTAGCCAGCTAGCTGCTAATGTGCCTGAAGCGGCAGCAGGAGCTAATGTTAGCCAGCTTGCTGCTAGCGCTGCAGACCGTCCAGCTACGACCGCAACTAGAGTGGATCTGCGCACAGCTTTTGGGTCCACAGTCACACCAAGGATTTTGTTTTTCTTTGCTGGTAGGGACGTGAAATAGGTATTAATTTTTTATATAAATGGTCTTAAAAAGGTCTTAAAAAGACTTGAATTAAACTTGAAGAAACCTGTAGGAACCCTGTCAAAGAACAAGTGTCTGTTTGCTTACGTTATGTGACTGAAAATCTGGAGCCAGAAGAACGTTTCTTAGGATTTTATGAGACATCAAAAACAACAGCAGACACACTTTTTCAGCTTTTAAAAGACGTTCTGATGAGATTCGCCCTGCCAGCCAATAAATGCAGAGGACAGTGCTATGACGGCGCATCAAATGTGTCCGGTATTCGAACAGCCTCGAGCCTCGAGCACAGTACATCCATTGCACCGCACATGTTGTGAATTTGGTTGTGCATGATGTCTCCGAAAACATTCCCGCATGTCGCAACTTTTTGACAAATATACGTGACCTGGTCACGCTCATCAGAAATTCACCAAAGCGTCTGGCCTGGTTCCAGGAGTTTCAAGACGACAACGCTTCATCTCTTAGACCTCTGTGCCCTACCAGATGGACCTTGAAAATGGCCTTGTTACAATCCATTGCATCCAACTACAGTGTGCTACTGGAATTTCTGGAGGACCTGTCTGAAAAAGAAAAGCAAACGGGAGGGAAAGGAGGGAAAGCAAACGGTCTTCTAACGCACCTACTAAAATTTAGCACCTTTTTCTCCTTGAAACTCATGCTGAAATTCTTCTCTCGCATGGAAACAGTCAATGTTGCACTTCAAAGCAGCCAGCTGCACCTACAGAAAGCTAGGCAGTTGATTGACACACTGAGAGAAGACATAAAGTGTCTTTGTGAAGGATTCCAAGAATTTTGGAAAAATACTACAGCAGAAGCATGTCTCAAATGTGCCCAGACTCAGAAGAATCCCCCGGCGATTGGACAGTGGAGGTGCGGCACACAGTTTTCAAACACCAGAGGCAATGTACCGACAGCAGTACTTTGAGGTCATGGATACAGCATCAGCATCTCTGAAATGCAGATTTAATCCTTCAGTATTCAAACCATAGACTGTAAAAAAAGATGGACGACGCCTCTTCGCTCTCTTCCATTGATGAGAACTGAAGCCGCCAGTGTCCCGATATGGCGCTGACATATTGGAACTTGAGTCTGCGCAGTAGCGATCTCGGGACCAGACCTGCACAGTAGTGAGCAGGAAGTAAAGCCGTGAAATCAACGCTCCGCCCTCACTCTCGCAGAATGCACTCAGGGAGAGTGCATTTTGCACACTTTTTTAAAAATTGATTGCAGTACGACAAGAGGCTTGTTAAAAAAAGAAAGGTGTTCATCTTGCAACTTTTCAAGATGTATATGACTTCATGAAAGGAGATGGAGGCGGGCACTTGAGAACGTTACTACCGGAAGTCACAAAGCTTTTGAAACTGGCTCTGACTGTCCCTGTAACATCTTTCTACCCCTTCCACAGCCAATCACCCTCTCTCCTCCTTCTCTCCGCTAACCGAGGAAGAAGTATCTACACTTCTCCTCTTCAGTCATCCTACCACCTGCCCTCTAGACCCCATCCCCTCACACCTTCTACAAGCCATCTCTACCACACTCCTACCTGCACTCACACACATCATCAATTCATCCCTCCATACTGGCACTTTCCCTACAGCATTCAAGCAGGCTCGGGTTACTCCACTGCTGAAAAAAACAACGCTAAACACATCACTTGTAGAGAATTACAGACCTATCTCTCTCCTACCATTCATTGCAAAAACACTTGAAAGAGCTGTTTTCAACCAATAACATCCTTCTTGTCTCTGAACAACCAGCTGGACGTCAACCAATCCGGCTTCAAGAAAGGGCATTCAACTGAGACTGCATTACTGTTGGTCACAGAAGCCCTACGGATCGCAAAAGCTGCTTCCAAATCCTCAGTTCTCATTCTCCTGGATCTGTCTGCTGCCTTCGACATTGTGAATCATCAGATCCTTCTATCCATCCTCTCATCACTGGGCATCACAGGTACTCCTCTCCACTGGTTTGAGTCCTATCTCACAGGTAGGTCCTTCAGGGTTGCATGGAGAGGCGAGGTATCCAGAGCACATCAGCTGACCACAGGGGTTCCTCAGGGTTCAGTTCTTGGACCCTTGCTCTTCTCCATTTACACCACATCACTGGGACACATCATACAGGCACATGGTTTCTCCTACCACTGCTATGCTGATGACACACAGCTCTTCCTCTCATTTCAACCAGATGATCCCACAGTAGCTGCACGGATCTCAAGCTGTCTGGCAGACATCTCAGCATGGATGAAGGAACATCACCTGCAGCTCAACCTGGCAAAGACTGAGCTTCTCGTCCTCCCTGCCAATCCGTCTCTACAGCACGACTTCACCATCCAGCTAGATTCATCATCAATCACCCCATCAAGGTCGGTCAGAAATCTTGGAGTAACAGTTGATGACCAGCTGACCTTCACAGATCACATTTCAAAGACAGCTCGATCATGCAGGTTTGCACTGCACAACATCAGGAAGATCAGGCCTTTCCTAACTGAGCATGCAACACAACTTCTCATCCAGGCCCTGGTCATCTCCAGGCTTGACTACTGCAATGCTCTTCTGGCTGGACTTCCTTCATGTGCAACTAAACCTCTACAAATGATTCAGAACGCTGCAGCTCGTCTTGTCTTCAACGAGCCCAAAAGGGCCCACGTCACTCCTCTGTTCATCTCTCTGCACTGGCTACCACTCGCTGCTCGCATCAAGTTCAAGGCATTGACGCTTGCTTACAGATCTATCACAGACTCAGCTCCCTCCTACTTCCACTCACTCCTACGAGTCTACATCCCTACCAGAAGCCTACGATCGGTCAGCGAGCGACGTCTCGTGGTTCCATCACAGACAGCCACAAAATCACTTTCCAGAACATTCTCATTCACAGTTCCATGCTGGTGGAATGATCTCCCCACCCTCATCCGGAATGCAGAATCCCTGACAACATTCAAAAGACAACTGAAAACCCATCTCTTCCGTGAACACTTAACCTCATAAAATAAAATAAAAAATAAAAAACCTTGCTTTTCGGGCTTATGTTACTCTGAATAATGCCTGAACTTCGTATTTTGAGCACTTCTTGCGTTGTTTTTTGCCTCTTCGCGACGACTCGCTTAATTTAGTCCTAATCTGTACGTCGCTTTGGACAAAAGCGTCTGGTAAATGACTAAATGTAAATGTAAATGCTCAGAGAGGTCATTTTCTGGGATGCGCCGACTGAAAACGTATCTACGGTCAACAATGGGGCAAGCCCGACTAAATCACATCGTTATAATGAACTCTCACAAAGAAGTGGCTCGACAGCAGGACCTGGACATCATCGCTGATAATTTCATCAAGCGCACTGCTGTACGCAGAGACACGTTCTTCCTGAAGAATTAACTGCAATGGTGAGTCAACAAATCTAATTTTTACTGTGTATACTTGTGTGACATTGATTCTTAATTTCCCACGAAGCTGATCGCGGTTATGTGTCAGTTAAACTTTTCATCTCCAATCCTGTCTGTATTTGTGAGAAGTGGCGCTGTCCTGAGTTGAAAGATAGCCTACTTTACGGCTTTATTATCAAGTAAATAGGTGTGTGTGTTCGTGTCGGCAGCTGTCCATTTCCTAAGGTTCTGAAATGCAATTTTTTTTTGACGACTTTTTTTTTTTTAAGGGCTCCATGAGCACCCATGGAGGAAAACATAAATCGGCGCCTATGGTGTAGAGGTTCATGCCACAGTTGCCAAAGAAGTTCCAGCCAATTTATACACCTGTGTGCCACATTAAAAACAAAATGTTTCTGAAAATAAACACAATGTGTTGTTTTATCAGGGAAACGTGATAATTTGGAAACATTAACCATTCCTATTATGCTTCAGTTCTAGAGATATTAAGCCTCTCGTTTTACCAGTTTCACCAGGTAAGTAATAACAGGTAAGTGACGTTTCAAACGCCAAATTTGGCTTTGGGGAGGAAATAAAGCTGGGTTACCTGATAGTGGCAGATACCTTTATAAGAAACTATATGTATAAAAAAAGTGATATACATGAAATTCTATGAATAACAAATTCAAATGGAAGACATACAACCCTAAACAAAATGTTTCAACTTGCACATGGTACAACTTTCCTCAATGGGAAATTACCATTAGAAGATGTGGTATTCCATTTTATAACCCTCCAGGAGATTGCAGACAGTCATAATGTAAAAATAAATTATTTTAACTCTGTTGCCTTTTTGTAAAATTGTTATTGTGAAAATGAAGAATGAATTAAGGCAGAATAAAGTCTTGTTAACTTCTCTATCAATCTTTCGACCATTTTGTTCATTTGCTAATCATTCCAGTTTTACACAACTCATTTGAGTTATTATTTTGCTGTATTTCAAATAAACTTTATTTTTTTACATAATCTGAGTCTGAATTTATTACACCAAATACTCGCTGTATAATAGAGTATAACAATATGCCTTCAGAATACAGTGGTTGCTTGTTTCTTTGTAATTAATTTCCTTGAGGAATCTTTTGATTAAGAGACAGTATAAAGGTCTGGAGAGTCAAAACTGCTGTGTCATATTGTCATAAGGGCGTTCGATACGCATAAAACTCATTCTGGTATGTACAGTGTTGATGGGTCAGGGTCTGTGACTGCCTGCTTATAGTAATTGGCATGTCTTCATTAATGGGTGTCTAAGCCTGCGTGCCTCGAGAGAGGACAGTAGGGCGCCTGCCAGTGTAAGGTAGCAGGAGGTGCAGAGAGATGCATTTATGGGTGGAGCAGTAAATTAGGCAGCACTCAGGTACACATTAGCTGTCAAACTGAGCACATCTAGGTTGTGATCTGTGATCATATCATTAACAATTAATGAGTGCTTTAGTAGAAAGGGATCTAATATTCGGCAAGCCAAATGTAACACGTGTCAGGTCTGATGTGTCACACTTGTATAGGGTTCAATATGGGCCAACTAATCAGAAGGTAAGGAGCGGCTACTGGAGAGAGGGAAATTACACAGCAGGAAGGTGAAAACCAAGAACTTCGTTTACTGGTTGGAATCTTGCATTCATTGAAGAATTTCTTAATTGCAATTTGTCTGGAGTATGTAAATCTCAATACTGTCATTTAACAACATACAATGTATGACTCTCTTTTTGAAATTTCAGGAAGTTGGACTCATCAACTCAAATGAGAACAATTGTCATATACTTTGTACGAAAATGAAATAATAAAATAAAACTTCTTGGAAAACTCAACATACTCAGTTTGTTTATAACTCAATAAAATTGAAGGAAACAATAAACAATGTTCTCAAAACAAAATATCTCAATAACTCCAATCACTCTTTCCCTTCAAAATGTAACAGTCTTTTCAGCCAAATGACTCAAATATTCAAGATTCACTGAATTGATTCAGTTAATGTCAGTTCAGAATCAAATGACTCAGATCAAAAGATTTGTTGACTCTTTAGAATCGTTCAGTTCAGAATCAATGTCTCTCCGTTCAAAGCTCGAGGAAAAATATGCAAAAACAAAGTCTCAGTCCTGTTTGTCCAAAAACAAAAAGGAAAAGATTTCTCATACCAGTTTCGATGAATTCAAGATCAAAGTTCAACAATCAAATTGTCTCCGTGGGTGAAGAAAAAAAAAGGAGCCCCAGCCAAGACAAGAATTTCACATCTTATTCAATAAGAAGATAATTTGCGCTGCTTTGGTGCTCCGTGTATCTACATCGGCCTTTATTCTCGATTCTCTGCCTCGTCTTTTTCTCACTTCGGCATCAGCTCTTCAAAGTTATCACTTTCACTCAGAAATGTAATCTTTTCATTGCATTCAAGTTTCTTTTTCTTAATATCTATCTTTTGATGCGGAGTATCTGGAGATAACTCAGTGTGCATCTGTTTCGTATGACTCGCTCGCTCTCTCTCAATGTCTCTGACAGCGGCAGTGTCGCCGGCGCAGTCTCAGTGCGCTGCTACCATTGGCCCGTTGGAGTGTCAATCAATGCAGCACGATCAATAATTGGACGAAACATTTTCTCTTCTAAAGCTCTCGTTTTTCTCTCTTATTCTCTTTTTCTTAATTTTCCCATCTTTTTACATATCTTTCAACTCTTTTACTGGTAGCCTGGATCACCCGGGTTACACAAACTTTATCAATTGTTAATTTAAGTGATCTCCAGAATCCTTGCAATAGAGAGCAACAGTCAGGTTTTGGAAGTAAAACCCTCCATAGGGAAATTGATTTTTGTCGATAACATATTGCAACTGGTATCTAAAATAATTATTTCTAAAATGACCGTGTTTAACAGCGGATTTTGTGGTGGAAAAACTACATTACCCATAATTTCAGGGTGATTTCTGTACAGAAAATTCCACCAATCAGAGAGCCGCGACAAGCAAAACACGCCAAAAGAGCTCTTTAGCTCTGCCCACTCCCATGAAGCTCTATGAATGATGTAATCAAGTCAGTCGCCCTATGCCCTCAAAAAAAAAAAAAAAAAAAAACTTAAATATTTGTTCATAATGCTTCGTGGGATTGCAGTTCTTTTCCTCACTAAAGCCGTTAAGTACACGGTCTTGTACCTTTGCATTTTTGTCTAGTTTTCAAATGCTTTTTTGCTTTAAATCAAAGTTTGTGATGTTATGATTCACCTCATAGCTGGTTGGTTTGGTTCATTGCTTATAATACTTTAAAAAATGAATGGAAAAAATACTTCCAGAACCAACGCCACTGAAAAAGTGGGCAGGCACTAATGCACCAAGAGAGAAAACACTGTCGGAACAACATTGTTTTCCATAAAAGGAAGATAAACTACATTTGAAGTGAGTTGCTAAAAGAAAAAATTCCAAAGACAGCACAGTGAAGTAAACCATCTTTATGAAGATAAGAAATTTGAGGATTGATGACACGGGTGCATCCTTTAGACACAACAGTGATGCAGAACTACAACCCTACTAATATGTTTGGATTGCACATTTCATTGCCTTTACTGTAAAATTGGGTTCCTGTTTTAAAATTTGTAATGTTTTCAATATTTAGCCTAAAAATAAGGCAAAAATAGAAATGATGTGCACACAAACAGACACAGACAAACTATTATCTCCCCTCAATCCCAAAGTACATTTGAAAGATATCAGCACAACCTTTGTCATTAAGGAACTGATAAAGCTGTCCAAGGTCCATATGGTTTCCTCTGGTCCCGTGAGGGTCAAAAATGGCTTCATGAAATCCAGTGAACTTGCGAAGGGAGTCAGTTCTCTCCTCTATCAAGCTGTTTTCCAAAGGGACATCCTCTCTGTGACGAATCATAATTCTTTTCCATGTTAAAACTTTCACCCTGAAAATATATTTAAAAAAATGCACCAATAATAAAAATCTGCTTTGCCATCACAGGAATAAATATTTTAAAATAGATTTAAATATAAAAGTTATTTTAAATTGTAATATTTCATTCACAAATATTACTGTTTTTTTTAATCAAATAAATGCAGCCTTGGTGAACATAAGGGACTTCTTTCAAAACATTAAAAAAATCTCCTTCTGACTTTTGACCGGTATAATTAAACAATTAAACAAAACAATTTGAAAATTAAATTAAGATTGTTTGTGTCAACCATAAAGTATGGTCAATTATTAGTTGCAGAGAACATTAAACCATCAAAATGAAAAGTTAATCTACTGTATATGAATTTGGGAGATCGCCTATATCAGGGGTTTTCAAACTTATACTAGCGAATTTAAGCACTTAAACATATGTCCAAGTTCAAGAAATGTTTTATAGTCATCTAAACAGCCATGAAACGCATACACACACAGGCCCCTAACATAATAAATAAGATCCTTATTTTGGACCTAACAAGTAGTCACACACACACACAGGCACACAAACAAAACCTATTTTAAATTAGGTATTAAACTCATCTTTGGTATTTTGAGTTTACACTCAAAAGGCGTGTTCACAAAAGAGTAAGAGTAGACCCTATTGATTTGGTTTAGATTTCAATTCATACCTGGCCCAGAACTCATCACAAGCAGACTGCAGACCCTCCACACACACAATACCAGGCTTTCCCGGCATACTGAACCCAGAAAGGTTCAGCTCCTTTGCCCATTCCAGAATGTTCTTCCTCTTCATCTTATTGTAGATATGATGGCTGTAGATCCAGAGTCTAGTGAAGGTCTCTTTTGACTGCATTGAAACATTTTCCTTCTTGGGATCGTGGACAGGAGCACTTTTACTGATATATCCTTGTGCATTTTCATTGATCCACTGCACAGCAGACAGAATACACACATCACCACTGCAGTTTTCAGACAGGTAGGTGTTGAGGTTGGAGTGAAGCAGCATCTGCTGGGATCTAGTGAGCTCAGAACATCTGAAAAGGGCAAAAAATTATTATCCTAGTAAAAATCCAGAAGAAATCCATTTGAAATATTTATAATAACTTGGATCCTAATGGGAATTCAGATAAATTTTATCAGGGTTCCTCAAATCCGGCCCTGGAGGGACTCAGCGTCCGTACAGATTTTTGAGTGAAATTCAAGCACTAAAGTAAAGTCATTTGTGGTGATTTGTCTGATTAAATCATCGTAGGTCAGCAGCAAAGCCACTGGTAGATTAAGTGAGAAATCCATAAAGTATGTTTTATGTATTAAATCATTGCATATTTGCATACAATTCTGTAATTGTATTCTATTGTGCATTTTTGTTAATTTTGAGGAATACTGAATCTGTTTGGTGAGTGTCAGAGGAGAAAAAACACTTGCAGAAAACAGCATCTGTTGTTACTATTTTTAAGCAGCATATGCATACATTTTGCTAAGAATATAATTCCAACCAATTGTCCCACGAACAAATACATATTTTTTCTTATTCTAAAATAAAATTAACTATGCATTACTGCATTAGCTACAGTAAAACAAAGGCTATTGCTATTATTTATTCTTTCGGATATTTTTCTTTAATAAAAAGTAATTTAATGATATGACAGCAAAAGAAAATCACACACATATATATTCATCAACCCATATCAGAATACAAATAGTTGTGCAAAGTAAATGAGTGTACTAAAGATTTTACAGTGTCAGTCAAGTCAAGTCACCTTCATTTATATAGCGCTTTTAACAATATAGACTGTTTCAAAGCAGCGTTACAGAGATAATAGGAAATTAAAGAAACAGATTGTTTTGGCTTTACAGCAGCTCTTGAAAAAAGTTAGTCTAGCTGAAGTTAGTTTTTGATTGATTCACTTCCATTGCAAAGATCATTAGTTATTAAAGGCACACTATGCAGTTTCCGTTTTTCTCAAACAGCGACCCCTATGGAGTACTTGTATTTAACGTTACTGTCGTAAATACCACTCACGTAGAGTCGTCTCTGCACTCTTCCGACCGCGTTTTCTTCGTCGACTCTGCCATGATTCAAGTCTGAAATGCGTGCTAGCGTCTTCCATAAAGGCTGCTTCATTTGTTGTTGATGTATGTGACGTCGTGCCGTAAAGCAAGTCGTGATTCTCGCGAGATTTGTAGGGGTGCCACCTCTCAAACCTGCATTGAGAGGTGGCAATCAACCCGCCCCTCAAAGCTGTTATATTAAGGTACAAATCTTGCATAGTATGCCTTTAACTTAGGGGCCGCTTAAAAGGATACTTCACCGATTAGCATTAAGCTTTGTATCAGTACAAAGCTGGTAGTATTTTCGAATGACCGTGCTTCCCTCCCTCATGTCCCCCTGAGACGAGAGATTTCTGTATTGTGTGTCTGGAAAAAAACCTCAGATAATCGTCATTTTGCGTCATCGGAGGCTTTTTTGGCCAGAGGCGAGAGACTACAGCCAGTAGGAGGAGCTCGTTCCGCATGTTTTCAACCCGCCCATAGGGGGATCTCACAATAAAACGGTGTCTTTTCAGTTTCGAGTCGACTAGTAGTCTAGTTGTATCATTTCTTCCAATACGGCCCTCTGTAACTGGTAGGCGTGGCTTGGGAGTGGCCTCGTAGGGCAGCGAAGCAATTGCATTCTGGGAGTTGTTGTGTTTCATCCACATGAGCCAAAAAATTTTTTTTTGGCTTTTCCCAGTCTAGAAGGCACCAACTTCTAAAATAATTTCACATTTCTACTACATAAATGACCATTTAAATACACATTCATCTTTCCAGCGGTGAAATATCCCTTTAACTGAAAACAGAAAACTTTTAATGCGCTCTGGCCGTTCATTTGCACGACAACAGTGTTTGGTGTCTAATAGCTAAACGCATTGCCTCAGAGTTCAGTATTCTACACGCTTATCTTTACATTATGAAAATAAAATTTGAAATGATTACCGTACTACTGTATGTAGTCGCATTTTAAGTTTGAATAAAAATCTGTTTCAAGCTACATTTGGTTGGGAGGAACTGATTAGTGCAAACATCAATGTCTTATTTTTGCACTGTTTTTAGCATTCGTGTTTTTACTTTTTATAAATGTTCTTACTCTTATCATGAGTACTTCGACGTGTGCTTGCACGACATCAAAGTAATGAGACTCACAATGCACAGCGAATCCAGGTCATTTAAAGGTCATATTATTCATTAATATTTTCTTCTTTTTTAAATCACACTGGACGTTCTAAGAAAGAAAGGATCAAGCATTTACAAGGATGATGTTCAAAATTCAAGCACATTTTAAACCTTCGTTTTTGCAAATTTGAAAACTCGATTCTATTAACCTTAGTTAATAAAGATACAACTGTTCATTGTATGTTAATGTAACTTCACAGTGCATTAACTAATGTAAACAAATACAACTTTTGATTTGAATAATGTATTAGTAAATGTTGAAATTAACATTAACAAAGATTAATAAATGCTGTAGAAGTGCAGTTCATTATTAGTTCATGTTAACTAATGTAGTTAGCTAATGTTAACTAATGAAACCTTATTGTAAAGCGTTACCGATTTAAGTTTAATTCAGTACTAATTAATTTCACTTTTGAACACTTATTCCCAGAGGGTATAGTGTCGGCCCAGATCCGGCCCACATCTGGTACACATGGATTCCAGTCGTACCAGATGTGAACCGACACTGTCTATGTTGCTGTCTAGGTTTGATCCCACTAGAATCCTTCAGGACTATCAAATTATCATAGAAAGTCCAATAGGAACTGTCAATGAGTATTCAAGTACGTCACAGAGTAAACAATCAATAAAAACAGCTTATGAAAAATATTAATTGGAAACTCAAAATATTTAAATACCTGACAGTAATATCTGGCAACACTTTCGGGTAGTCAGCTGGGTAGGTGCACAACAATGTAATGCTCACCTATGAGGAAAAAAGATAGACATGGAATTAACTGATCAAATTAAAATTAAATGATAAAGAGTGCATTTGAATGTATTTCCCCAACTTACTGCAAGGTTCTCCACCTTCAGCTTGATGTTGAATTGTGGTCTGGAACTGGGGGGAGTATGAGCTGAGCCCTCCACATAAGCCCTGAGCTCTGCATGGGAGAGCTCATCCACTTGTAACTCTTCTTCATTTGGAAACATGCTTAATAGCAGCTCTATCTCTGCAAATTGTGCCTCTGCTTCCTCTGAGCAAGTCATATTTCCAACATTTGTATCAACTCAAATCCAGTGTACTTGCAGAATATTTGCTCACAGTCACACACTTCTGCCAAGACTATATAAAAATAAAATAAAAATAGAATTAGTGGTTAGAATGGATGCAAGCATAATTCATGATTAAATTTTCACGTGAGATGATCACACCCTAATAGAATTTCCCCACCTTGAAAGGCCAGTTATTTTCACCAGTTTTGTACTAAGTACTAATATACTAAAACACTGATATTAAAAGACCAAATTCAGTATACATCATATAGATGATGCATTATACAGGCAAACCGATGCACCCAGAATATGAAGCTTTTTCCATAGAAAACTATTATAAAGAAAATGCCTTGGTACAAATCAAGGCACTTTCACTTTCTTAAAAAAAAAAGAATGTAACAATTACACCATTACACCCGTAGATGGTGACAAGTGACTTAAAAAATGTTTTTGTTATTGAATCATTCATTCATGAAACAAGTGAAGTCTTTACGAGTGAGTCATTGAATCATTCATTCAAACCGATTTATAAAAAAAAAAATATCTATTTGATTAATAAAAAAAAAAAAACTGCAATTAACATTTATCAGAACATGTTATTTTGTATATTTGTCTATTAATAATAATAATTGTCTATTATATTCTCTAATTTAAATAAACAAACAAAAATCGTGATTCTCAGTACCCATAATTGAGCAGCTCTAATATTTAATTTCATATTTTAAAATTACTGTCTTAGTTGCAAGGTTGCACGTTATTAATTTTTCACATTAAGCTTATTAGAATGTCCTGCTGTTTTTAGTGTTTGAAATACTGCGGCAGGTAGGCTACTGTATTTAGATCCAGCGCCCAAAACCTGCAGTTTGCTCACATATATTTGTTATTCTTCTTATTCGTGGATTTAACACGAATTCAGTTGCTCAGTTGCACTACTGCTCACACATCAATGGTTTTATAACTTATGTTATGTTCTGTCATGCTTACCAAAATAAAAATGATAAAAAAAATAGACTTCTCTGTATTTGTATTAAAATATAGGTATATATCATATGTTGAACTTTTTTTTTTTTTTTTACATGCGGCGTTGTATTACGTAATGCATTAAGAATTGAATGAAAAGTTAGGGTTAGGGTTAAAAATATTGCATCTGATCTACTTCATTCATCTGTCATAAAATACGCAAATGCACGCGTCACTACGTGAAGTAGAAAAGTGTCCGAAGTTCTGAAACGGACACAGGGCTTTATCCATACCTTTTTCGGGACCAGTCACGGTCCTTTCGTGATTTATCCTGTGGACAACTCACAGGGAAAAGCTCGCATATTCGCCCAGCTTCTTGATGCAGTCCAATGTTCAGAATTCAGCTCGCACCTACTTCTTCTTTTCTTTTTATTGGCGGTTGGCAGACCTTTTAGGTGCATTACCGCCACCATTCGACTCCTAATGTTTTTAAGAATCCCAAGTTAACTCCATATTTCATAAGGATTTTGCCATATTTTTAGCCAGTAAATTTCCTAATGATATTATATTAATTTGTGCTCAGCTGTTTCTTGTTCACTGAATTTACATTTCCCTGCAGGATGCTTTTTGTCAAAATTGTCATGCAGTCCTCTACTGACTTGCAATTATTGATTCATCCCTTCTTCTAATACTGAATTCCAATCTCCTGTTCCCACATTTGTCTGAATTTTAAACATATTATTCACCAGCATTCCCCTCCATCCATACATGAGCTGGTATCCATACAAATGCTACTTTTTTTTATTTTTTATTTTTTTAATGAATTTTATTAACAAAAATGTACAGAACAAAACTGTTTGCCAGGGGTACAAACATTAAAAGAAATAAGATTACAAAGAGTATACAAAAAACACATTAGTTGCATAGGAATTTTTTCAGAATAGAATTTGTTTTTAAAGCCTTTGACTGTTTAAGATCATTGATAGTGGTGCTGTAATGAGATAGCTCTTGTAGAAATAGGTTAAATAATGGCTTGCTGTCAGTCCACTTTCTTTTATGAATGTGAAATTTTCCTAAAAATAAAACAAGTTGTACAAAGAAAATCAAGTCCTTTTCCAAATTAATGTCCTCAAAGTAAAGAAGAACGTCCTTCTCCTGCAAATATAATGACTGTCCTGGTTTCCTTTCAATAAAGTTTTGTACATTCATCCAGAACATTTTAGTAAACACACAGTGATAAAACAAATGTTCAATAGTTTCTTCATTTAAGCCACAGAAATTACATGAATACTCAAAATCAATCTTAAATCTTTCTAACGTCTTTTTTGCCGGATATATTCTGTGTATAATTTTGAAAGATACTTCAACTTTTATTTTATTGTTAAGACAGAATTTATTACTCATCAACCACATTTTTTTTCCAATCAATATCCTTATAAAGAGATGTCCAAAAAATTTTAGCAGGAGGAACCGTAACATTTACCAAAAGATTTCTAATGTAATTACTTGAACATTTGTTTTTTGTAACATCTACACTTCCCAGAAAAATATTGTTAACAGGAGCTGTCACAAATAGCTCTGTTCTGGATCCAATCATAAGCTGCAAAACATTCCTTGGGATAGCAGCAAAAACAATGCCATATTCTTTTGGTGTAACTGCAATATCAACATACAAATGCTACTACGGTCACTCCCAGAGTGATACTCCCATTTTAAATGCCTGCATTTGGATTCAGGGTAGTTTCAAAATAAGAGTAATTGGCTTTTTTGTGTGTAAATCTCGGGACGTTTTGGCTGACGATATTTAAAACAAAATCAATATATAAAATAGCCAGGGCTGATCACAAACTCACAAATTAAAATATAGATACGAAATAGTTGTAATGCGACACTGTTGTGTTTAGTGACGCCATTGCTCTGCGACGGTAGCGGAAGAGACGTGGCAAAAAAGCAATCTGACGAGATGTTAAAAAAATATTGAGGAAAGTATTCGAGAGTGTTGATATTTGCTTCAGCTTGTGGTTGACTGGAATCTCCGTTGATATTTTCAGGTAAATATAATATTGTTTCACTATTAGAATGGTGATTAGTTTGCGGGAAGTTTGATACAGTCGAGCGGCTAACGTTAACCATCCGTGGACTGTCACTGTCAGCTCGGTAATGTTTACATTTACTTTGGGTGTGACGGTATTTTACTAAATAATGGCACACTTATATATATATATACACTTATATATATATATATATATATATATATATATATATATATATATATATAAGTGTATATATATATATAAGTGTGCCATTATTTAGTATATTTTATATATATATTAATAACCAAAAAAGACAGTTTGAATTAATACAGTATATTAAGTGCCGAGAAGAGCTGCATAGTTAAACAAAAAGTTTTATATTTAAAATGCATATTTTTAAGAGTATTTAGAATGAACCCTCGAGTCAAGTCTATCAAGTAGCTGCTACTCGAGTTAATATATGGATTCTGGATAATTATTTATGGATGTTTTGCTTGCCAGGGAGATCATGGGTTTGTGCAAGTGTCCTAAGAGGAAGGTAACGAACCTGTTCTGCTTTGAACATCGTGTCAACGTGTGTGAGCACTGTCTTGTATCCAATCACAACAAGGTGAGTGGTTTAATATTCAGTTAAAATTCATGATTGAAAAGCTATAGTCCACCCAAAATTAAAAATTATGTCATCATTTACTCCGTCTCATGTTGTGCCAAACCTTTCTTTCTTCAGTGGAACATAAAAGAAGATACATTTAAAAAAAAAAAAATGTTGGTAATGAAAAAGGTTTGTTACTGCTGAATTATATTGTATGATATAAAAAAAAACACTTTGGAAACCAAAGCTATTTAGTAACAAATTCTTAAAAATCTTGTTCTTGCAGAAAAAAAGAAATGCATACAGGTTTGGAATGACACAAGGGTGAGGAAATGATGACAGAATTTTAACTTTTGGGTGGACTATCCCTTTAGGAAGAATATACAGTACATTTGGAAGATTTATACACAGATAAACACACTTCTGTTTCCTGTTACTCTTGTTTGCACAGTGCATTGTACAGTCATACCTGCAGTGGCTACAAGACAGCGATTACAACTCCAACTGCAGCCTGTGCAGCCAGCCCTTAGATTCCCAGGATACGGTTCGACTAGTTTGTTATGGTAAGCAGCTACAGAGATATAATCTATTCTAGTGAACTCATAGTCGGAAGTTCAGAAAAAGTAATGAAGCATTTTACGCAGTAGTCTCTATGAATGTCTGCATTGGTGTGGCTTTTATTTGGTATATTCTGGGATAGACTTTTTTATTGAGATTATTATTTTATCATTTTCATTACATTTCATTATTTACCATGTCAGATTTATTCCACTGGTCATGTCTGAATGAGTTGGCCGCCCGTCAGCCTCTCTACACGGCACCTGCTGGGTACCAGTGCCCAACATGCCAGGGTCCTGTGTTTCCACCCCCAAACCTGGCCAGTCCTATTGCAGACATGCTGAGAGAACTACTGTCCTCCGTCAACTGGGCTAGAGCAGGACTGGGCCTTCCGCTGGTGAGGAAATATGCCATCAGTTATGATGCACCACTTCACAATTATAGACACACATACTTTTTCCACACCTGAGTTAAATAGTAGATAAATAGTAATGGTAAATAATCAGTATTTCCACCAATGGAAGTAAAGGAATTATGTAATAAAATGATTGTATATTTAAGCTTCTTTAGGGACACTTTGTCTAGATTCCAGCACTGCACATTGTGGATGTTCATTCATTCACTTTCATGAGGTGCATCTACAATTTTAAATATTTAAAACTGTAGATCAAGCATTAGCCATTAGATTTATTGATATTTTAAAATAAGATTGGAGAAGGACAGTGAGACTTTTAATTGAGTTAAATTGGTTTAAAATTGAATCAATCAATTGAGCAGGATTGAGTGACTTGTCAAAATAATCACACAGATTTAAAGGCCCATTGGCACTGAATGCGACATGAAAATACGGGACAAACCGAATTTGAAGATATAATAAATATTAACAGCAAACTTTTAGAGTAAATCTTACCTTATCTTATCTTGTTCAAGACATTTGTCTTTCAACATTAAGTGTTAACACTGATTTGGCCATTAATTTGCATTTGCATCTGGACTTCTTTCTGTCCAGATTGAAGACCCACCAGAGAGGGAGGAAACCTCAACACATGATGTTACGTGTTACTCTGAATGGTCAACTTTTGAGAGTGAGTTTTTCATAATTGTAATTTACATTTTTAGCAGGGTTCTCGCACGTCCTGGGAAACATGGAAATCTGTGATGCAGTTTTCCAGTCACGGAAATGTCATGGAAGATTAGAGAAATATATTTTACTATAATAATTTTGTGGAAAACACTCCTATCGGTCAGTACTTAGAATTGATGTCAAATACAAATATTCATCAGGGATGTGTTTTTGTTTTTGTTATTTATTTGCATTTTCCTATTTCATGCATATTTCGTGCGTGGTTTGCTTCTGACAGCACCACAAGGGCTTGCTTAACCATCTTCCACAGCTGTTGTGTTGGTAACAAAAGAAAAGCTTTAAGGTCTTGTTTTCCGCCAAAATAAAAAAAAACTGTATGGTTAAGAAATTAAGACTGTCATAGCTATTCATATAATGATTTTACTAATTTATATATATATATATATATATATATATATATATATATATATATATATATATATATATATATATATAAATTAGTAAAATCATTATATGAATAGCTATGACAGTCTTAATTTCTTGCTAATAGCTATGACAGTCTTAATACATATATATACATATATATACAGTGAGGAAAATAAGTATTTGAACACCCTGCTATTTTGCAAGTTCTCCCACTTGGAAATCATGGAGGGGTCTGAAATTGTCATCGTAGGTGCATGTCCACTGTGAGAGACATAATCTAAAAAAAAAAATCCAGAAATCACAATATATGATTTTTTAACTATTTATTTGTATGATACAGCTGCAAATAAGTATTTGAACACCTGTCTATCAGCTAGAATTCTGACCCTCAAAGACCTGTTAGTCTGCCTTTAAAATGTCCACCTCCACTCCATTTATTATCCTAAATTAGATGCACCTGTTTGAGGTCGTTAGCTGCATAAAGACACCTGTCCACCCCATACAATCAGTAAGAATCCAACTACTAACATGGCCAAGACCAAAGAGCTGTCCAAAGACACTAGAGACAAAATTGTACACCTCCACAAGGCTGGAAAGGGCTACGGGGAAATTGCCATGCAGCTTGGTGAAAAAAGGTCCACTGTTGAAGCTATCATTAGAAAATGGAAGATTGGGCTGGGACGGTATGGATTTTTTCTTACCGCGGTTGAAAAGCAAGAAATTCCCGCGGTATAGCGGTAAACCGCTTTAAATCAATCAGAGAAGAAGAGATAAAAGCCCACCCACACTGACAACTGATTGGTTGACTTACCGAAACGGACCAATCAGGATGCTCTCTCTCGCTCCCTCTCCCTCTCTGCCGTGCGCGCGCTACACGGTTTGGAACACAGTCTCTGTCTCGCATGCGCACTCTTGCTCGCTCGCTCTAGATTCTGGGAGATTTTAACTAATTTGCGGGCATCATGGAGCCGCTATTAATATGCGGGAGACTCCCGGAACTTCTGGGAGACTTGGGATGTCTGTAGGTACTCTCGCATATAGGCCTAATAGTCAATACGAATGGAATGTTATTATGTGTCATGGAACATTGCGCTCCTCAACTCGCGAAAGGTTGGATGTGCTCCATCTTTTGATGGATTCAAGGTTTTCTAAACAAAACTTATGTAAGACACAATGTCATTAGACACAATCCATGTCATTAGAATCAATGTAATTAGACACAACGTGCACACATGTGCAGGCCAATGCTTTTTTTTTTTTTTTGCGGTGATGACGGTGACGAGCTCAGACCCGCGGTAGGCATCATGTGACCGCGGTTTTGCGGTAATGCGGTAATGCGGTAACCGCCCCAGCCCTAATGGAAGAAGCTAAACATGACTGTCAATCTCCCTCGGACTGGGGCTCCATGCAAGATCTCACCTCGTGGGGTCTCAATGATCCTAAGAAAGGTGAGAAATCAGCCCAGAACTACACGGGAGGACCTGGTCAATGACCTGAAAAGAGCTGGGACCACCGTTTCCAAGGTTACTGTTGGTAATACACTAAGACGTCATGGTTTGAAATCATGCATGGCACGGAAGGTTCCCCTGCTTAAACCAGCACATGTCAAGGCCCGTCTTAAGTTTGCCAATGACCATTTGGATGATCCAGAGGAGTCATGGGAGAAAGTCATGTGGTCAGATGAGACCAAAATAGAACTTTTTGGTCATAATTCCACTAAACGTGTTTGGAGGAAGAAGAATGATGAGTACCATCCCAAGAACACCATCCCTACTGTGAAGCATGGGGGTGGTAGCATCATGCTTTGGGGGTGTTTTTCTGCACATGGGACAGGGCGACTGCACTGTATTAAGGAGAGGATGACCGGGGCCATGTATTGCGAGATTTTGGGGAACAACCTCCTTCCCTCAGTTAGAGCATTGAAGATGGGTCGAGGCTGGGTCTTCCAACATGACAATGACCCGAAGCACACAGCCAGGATAACCAAGGAGTGGCTCTGTAAGAAGCATATCAAGGTTCTGGTGTGGCCTAGCCAGTCTCCAGACCTAAGCCCAATAGAGAATCTTTGGAGGGAGCTCAAACTCTGTGTTTCTCAGCGACAGCCCAGAAACCTGACTGATCTCGAGAAGATCTGTGTGGAGGAGTGGGCCAAACTCCCTCCTGCAGTGTGTGCAAACCTGGTGAAAAACTACAGGAAACGTTTGACCTCTGTAATTGCAAACAAAGGCTACTGTACCAAATATTAACATTGATTTTCTCAGGTGTTCAAATAATTATTTGCAGCTGTATCATACAAATAAATAGTTAAAAAATCATACATTGTGATTTCTTGATTTTTTTTTTTAGATTATGTCTCTCACAGTGGACATGCACCTACGATGACAATTTCAGACCCCTCCATGATTTCTAAGTGGGAGAACTTGCAAAATAGCAGGGTGTTCAAATACTTATTTTCCTCACTGTGTATATATATATATATATATATATATATATACACAGTATCTCACAAAATGTGAGGGGTGTACTCACTTTTGTGAGATACTGTATATTTACATATATAATACTTGTATAATATATATTACCTGTGTCTGTGAAGCGACTCTCTACTAACAATGAAGCTGTGAGTTTAACTACTTAAACACAGACAACCTCCTTGCTGCTAATTTAGTGATTCAGTAGCAAAGTTAATTTATTAATAAAAGTTGTGGGGCAGGGTTGACAACACGTTTCTGTTTGAGCAGCGCAAACTTGTGACTACCTGTGAATTAAAGGGATTGTTCACCAAAAATGAAAATTCTGTCAACATTTATTCACCCTCAAGTTGTTCCAAAACTGTATGAATTTCTTTCTTTTGCTGATCACAAAAGAAGATCTTTAGAAGTATATTGGTAACAAAAGAGTTGATGGGCTCTATTGACTTCCATAGTATTAAAAAAAAAAACTACTATGGAAGTCAGTGGGGCCCATCAACCGACATTCTTCAAAATATCTTTTGTGTTCAGCAGAAGAAAGAAAGGTTGTATTGCACACCTTCCTACCAATCAGACTTGAGTATTGAGACAGACCATTGTATAAAAAAAGTATCAAACTAATTTAATAAACATATCTGTGTTCTAGCCCCTGCAGTGGATATAACAATGTCAAACCCCACACTCACCACTCTACCACCCCATCAGGATGTGGAGCACATCCACAATAATGGAGAACTGAGTGCCCAGAAACACTCCGTCATCAATATGAGCACCACCTCTACCACCGACACAGTCACTATTAACACAGGTATCCTCCAGCACTGACGTACTGTAGCATGAATATGTAACTATTGAACAAATTTGACCATTTTTAATTATTTTTTTTTCCATTAAATGATTCCACTTCGGCAGCTCAATCACATGATGTGTCAAGAACAACAGGTTTAAAATCACATTTGATGTATTTATTTGTCACTCAGGAAATGGAACTTGGTTGCATTGCATTGTGAGATATAGTATCTCACGTAGTGTGTTGTACGTGCATGACAAAGTATAGTCTCTGATATATTCTTTGTTGATTTCTTGCAATGCATCTTCTCAGCTACTTCCCCAAGAAAGGTGTACGACACACGGGATTCAGGAAACAGTGAAGTGATGCAGATTGACTTTGATGATGATAAGTACCGCAGACGGCCTGCCCTTAGCTGGTTTGCACAGGTCCTAAAGTGAGTGTCCTCAGTCTGTGGCTCAAATTCATTTATTGCAAATTTTGCTATGGCTTTATCCTATTTGTCGTATGCTGTAATATATTTTCACTGGCAGTTTTGACAGATATTTTACTAATTTAATTGATTTAAATTTACTATGGTAAAAATGTTTTTTATTTTCATAATATTTACAAATATGCTTGTGTGCATTTATTATTTTTCCTAGGAATCGTAGTAACCCTAAGAAAAAGGCCCTCACACTGAAACAGCGAATCTTCATGTTGCTGTTAGTTGGAGTGATTGGTTTCTTCACCCTCATCATCATCATGGCTAAACTGGGTCGGGCCTCTGCTGAGTCAGACCCGAACCTGGATCCCATGCTGAATCCCAACATCAGGGTAGGCAACATGTAACGGATCAACTTCCAGCTAAAGCTCAGTGTGTGGATTCAGCGTGGAGTTTGACTTTACTGGTAAAACATGAACTGGAAATGCTGGAGAAGGAATGCTCCTCAAGATTCTGGGACTAGTGTGAAGATGCTGCTGTTTGGAAAGTGTGACTTAGTGGTCAACTTGAGAGAAGATAAAGATGGAGATGGTCAAGAAGTTGTTGCACAACAAATCTCCTGTTTCTCTTGAGTGAGATGATATAGGCTTTATAAAAGTGTGTGCAACTTTGTTTCGTTCAGTTCTGTACTTCTTCCTGGCATACCCTTCTAAAAATTGGGATCAAAGATTTTATGTAACTGTTTTGAAATCTTTAATTATTTCTTATAATATGCACAGAACTCATTAGGATCACACATGGAATTGGTGAGATTATTGCTTCTCTGAGTATACATGGTTATGAGCCATGTGAGGTGTCTTTTTTTTTTTCTTTTTTTTTTTTTAATAGTTGATTGCCTTTTATTAATTGCTGATTCAGTTAGACCCCTGCCTGTGAATAGGCTTTTGCTGATCTCTCTGCAGTGGATTGTATGGACTGTAAAACTGATTTACTAAAGCATTTAGAAAATGGTTTTGGATGGCAAATTGCAAAATGCTTTAGTAGATACAGCTTTAAGTAGACAGATGCAAACTGTACTTGGTGAATGAAGTGTCTGGGCCATATTTCATTCAAAAATTATATTTTGAATTACAGAAATGAAGCCTATTTTAGGGCTATTACATTTTTTTTTTTTTTTTTACATTGTGACATTATTAAAATAACAACTATATGGTCTCTATATTTCCATTACTGTTATGAAAAAAAGCACTCAATACAGTAATGAAAATCATCATATCTGAACACAAACTTTTTAATCAGCACAAATTAAATGCTGTACTAGAAATACGATAATGCATACCTACAAAAGTACTTTAATGTACTGTCCAATTTAAATTATATATTTTTTTTCAGAAATGGATAATTTTGTTCTTATGCAAATTATACTTATTATATTTATATTCTTTAGAGAAAGATATTTATCATTTTCTTTTGATGTGAAATATGACCCGAACATGTTCTTGACAGATTCACACAAACAGCATTTGTACAGAAGAATTTAAAGTGTACTGTATATGTTTGCAAAACTCACCCCAGCAACCCAAAGCTCAAATGTATCTGGAGATAAACATTGATATTATTTGCCATTCTCAAATATCCTTGTTGCATTTCTTGACTGTAGCAGTAATTAACAGCATTTAGTTGTTGACTTTATCCTTCAGCTCCAACTGTATCTCAAGAAAGCGATCATCTGGGTATTCCCTACAGTGATTGCTTACTGGAGTGCCTATCATAATATTTACATCATCTCTGGTTGTGGGTCAACTTTATAACATGTTTTTTTTTTTTTTGCAATATACTTCTCTGTGTCCATGGATTTCCACTTTTTGTCATAATATACATTATTGGGTCAATCCATCTCAAGTGTTACACTGGAGGTTGTTTTGTTTTGAGTGATTACCTCAATGTATTGGTATTGCAAAACCACATTTTTTTTTTTCTTATACTTGGTTTAAAATTTAAAAAAAGAAACACTAAAAACAAAGTTGTGCAACATTAATTGAATTATTTATTACATTTTTTTTTTAAATTAATGTTACAACAGAAGTACCAGAGGTACATCCAAGATAAAAGGGCCTTGAAATATCATCTTGGAGTCATTTAAATCATTTTAAGACTTTTTAGGTTCCCCTTGAAGGGTTGCACTTATGGTCCCAGTGAATGTCACAGTCAGGGATTCCACTTCAGAGCAACACAATGCCAGACTGAGAAATGTTCTGCCCAGAATTCAAAAGAATTGACTATAACTCATGAGTGACTATGAATAAGGTGTCAAGGCTTGAGAAAACTAAAATACAAGCTATCTTAAACTTCTGAAGCTTGAGAGAAGTTTGGCACCGATCCCTTTCATTTGAATGGGAAATTCATCAGTTGGTGATAGATTATCAATGAGAAGGCTTTACTGGCAGGAACAACAGCCAGTAATGTGATAAAACCACAAGCCAGAGACACAGAATTCCTAAATCAGGAATCGTGACAATAGGCCATGTTACAATAGGAGTTCCAACAATTTGCAAAGCAGTACAAATTCCAACATGTAATTTCCAGTCTATTGCATGCACACGTGAAAAGGCAGAAAAGGGAAAGCACACCCTCAAATGACTTCACTGAAAAGCTGTGGATGATGGGTCAGATCCATACCTCACTTCCCCATTGGACTGTTGTGTATCGCCGGCTGAACTGTTAATGAATCGTAAGATGTACCACCCTTCCATATTTTTCTGAGACTGAACTAAACAAGGGTCTGAAGCAGAGAAAAAAGCTGAAAATGTAAACAAAAGAGCTATTATTATGATACTCCCACCTCTACGGAGCCCGTAGTGAGAATTAATGCAAACACATGGAGCAAAAAAGCAACTGTGTTTGAAAGAATTAATCCCAGATCTGACAAAGTGCTAACAGAAACTAGTCAAGTGTTCAGAAGAGCCTGAACTTCAGCCTGAACCTGAACTGTCACAGAAACACAATAAACATTCTGATTTACCTGTGCTAAGATGATCAATATCTAGATGATGAATCTAGATTCTATAAGTTTTTGTGTTTAATGACACATAGTTTTGAATCCATTTATTTTAAAATGTATTGTCTTGAAAATTGATTTGAATTGCATGTGTAGTTTCATTTGAATTATGTATCTCTCGCAAAACAAAAGGAGATCAGTGCTGTTTGTTAGATTGCAGGAATGGTTTTGCAAAACATGATGTTTTAACAAAGGTCGGGAGGAGCACGTTCAAATGATCTACCCAATCAGTACGATTGGAGGCCTATATATACAGTATACTGTATATAAAGCCGACTCACCTCCGTTCCTCGACAGTCTTTTCTGCATTCCTCCTCCACCCCGACTCCTCACTCTCAGCTAGTTCCTATCCCAGCCAGGGATACGGGGGAGAACTCTGGGTTCAGGCCACATTCCAAGCTCGGAGCCCTCCCCCGGACAGCACACCAAATACGCATTCTCTTTTACTCTCATTATTTGTAAGTGTAAACTTGTGAACAATGCTATTTATGTTTAAAGCAATAAAAAGAATGAATGAATAAAATGCACATTCTGTACTGTATATTGTATATTGCAATGCATTATTTACCCCTACCGGCCTCACTAACACCTCTTCCAGCAGCAACCTGGTTTTCCTAGGAGGTCTCCCATCCAGGTACTGACCAGGCTCAGCCCAGCTTAGCTTCAGTGGGCTCCTCACTCCTTATTTGTGCATCCTTGTTTTCCTCAATTCACTTCCTTGTGTCTCAGCTCCACCCCCTTAGGATGCGAGGGAAGGATACACCTGTTTATCCTAGGGGTGTCAAAATTAATCGTTTCTATGATACATCGCGATGCAGACGAGGACAATTCGGTATCAGTTCAGTAATCTACCATAACTGATTATAATGTACTGACGCTTTTCTGACGTCATTTGTCGTGGTAGCATACAATGGCAGAGGGAGGTGAGACGCAAGTGCGAGTACTTAAAAATGCTCCAACTACTTTAAAAGCTGACAACTGGCACATTTCAACTTTTATGAACAACCTGGTAAGCACGACCTGGAGAATACCCACGCTGTGTATAAATCATGTCACGCACAAATAAAATATGCAGGGGGTAATACCACTAACTTGAGAAACCCCGGGTTTGCCACCTGTTGAATACACTGGAGCCGCGATATAAGCTCCCCTCTCGCAGCCACTTTTCAGAAAAGATTATCCTGGAACTTTACCACGAAACCAAAGCCCAGGTAATGGCTTCAATGAGCCAAGCTCATCGAGTTGTAATAACATGTGATTCCTGGACTTCGGTCGCGACAGAGTCGTATGTGACAATAACGGCACATTACATTAGCGGGACTGGAAGATTTGTCTCGTGCTGCAAGCCGTTTATGAGTCTCACACGGGTGCTCATCTGGCAGAGCTACTGTCTCATGTCGTGGATGAATGGCAGCTATCACTTTTAGTATTTACATTTGTGTGTTCTAAATGCTTCTGTTGTCTTCTGTGCCCAGACTTGAGGTTTTTTTTAATGTTTGATACATTCAAGAAGCATGTTTTCTTTGAGCAGATAAAATTAAAGGTTCAGTTCATATATCTGACTGCTTGTATTTAATGGCAAAATTGTATACATGTGAAGTAAAATTGAAAATTAAGGATGCAGTGTGTTGTGATATTGAATTGAAATGAATCGATGACATGATAATCGAAATCGAACCGAACTGTGAGACCAGTGTAAGTTCACTCACACACCTAGTGTGTCCTCGCTAATGACTTCTTAGGAAGCTTCCTCACTCCTCACTCCTCACCTCCTCGTGGTGCAATTAGAGAATTGAGATGTCCTTCAAGATGGCTGAGTTCGATTGGTTTCTGGGTCACGGGCTGGAGGAGGATGGAGGAGGATGGAGGAGGATGGAGGAGGATGGAGGAGGATGGAGGAGGATGGAGGAAATGATGAAGCATCAAATTGAGTATTGAGAAGCACCTATTAAGTCATTACACAACACTTCAACAGTTCAGACTTCCAGTTTCAAAATAGTAGTCAACAAAACTGTCCACTGTCTACCATCCTAATACTGTATGTTAAAGAGTAGCATGAACAATGGGTTTGATTCACACTTGCATTGTTTAAAAGGTTTTTCCATCTTTTTCCAATTAAACCATTTTGGATTTGTGGCCCAGTGGCCTAGTGGATAAGGCATTAGCCTTTGGAGCTGAGGATTGTGGGTTTGAGTGCAGAAAATCAGTGGCATGAGGCCAAGCATGTCACTGTCTTCAAATTATGTTTTATTAACAAAGTTCGGGAGGAGCACGTTCAGATAATTAACACAAGTGGAGAGCACTCAGCAATCAATGGTAAGAGGTATATATACACTCAGCAGTCTCACCTCAATCCATTGACAGTTTTGCAGCATCCCCCCACCACCCCTTCTCCACGCTTCTAGTCCTAAAAACTTACATACGGGGGGAGTACTCTGGGTTCGGGCCGAACTCCGAGCTCGCAGCCCTCCCCCCGGACACCACGCCAAATACGCATTAAACATTACCCCCTCAAATTGTATGTAAGTGTGAACTCGTGAATTGCCACTTGCTGAAAGGATTCTTATACATATTTCAAGATACAGACATTTGTCATTTCAGCTAGAACTTTGAAATATCTTTCTTCTAAAAGAGTATTGTGGGTGTGATTCACACTTGCATTGTTTAAAAGGTCTTTCGTGGTGGAGGGTGCCTACAATGTACATGCAGTTTATTAGTATGACAATACTGCTCAAACTGCAACTGTGGGACAAGACTTTGGAGCTCAGCATTGTGCAGTTGACTTACATCTAGGTAATCAAAAACCTTCTTCAAATGTACCACCTACTATTTAAAAATATGATTTAATGCTATGACTGTAATATTCTTGTGCAGAAGTACCCATTTCACTATATTGGAATTGGAATATTCAAGTGATTTATTTGTGTTGTTTTGAGTGATATTTCCTCCGTTACATGTGGGGAGAGTTCTTGAGACCCTAGGTAAATTGTAATTCTTCTTATTTGCATATTTTTATTTTCATTCTATATTCAAATAACCTTGGTTTCAATAAAATTTGTAATTGTTAATTGTGAAAGCACAGATTCATATCCTTATTTTGGTTTTGTATTTTAAATAAAGGTAGTGGTGTTGTTAAATAGTCATTTTGAAGGTTTTATTCTCTGTGCTCCATATCAATAAGTGGTTAGAATATTGTGAGTTGAGCTTTAAAAGGAGTTCCCAAAATTAGTCCAGAGACACAAAATAAAAGAACCTGTGTGATCAAAGAAGAACCTTCTGTCTGAGTAGGGTGTTACATAAAATGGTGGTCCATACGGGGAACTCAAATTCCCTCTTGTTGGTTTCCTAAATGGTTTACCTCTTGCTGATTGTTTTGTAATTTAAGATGGATTTGTCTAGCTCTTGTGATTTCCAAGCAGAACTCACTAATTGGTGTGAAGAGGTTCTGGTTGATAAAACTCATGCCATATTGTTGGTAGGCAGAGGTGGAAGTGGCACATATTGAGGATGTCACACAATCTGTAAAAGCTTGGGGAAGAGTGTGGATTAGAGCTACCAAGGCAGGTTCCAGCCCACTTAAACAACTGGTGTTGTGTGAGTGTCGTGAGACTATTAACCCTGAGCTTGTTCCCACTGAACTGTTGTCTGCTGAAGGGGAAGAACCCTGGAAAGTTGTTGTAGTCCAGAGAAGTGTACCTACCTCTGCAGGTTTTGAAGAGAAGCTTGCCAGGTTTTTGGTAGGAGAGGGAAAGTCGTTAACTGATTTACAAGGTTTGTTGAACTCCTTCAGGTCCAAGTGCCAGTTCTCCAGAAGCTATCATACGTGCAGTGAGGGATCTGTTAGAGAAAACAGGTAACCCCCACAGTGATAATGTCTATAGAAGATTACATACTTTTTCTGGCACTGTGCCAACTCCTCAAGGGGAAGAAACATTGGAGGGATTGATTGATCAAGCCCGAATGATGATTGCTGAGTGTGAGTGCTCAGAAAGAGAGAAGAGACGAAGGGTAGTAGAGAGCCTAAAAGGGCCGGCACTCAAGGCAGTATGATTCTCTAATCCTGAAGCTAGTGTTTTACAATACATAGAAGCACTAGAAACTACTTTTGGAACTTCGGAGTCAGGCGAGGATTTGTATTTTGCCTTTTGCCTTTTAAGACAATGTTCTGCGGAAGCCCTATCAGATTTTCTGCGCAGAGTGGACAAAGCACTAAACTAAGTTGTGCAGAAAGGTGGAGTGTCTCCACAAATGCTGGATCAAGTCAGGGTTGAGCAACTAATTCGAGGGGCTGTTGAGTCAGACCTAATGCTTCTGCAGCTGAGGCTTAGAGAGAGGAAAACTCAACCGCCAACCTTTTTGACCCTTTTGAATGAGGTCAGAGAAGCTGAGGAAAATGAAGCTGCAAGGCAGAAAATAAAAGCCACTATAAAGTCTGTTCAGGGTCATGACAAAGGGAAACTTAGCTTTTCTGTGGTGAAAGAGTTAAAAGCAGACATCAAGGATCTGAGAGCCAGGCTAGTACAAGGGTCCCCAAATGTGTCAGCTGCTTCTGTGACGCTGGAGTCTAGGCCTACTTCTTCAAAGACACATGTTGATACCCACAGTGATTTGGAGGTGCAATCTCTGAAAGACCAAATAAAGCATTTGCAGTAGAAGATTAGTGTTATGAGAGTAACTCATAGCCAGTCGCCAGAGCAAGCTCAAAGACCACCCAGCACTTGGTCTATGCCACCCAAAGGCAGGTCTAGACAGATCCAGGAGGACGACTTCTGCTATCGATGTGGAGAAGATGGACACATCGCAACTAGGTGCCAAGCCCCTGAAAATCCCACAAAAGTGATCCAAAAGCTAGCCCGTTCACTAAGGAAGGCGAAGAGTGAAAGAAGTGAAACACCAAATGACAGCAGTAAGGCAGGAAAACCTGTTTTTCAAAGAAAAGCCAGATTGATGCCTTAGAAACAGCATGTCTCCCTAAAGGATTGGTGGTGCCTACCTCTACAGTGTCCCTGAAGCTCAATGGACATCCTTGTAGAGCTCTACAAGGCTCTTTTGGACAGTGGATCCCAAGTCACTGTTGTGTTTGACTCTTGGTATTCTAAATACTTGCTTGATGTGCCAATTCACTATCTATATAGGGACTCAGTTCATCTAATTATCCTTACAAGGGATATATTGTGGTTGATGCCTCTTTCCCCAACTCCGGTACCAAAGTGGAGGAAACCATTTCCATTCTAGCATTGGTCTGTCCATAGCCCCAAGGACCCCAGTCAGTCCCAGTGATAATTGGGACAAATGGCAGTTTTTTCACAAGGTTGGCTGTGCTAACAGAAGAGACTGGTTCTTCCAACGTTGCTCACAGCTTTAGGATCAGTTCGCCTTACCAGGAGCTGTGTTGTCTGCAAAAACCTAAACCAATTGAGAGTGCTGACTGTTCACAGGGAAGAGTCATGTGGGTGGGACCCGGTTCACTGACAGTACCTTCAAAAAGGGAACTCCAAGCAATATGTCAAGTAGAGTTCTGCAGAAGGAATATCCCCTAATCCTGAAAAAGTGAAAGCCATTACCAGCTGGAAGATGCCGACAGACCTGAAAACCTTACAATCTTTTCTGGAGTTCTGTGGGTTTTACAACAGGTTCATTAAAAACTATTCTGCCATTGTGAGAACTCTGACAGAGCTGACAAAAGGTTACTTACCTGTGAATGGGAAAAGGAAGGTCACTTCTGAAGAGGAGATGTATTTCAGGGAAACTGACCCGTTTTGAGAGTGTTGGGACCAAGAGTGCACAAATGCATTTGACAACATTATCTATTGTCTCAACCATGCTCCAGTCTTGGCCTTTGCTGATCCTGAAAAACCCTATGTCCTCCATGTGGATACCAGTTTAAAGGGATTAGGGGATGTTCTAAATCAAGAATACCCTGAAGGACTTAGACCTGTAGCCTAAAATACAACTAAAAATGACGATGGAAAGGAAAAATCACAGTTGCCGCTGCCTAATAAATACCACTTTCAAATGATGAAGTCTCTGCACGATGACAGTGGACACCTCGGAGTGGAAAAAACAACTGAACTAAAAGATAGGTTCTACTGGCCTAAAATGACAATTACATTGAGTTGTATGTAAAAAATTGTGGCAGGTGTATTGCCATAAAGATGTTCCCCATTAAATCAAATATCTAGCAACGGGCCCTTAGATTTGGTGTGCATTGACTTTCTTTCAATTGAGCCTGACTCAAGGGGAATCGTAAATGTTCTGATCATTTAACTGATCATTTTACCAGATATGCCCAGGCATTTCCTACAAAAGATCAGAAGGCCCTAACTGTTGCTAAAGTTCTATAGTAAAAGTTCTTTGTGCATTATGGTCTACCGGCCAGAATACACTCTGATCAAGGAATGGACTTTGAAAGTCATCTGATTAAAGAACTGTTCAGAATGCTGGGTATTCGAAAGTCCCGAACCTCCCCTTACCACCCACAGGGTGATCCTCAACCTGAAAGGTTTAACAGGACACTGCTGTCCATGTTAGGTACCCTTGATCCAGCTCAAAAGAACTGTTGGAGCCAGCATATTAGTCAGTTGGTGCATGTATACAACTACACCAAAAATTTGTCAACTGGATACTCCCCATATTACCTCTTGTTTGGACGAGAGGCGAGATTGCCAGTAGATCTGTGTTTTGGCCTGTCACTGGATGAGGAAGCAGGAAAAACCCACTTGCAGTATGTCCGAAGAATGAAAGGTGAACTGCAAAAAGCATACAAGTTGGCTGCAGAAAGATCTCTGAAAAGCCATCAGAGAAATAAATGGTACTATGACAAAAAAGTGAAACATCAGCACTTGGAAAAAGGTGATCAAATTCTCATTAGGAATCTTGCTCTGACAGGAAAGCACAAGTTACATATATATGGAAATATTTACCATATATTGTGATAGAGCAACTAGAGAACTTACCAGCGTACAAACTAAAACCAGAGACAGGAATGGGAGGGGTGAAAACACTTCATAGGGATCTTTCACTGTCCATTGGAGATAATGTGAGATTTCAGAAACCAGATACAGAAAGAGAAGTGGTAAAATCTCCAGTAACCCAAGCAAAACCTGCAAAGAAAGAGCAGTTAAAGCAGCACTCAGTAGCTTCGGGATTTCTTCGCTGTATTCTCGCTTTTTGCTCGCAGGTTTCTCTCTAGAGCTCCCCCCACAGCTTCGGAATAGATATTTGACAACACTGTTGTAAAAACTCGTTGGTGATTCTCAGACACCAGAGGCTATAGATCAACGACATCAAAGCAGATGGGACATTCTTTAAAACGTCTTCTTCATTCGGGTTCGGACAGCGTGAGGGAGCGCAATAATGACAGCATTTTAGCAGATTTCTTTTGGCCGTAAAGCAATTGTTTACATCGCGAGACCTGATATCACGCGAGACTTCCTGACGCGGCGGCCGGCGGCCCGCCGGCTCAAAGTTGCAAGTGCATATTTTCCGCTCACGGGCACCAGGGGGGTGCGAAACGACCACCATTCAACCCGAAATAAGTAATATAACCATTCCAATGACTCCGAAGCTGTTCAGTTAAGGTAAAAAAAGTTACTTAGTTCACCTTTAAGAAGAGAGAAAGAAACAGGCAAAGAGATTCCAAGTTTGGAGGTGTCCTCTGAAGATAATGATGAGAATGGGTAGGCTACTATCATGAAAATCCTGACTTGATTAGTACATTGACAAGCCATTGTCTTCAGATTTACCTGAGCCTGTAGTAGTAGAGGTGGAAGCTGTAGCCCGTGGTCCTGAAAATAATCATCCTCCTGAAGAACTGATGAAGGAAAATCCAAGAACAGAGATTGAGGAGGATAATTCCTCCCATTTATTTCCTGGCTCAAAAGAGAACCTGTTAACAGATGGTGGAGATAGTCAGTGTAGACATTCTCCTAGAAGGGAGATAAACACTATGGAAAGCTGTCCAAAGCGTAGCTGTAAAGTTGAGCTATGATGAGTTGGGAGAGCCTTCAGATCAGCCTTTATCCATTGCTTATGGAGGGATGCTCATATGAGTTGAGGGGCTGTCTCAAAAGAGATATTCTTGTAGCACTGTTTGGTGTCATCCATTAGCACGATGTGTCTGTTGTAAAAAAACAAAACAAAACATATCCTCACCTACAGGAACTACCAGACATAGTTAAGTCAGCAGTTAATAGTCTCATGAGGTCATGAGATTTTGAGAAGGGGAATGGTGTAACCTGGGTGAATTTGAGCAATTGAATGTAGTGTAAGTAGAGTAGGCTACTTACTATGTATGTTATGTTTAATGTAATTCACAAATCTTAATATATATTGACTGTTTCTTTAAAATTCATTTTTATTTTGTTTGGTTGAAATGTAGGCTACTTGCTGGAAAATTTGTTAATCAATTATTTTGTTATTGGATAAGGGATCCAATATTTGATATAACTTTTGATATAACGTGACTTCAAAACGAAGACAGCATCCTTCTGTTTTGCCGCGATGGTCGCGACATGTGAGAGAGAGCAAGATGCGATCTCCAGGGACTAGGTGGCATTTTAGTGCTGCGTTTTTGTGGCAAATCGTTATGAAGGCATAGTCATCCTAAAGAATGGTGACTAACCAGATAGCGCTCTGAATCACCGTGAGGTTCAGAGTTCCTCTGGCTACTTCACGAGAGCAGCCAAGAGATTGAAACACTCGTTTGGCAAACCCAACGGACAGATTCGGGACTTGCAGGTATTATTACATTTTATTTTATATATAATTTTTATTTTATTGGGGCCAATTCTGTGGCCACAACGCACTCAAGCAATGCTACAGGCCTGCAACGCGGGGGAAAGTGCGCACGTGAGACTGTGTGTGTGGGTGTGGGCCCACGATTATTTTATTATAACTTTGGTTCATCTGAGTAAGAGGATCCTTTTGTCATTTGCTGATTTGAAGGGTTAATTTATGTAGTTAAACACCAAGCTACATATGCAATTTGTCATTTGAAATATTCAAGTGATTTATTAGTGTTGTATTGAGTGATATTTCCTCAGTTACGTGTGGGGAGTTTTCTTGAGACCCTAGGTAAATTGTAATTCTTCTTATTTGCATATTTGTATTTTCACTCTATATTCAAATAACTTTGGTTTCAATAAAATTTGTAATTGTTTATTGTGAAAGCACAGATTCATTTAATTTATGTAGTTAAACACCAAGCTACATATGCAATTTGTCATTTGAAATATTCAAGTGATTTATTAGTGTTGTATTGAGTGATATTTCCTCAGTTACATGTGGGGAGTGTTCTTGAGACCCTAGGTAAATTGTAATTCTTCTTATTTGCATATTTTTTATTTTCATTCTATATTCAAATAACTTTGGTTTCAATAAAACTTGTAATTGTTTATTGTGAAAGCACAGATTCATTTCCTTATTTTGGTATTTTAAATAGTGGTAGTGGTGTTGTTAAATAGTCATTTTGAGGGTTCTATTCTCTGTGCTCCATATCAATAAAAGGTTTGAATATTGTGAGTTGAGCTTTAAAAGGAGTTACCAAAATGAGTCGACAGACACAAAATAAAATAACCTGTGTGATCACTCTAAATATCTCTGAAAAGAATAATGTTCTGTATCTCAAGATACATTTGTCATTTCAGCTTGAACTTTGAAATATCTTTCTTCTAAAAGAGTATTGTGGGTTTGATTCATAATTGTACCTATTTATCTAACTTGGAATTGTGGCCCTGTGGCCCAGAGGACTAATGGATGTGGTCATCTGAGACTATGTAGGAAATAAATGGCATGTGGCCAAGCATGTCACATTCTTTAATTGCCACTTGCTGAAATGATTCTTGGACATATTTCAAGATACAGACATTTGTAATTTCAGCTTGAACTTTGAAATTATTTCCAAGAAATACCTTTATTTATTAGAATGACAGTACTACTCAAATATAGCAGCACTACTCTAATAAAACTGCAATTGTGGGATAAGACTTTGGAGCTCAGCATTGTGCAATTGACTCACATCTAGGTAATCAAAAACCAGTACTACTCTAGTAAAACTTGTTGTGCAGAAGTACCCATTTAGCTATCTTGGAATTGTGGCCCTGTGGCCCTGTACCGCAGTGAACTAATGGTTGTGGCCAAGTGGATAAGGCATCAGCCTTCGGAGCTGAGGATTGTGGGTTCGAGTCCCATCTGGGTCATTTGAGACAATGAAGGAAATCAGTAGCATGTGGCCAAGCATGGCACAGTCTTTAATTGCAACTTGCTGAAAGGATTCTTGGACATATTACAAGATACAGACATTTGTCATTTCAGCTTGAAATTTGAAATGATTTTTAAGAAAAACCTTTCTTCTAAAAGAGTATTGTGGGTTTGATTCACACTTGCATTGTTTAAAAGCTTTTTCGTGGTGGAGGGTGCCTACAATGTACAGGCAGTTTATTAGAATGACAGTACTACTCAAATATAGCAGCACTACTCTAAGAAAACTGCAATTGTGGGATAAGACTTTGGAGCTCAGCATTGTGCAATTGACTCACATCTAGGTAATCAAAAACCAGTAGCCTACTACTCTAGTAAAACTTGTTGTGCAGAAGTACCCATTTAGCTATCTTGGAGCTACTGTGGCCCTGTGGCCCTGTGGCCCTGTGGCCCTGTGGCCCTGTGGCCCTGTGGCCCTGTGGCCCTGTGGCCCTGTGGCCCTGTGGCCCTGTGGCCCTGTGGCCCTGTGGCCCTGTGGCCCTGTGGCCCTGTGGCCCTGTGGCCCTGTGGCCCTGTGGCCCTGTGGCCCAGTGGATTAATGGATGTGGCCCAGTGGCCTAATGGATAAGGCATTAGCCTTCGGAGCTGAGGATTGTGGTTTCGAGTCCCATCTGGGTCATTTGAGACTATGAAGGAAAACAGTAGCATGTGGCCAAGCATGTTACAGTCTTTAATTGCCATTTGCTGAAAGGATTCTTGGATATATTTCAAGATACAGACATTCGTCATTTCAGCTTGAAATTTGAAATGATTTCCAAGAAATAACTTTCTTCTAAAAGAGTATTGTGGGTTTGATTCACACTTGCATTGTTTAAAAGCTTTTTCGTGGTGGAGGGTGCCTACAATGTACAGGCAGTTTATTAGAATGACAGTACTACTCAAATATAGCAGCACTACTCTAAGAAAACTGCAATTGTGGGATAAGACTTTGGAGCTCAGCATTGTGCAATTGACTCACATCTAGGTAATCAAAAACCAGTACTACTCCAGTAAAACTTGTTGCGCAGAAGTACCCATTTAGCTATCTTGGAGCTATTGTGGCCCTATGGTCCTGTGTCTCAGTGGACTAATGGATGTGGCCCAGTGGCCTAATGGATAAGGCATCAGCCTTCGGAGCTGAGGATTGTGGGTTCGAGTCCCATCTGGGTCATTTGAGACTGTGAAGGAAAACAGTAGCATGTGGCCAAGCATGTCACAGTCTTTAATTGCCATTTGCTGAAAGGATTCTTAGACATATTTCATGATACAGACATTCGTCATTTCAGCTTGAAATTTGAAATGATTTCCAAGAAAAAACCTTTCTTCTAAAAGAGTATTGTGGGTTTGATTCACACTTGCATTGTTTAAAAGCTTTTTCGTGGTGGAGGGTGCCTACAATGTACAGGCAGTTTATTAGAATGACAGTACTACTCAAATATAGCAGCACTACTCTAATAAAACTGCAATTGTGGGATACGACTTTTTATGCTAAAAGAGTATTGTGGGTTTGATTCACACTTGCATTGTTTAAAAGCTTTTTCGTGGTGGAGGGTGCCTACAATATACAGGCAGTTTATTAGAATGACAGTACTACTCAAATATAGCAGCACTACTCTAAGAAAACTGCAATTGTGGGATAAGACTTTGGAGCTCAGCATTGTGCAATTGACTCACATCTAGGTAATCAAAAACCAGTACTACTCCAGTAAAACTTGTTGTGCAGAAGTACCCATTTAGCTGTCTTGGAATTGTGGCCCTGTGGCCCAGTCGACTAATGGATGTGACCCAATGGATGTGGCCCAGTGGCCTAATGGATAAGGCATCAGCCTTCGGAGCTGAGGATTGTGGGTTCGAGTCCCATCTGGGTCATTTCAGACTATGAAGGAAATCAGTAGCATGTGGCCAAGCATGTCACAGTCTTTAATTGCAACTTGCTGAAAGGATTCTTGGACATATTACAAGATACAGACATTTGTCATTTCAGCTTGAAATTTGAAATGATTTCCAAGAAAAACCTTTCTTCTAAAAGAGTATTGTGGGTTTGATTCACACTTGCATTGTTTAAAAGCTTTTTCGTGGTGGAGGGTGCCTACAATGTACAGGCAGTTTATTAGAATGACAGTACTACTCAAATATAGCAGCTGACTATGAAGGAAATCAGTAGCATGTGGCCAAGCATGTCACAGACTTTAATTGCCACTTGCTGAAAACATTCTTGGACATATTTCAAGATACAGACATTCGTCATTTCAGCTTGAAATTTGAAATGATTTCCAAGAAAAACCTTTCTTCTAAAAGAGTATTGTGGGTTTGATTCACACTTGCATTGTTTAAAAGCTTTTTCGTGGTGGAGGGTGCCTACAATGTACAGGCAGTTTATTAGAATGACAGTACTACTCAAATATAGCAGCACTACTCTAATAAAACTGCAATTGTGGGATAAGACTTTGGAGCTCAGCATTGTGCAGTTGACTCACATCTAGGTAATCAAAAACCAGTACTACTTTAGTAAAACTTGTTGTGCAGAATTACCCATTTAGCTATCTTGGAGCTATTGTGGCCCTGTGGCCCTGTGGCCCAGTGGACTAATGGATGTGGCCCAGTGGCCTAATGAATAAGGCATCAGCCTTCAGAGCTGAGGATTGTGGGTTCGAGTCCCATCTGGGTCATTTGAGACTATGAAGGAAAACAGTAGCATGTGGCCAAGCATGTCACAGTCTTTAATTGCCATTTGCTGAAAGGATTCTTGGACATATTTCATGATACAGACATTCGTCATTTCAGCTTGAAATTTGAAATGATTTCCAAGAAAAACCTTTCTTCTAAAAGAGTATTGTGGGTTTGATTCACACTTGCATTGTTTAAAAGCTTTTTCGTGGTGGAGGGTGCCTACAATGTACAGGCAGTTTATTAGAATGACAGTACTACTCAAATATAGCAGCACTACTCTAATAAAACTGCAATTGTGGGATAAGACTTTTTATGCTAAAAGAGTATTGTGGGTTTGATTCACACTTGCATTGTTTAAAAGCTTTTTCGTGGTGGAGGGTGCCTACAATGTACAGGCAGTTTATTAGAATGACAGTACTACTCAAATATAGCAGCACTACTCTAATAAAACTGCAATTGTGGGATAAGACTTTGGAGCTCAGCATTGTGCAATTGACTCACATCTAGGTAATCAAAAACCAGTACTACTCTCGTAAAACTTGTTGCGCAGAAGTACCCATTTAGCTGTCTTGGAATTGTGGCCCTGTGGCCCAGTGGACTAATGGATGTGACCTAATGGATGTGGCCCAGTGGCCTAATGGATAAGGCATCAGCCTTCGGAGCTGAGGATTGTGGGTTCGAGTCCCATCTGGGTCATTTGAGACTATGAAGGAAAACAGTAGCATGTGGCCAAGCATGTCACAGTCTTTAATTGCCATTTGCTGAAAGGATTCTTAGACATATTTCATGATACAGACATTCGTCATTTCAGCTTGAAATTTGAAATGATTTCCAAGAAAAAACCTTTCTTCTAAAAGAGTATTGTGGGTTTGATTCACACTTGCATTGTTTAAAAGCTTTTTCGTGGTGGAGGGTGCCTACAATGTACAGGCAGTTTATTAGAATGACAGTACTACTCAAATATAGCAGCACTACTCTAATAAAACTGCAATTGTGGGATAAGACTTTTTATGCTAAAAGAGTATTGTGGGTTTGATTCACACTTGCATTGTTTAAAAGCTTTTTCGTGGTGGAGGGTGCCTACAATGTACAGGCAATTTATTAGAATGACAGTACTACTCAAATATAGCAGCACTACTCTAAGAAAACTGCAATTGTGGGATAAGACTTTGGAGCTCAGCATTGTGCAATTGACTCACATCTAGGTAATCAAACACCAGTACTACTCCAGTAAAACTTGTTGTGCAGAAGTACCCATTTAGCTGTCTTGGAATTGTGGCCCTGTGGCCCAGTGGACTAATGGATGTGACCTAATGGATGTGGCCCAGTGGCCTAATGGATAAGGCATCAGCCTTCGGAGCTGAGGATTGTGGGTTCGAGTCCCATCTGGGTCATTTGAGACTATGAAGGAAAACAGTAGCATGTGGCCAAGCATGTCACAGTCTTTAATTGCCATTTGCTGAAAGGATTCTTAGACATATTTCATGATACAGACATTCGTCATTTCAGCTTGAAATTTGAAATGATTTCCAAGAAAAAACCTTTCTTCTAAAAGAGTATTGTGGGTTTGATTCACACTTGCATTGTTTAAAAGCTTTTTCGTGGTGGAGGGTGCCTACAATGTACAGGCAGTTTATTAGAATGACAGTACTACTCAAATATAGCAGCACTACTCTAATAAAACTGCAATTGTGGGATAAGACTTTTTATGCTAAAAGAGTATTGTGGGTTTGATTCACACTTGCATTGTTTAAAAGCTTTTTCGTGGTGGAGGGTGCCTACAATGTACAGGCAATTTATTAGAATGACAGTACTACTCAAATATAGCAGCACTACTCTAAGAAAACTGCAATTGTGGGATAAGACTTTGGAGCTCAGCATTGTGCAATTGACTCACATCTAGGTAATCAAACACCAGTACTACTCCAGTAAAACTTGTTGTGCAGAAGTACCCATTTAGCTGTCTTGGAATTGTGGCCCTGTGGCACAGTGGACTAATGGATGTAACCCAATGGATGTGGCCCAGTGGCCTAATGGATAAGGCATCAGCCTTCGGAGCTGAGGATTGTGGGTTCGAGTCCCATCTGGGTCATTTGAGACTATGAAGAAAATGGTAGCATGTGGCCAAGCATGTCACAGACTTTAATTGCCACTTGCTGAAAACATTCTTGGACATATTTCAAGATACAGACATTCGTCATTTCAGCTTGAAATTTGAAATGATTTCCAAGAAAAACCTTTCTTCTAAAAGAGTATTGTGGGTTTGATTCACACTTGCATTGTTTAAAAGCTTTTTCGTGGTGGAGGGTGCCTACAATGTACAGGCAGTTTATTAGAATGACAGTACTACTCAAATATAGCAGCAGACTATGAAGGAAATCAGTAGCATGTGGCCAAGCATGTCACAGACTTTAATTGCCACTTGCTGAAAACATTCTTGGACATATTTCAAGATACAGACATTCGTCATTTCAGCTTGAAATTTGAAATGATTTCCAAGAAAAAACCTTTCTTCTAAAAGAGTATTGTGGGTTTGATTCACACTTGCATTGTTTAAAAGCTTTTTCGTGGTGGAGGGTGCCTACAATGTACAGGCAGTTTATTAGAATGACAGTACTACTCAAATATAGCAGCACTACTCTAAGAAAACTGCAATTGTGGGATAAGACTTTGGAGCTCAGCACTGTGCAGTTGACTCACATCTAGGTAATCAAAAACCAGTACTACTCCAGTAAAACTTGTTGTGCAGAAGTACCCATTTAGCTGTCTTGGAATTGTGGCCCTGTGGCCCAGTGGACTAATGGATGTGACCCAATGGATGTGGCCCAGTGGCCTAATGGATAAGGCATCAGCCTTCGGAGCTGAGGATTGTGGGTTCGAGTCCCATCTGGGTCGTTTCAGACTACGAAGGAAATCAGTAGCATGTGTTCAAGCATGTTACAGTCTTTAATTGCAACTTGCTGAAAGGATTCTTGGACATATTACAAGATACAGACATTTGTCATTTCAGCTTGAAATTTGAAATGATTTCCAAGAAAAACCTTTCTTCTAAAAGAGTATTGTGGGTTTGATTCACACTTGCATTGTTTAAAAGCTTTTTCGTGGTGCAGGGTGCCTACAATGTACAGGCAGTTTATTAGAATGACAGTACTACTCAAATATAGCAGCAGACTATGAAGGAAATCAGTAGCATGTGGCCAAGCATGTCACAGACTTTAATTGCCACTTGCTGAAAACATTCTTGGACATATTTCAAGATACAGACATTCGTCATTTCAGCTTGAAATTTGAAATGATTTCCAAGAAAAACCTTTCTTCTAAAAGAGTATTGTGGGTTTGATTCACACTTGCATTGTTTAAAAGCTTTTTCGTGGTGGAGGGTGCCTACAATGTACAGGCAGTTTATTAGAATGACAGTACTACTGAAATATAGCAGCACTACTCTAAGAAAACTGCAATTGTGGGATAAGACTTTTTATGCTAAAAGAGTATTGTGGGTTTGATTCACATTTGTATTGTTTAAAAGCTTTTTCGTGGAGGGTGCCTACAATGTACAGGCAGTTTATTAGAATGACAGTACTACTCAAATATAGCAGCACTACTCTAAGAAAACTGCAATTGTGGGATAAGACTTTGGAGCTCAGCATTGTGCAATTGACTCACATCTAGGTAATCAAACACCAGTACTACTCCAGTAAAACTTGTTGTGCAGAAGTACCCATTTAGCTGTCTTGGAATTGTGGCCCTGTGGCCCAGTGGACTAATGGATGTGACCCAATGGATGTGGCCCAGTGGCCTAATGGATAAGGCATCAGCCTTCGGAGCTGAGGATTGTGGGTTCGAGTCCCATCTGGGTCATTTCAGACTATGAAGGAAATCAGTAGCATGTGGCCAAGCATGTCACAGTCTTTAATTGCCATTTGCTGAAAGGATTCTTAGACATATTTCATGATACAGACATTCGTCATTTCAGCTTGAAATTTGAAATGATTTCCAAGAAAAACCTTTCTTCTAAAAGAGTATTGTGGGTTTGATTCACACTTGCATTGTTTAAAAGCTTTTTCGTGGTGGAGGGTGCCTACAATGTACAGGCAGTTTATTAGAATGACAGTACTACTCAAATATAGCAGCACTACTCTAAGAAAACTGCAATTGTGGGATAAGACTTTGGAGCTCAGCACTGTGCAGTTGACTCACATCTAGGTAATCAAAAACCAGTACTACTCCAGTAAAACTTGTTGTGCAGAAGTTCCCATTTAGCTGTCTTGGAATTGTGGCCCTGTGGCCCAGTGGACTAATGGATGTGACCCAATGGATGTGGCCCAGTGGCCTAATGGATAAGGCATCAGCCTTCGGAGCTGAGGATTGTGGGTTCGAGTCCCATCTGGGTCATTTCAGACTATGAAGGAAATCAGTAGCATGTGGCCAAGCATGTCACAGTCTTTAATTGCAACTTGCTGAAAGGATTCTTGGACATATTACAAGATAGAGACATTTGTCATTTCAGCTTGAAATTTGAAATGATTTCCAAGAAAAAACCTTTCTTCTAAAAGAGTATTGTGGGTTTGATTCACACTTGCATTGTTTAAAAGCTTTTTCGTGGTGGAGGGTGCCTACAATGTACAGGCAGTTTATTAGAATGACAGTACTACTCAAATATAGCAGCACTACTCTAATAAAACTGCAATTGTGGGATAAGACTTTGGAGCTCAGCATTGTGCAATTGACTCACATCTAGGTAATCAAAAACCAGTACTACTCTCGTAAAACTTGTTGCGCAGAAGTACCCATTTAGCTATCTTGGAGCTATTGTGGCCCTGTGGCCCTGTGTCTCAGTGGACTAATGGATGTGGCCCAGTGGACCAGTGGCCTAATGGATAAGGCATCAGCCTTCGGAGCTGAGGATTGTGGGTTCGAGTCCCATCTGGGTCATTTGAGACTATGAAGGAAAACAGTAGCATGTGGCCAAGCATGTCACAGTCTTTAATTGCCATTTGCTGAAAGGATTCTTAGACATATTTCATGATACAGACATTCGTCATTTCAGCTTGAAATTTGAAATGATTTCCAAGAAAAAACCTTTCTTCTAAAAGAGTATTGTGGGTTTGATTCACACTTGCATTGTTTAAAAGCTTTTTCGTGGTGGAGGGTGCCTACAATGTACAGGCAGTTTATTAGAATGACAGTACTACTCAAATATAGCAGCACTACTCTAAGAAAACTGCAATTGTGGGATAAGACTTTGGAGCTCAGCACTGTGCAGTTGACTCACATCTAGGTAATCAAAAACCAGTACTACTCCAGTAAAACTTGTTGTGCAGAAGTACCCATTTAGCTGTCTTGGAATTGTGGCCCTGTGGCCCAGTGGACTAATGGATGTGACCCAATGGATGTGGCCCAGTGGCCTAATGGATAAGGCATCAGCCTTCGGAGCTGAGGATTGTGGGTTCGAGTCCCATCTGGGTCATTTCAGACTACGAAGGAAATCAGTAGCATGTGGTCAAGCATGTCACAGTCTTTAATTGCAACTTGCTGAAAGGATTCTTGGACATATTACAAGATACAGACATTTGTCATTTCAGGCCAAGCATGTCACAGTCTTTAATTGCCATTTGCTGAAAGGATTCTTGGACATATTTCATGATACAGACATTCGTCATTTCAGCTTGAAATTTGAAATGATTTCCAAGAAAAAACCTTTCTTCTAAAAGAGTATTGTGGGTTTGATTCACACTTGCATTGTTTAAAAGCTTTTTCGTGGTGGAGGGTGCCTACAATGTACAGGCAGTTTATTAGAATGACAGTACTACTCAAATATAGCAGCACTACTCTAAGAAAACTGCAATTGTGGGATAAGACTTTGGAGCTCAGCATTGTGCAATTGACTCACATCTAGGTAATCAAAAACCAGTACTACTCTCGTAAAACTTGTTGCGCAGAAGTACCCATTTAGCTATCTTGGAGCTATTGTGGCCCTGTGGCCCTGTGTCTCAGTGGACTCATGGATGTGGCCCAGTGGACCAGTGGCCTAATGGATAAGGCATCAGCCTTCGGAGCTGAGGATTGTGGGTTCGAGTCCCATCTGGGTCATTTGAGACTATGAAGGAAAACAGTAGCATGTGGCCAAGCATGTCACAGTCTTTAATTGCCATTTGCTGAAAGGATTCTTAGACATATTTCATGATACAGACATTCGTCATTTCAGCTTGAAATTTGAAATGATTTCCAAGAAAAAACCTTTCTTCTAAAAGAGTATTGTGGGTTTGATTCACACTTGCATTGTTTAAAAGCTTTTTCGTGGTGGAGGGTGCCTACAATGTACAGGCAGTTTATTAGAATGACAGTACTACTCAAATATAGCAGCACTACTCTAAGAAAACTGCAATTGTGGGATAAGACTTTTTCTTCTAAAAGAGTATTGTGGGTTTGATTCACACTTGCATTGTTTAAAAGCTTTTTCGTGGTGGAGGGTGCCTACAATGTACAGGCAGTTTATTAGAATGACAGTACTACTCAAATATAGCAGCACTACTCTAATAAAACTGCAATTGTGTGATAAGACTTTGGAGCTCAGCATTGTGCAATTGACTCACATCTAGGTAATCAAAAACCAGTACTACTCTCGTAAAACTTGTTGCGCAGAAGTACCCATTTAGCTGTCTTGGAATTGTGGCCCTGTGGCCCAGTGGACTAATGGATGTGACCCAATGGATGTGGCCCAGTGGCCTAATGGATAAGGCATCAGCCTTCGGAGCTGAGGATTGTGGGTTCGAGTCCCATCTGGGTCATTTGAGACTATGAAGAAAATGGTAGCATGTGGCCAAGCATGTCACAGACTTTAATTGCCACTTGCTGAAAACATTCTTGGACATATTTCAAGATACAGACATTCGTCATTTCAGCTTGAAATTTGAAATGATTTCCAAGAAAAACCTTTCTTCTAAAAGAGTATTGTGGGTTTGATTCACACTTGCATTGTTTAAAAGCTTTTTCGTGGTGGAGGGTGCCTACAATGTACAGGCAGTTTATTAGAATGACAGTACTACTCAAATATAGCAGCAGACTATGAAGGAAATCAGTAGCATGTGGCCAAGCATGTCACAGACTTTAATTGCCACTTGCTGAAAACATTCTTGGACATATTTCAAGATACAGACATTCGTCATTTCAGCTTGAAATTTGAAATGATTTCCAAGAAAAACCTTTCTTCTAAAAGAGTATTGTGGGTTTGATTCACACTTGCATTGTTTAAAAGCTTTTTCGTGGTGGAGGGTGCCTACAATGTACAGGCAGTTTATTAGAATGACAGTACTACTCAAATATAGCAGCACTACTCTAATAAAACTGCAATTGTGGGATAAGACTTTGGAGCTCAGCATTGTGCAATTGACTCACATCTAGGTAATCAAACACCAGTACTACTCCAGTAAAACTTGTTGTGCAGAAGTACCCATTTAGCTGTCTTGGAATTGTGGCCCTGTGGCCCAGTGGACTAATGGATGTGACCCAATGGATGTGGCCCAGTGGCCTAATGGATAAGGCATCAGCCTTCGGAGCTGAGGATTGTGGGTTCGAGTCCCATCTGGGTCATTTGAGACTATGAAGAAAATGGTAGCATGTGGCCAAGCATGTCACAGACTTTAATTGCCACTTGCTGAAAACATTCTTGGACATATTTCAAGATACAGACATTCGTCATTTCAGCTTGAAATTTGAAATGATTTCCAAGAAAAACCTTTCTTCTAAAAGAGTATTGTGGGTTTGATTCACACTTGCATTGTTTAAAAGCTTTTTCGTGGTGGAGGGTGCCTACAATGTACAGGCAGTTTATTAGAATGACAGTACTACTCAAATATAGCAGCAGACTATGAAAGAAATCAGTAGCATGTGGCCAAGCATGTCACAGACTTTAATTGCCACTTGCTGAAAACATTCTTGGACATATTTCAAGATACAGACATTCGTCATTTCAGCTTGAAATTTGAAATGATTTCCAAGAAAAACCTTTCTTCTAAAAGAGTATTGTGGGTTTGATTCACACTTGCATTGTTTAAAAGCTTTTTCGTGGTGGAGGGTGCCTACAATGTACAGGCAGTTTATTAGAATGACAGTACTACTCAAATATAGCAGCACTACTCTAAGAAAACTGCAATTGTGGGATAAGACTTTTTATGCTAAAAGAGTATTGTGGGTTTGATTCACACTTGTATTGTTTAAAAGCTTTTTCGTGGTGGAGGGTGCCTACAATGTACAGGCAGTTTATTAGAATGACAGTACTACTCAAATATAGCAGCACTACTCTAAGAAAACTGCAATTGTGGGATAAGACTTTGGAGCTCAGCATTGTGCAATTGACTCACATCTAGGTAATCAAACACCAGTACTACTCCAGTAAAACTTGTTGTGCAGAAGTACCCATTTAGCTGTCTTGGAATTGTGGCCCTGTGGCCCAGTCGACTAATGGATGTGACCCAATGGATGTGGCCCAGTGGCCTAATGGATAAGGCATCAGCCTTCGGAGCTGAGGATTGTGGGTTCGAGTCCCATCTGGGTCATTTCAGACTACGAATGAAATCAGTAGCATGTGGTCAAGCATGTCACAGTCTTTAATTGCAACTTGCTGAAAGGATTCTTGGACATATTACAAGATACAGACATTTGTCATTTCAGGCCAAGCATGTCACAGTCTTTAATTGCCATTTGCTGAAAGGATTCTTAGACATATTTCATGATACAGACATTCGTTATTTCAGCTTGAAATTTGAAATGATTTCCAATAAAAAACCTTTCTTCTAAAAGAGTATTGTGGGTTTGATTCACACTTGCATTGTTTAAAAGCTTTTTCGTGGTGGAGGGTGCCTACAATGTACAGGCAGTTTATTGGAATGACAGTACTACTCAAATATAGCAGCACTACTCTAAGAAAACTGCAATTGTGGGATAAGACTTTGGAGCTCAGCACTGTGCAGTTGACTCACATCTAGGTAATCAAAAACCAGTACTACTCCAGTAAAACTTGTTGTGCAGAAGTACCCATTTAGCTGTCTTGGAATTGTGGCCCTGTGGCCCAGTGGACTAATGGATGTGACCCAATGGATGTGGCCCAGTGGCCTAATGGATAAGGCATCAGCCTTCGGAGCTGAGGATTGTGGGTTCGAGTCCCATCTGGGTCATTTCAGACTACGAAGGAAATCAGTAGCATGTGGTCAAGCATGTCACAGTCTTTAATTGCAACTTGCTGAAAGGATTCTTGGACATATTACAAGATACAGACATTTGTCATTTCAGGCCAAGCATGTCACAGTCTTTAATTGCCATTTGCTGAAAGGATTCTTGGACATATATCATGATACAGACATTCGTCATTTCAGCTTGAAATTTGAAATGATTTCCAAGAAAAAACCTTTCTTCTAAAAGAGTATTGTGGGTTTGATTCACACTTGCATTGTTTAAAAGCTTTTTCGTGGTGGAGGGTGCCTACAATGTACAGGCAGTTTATTAGAATGACAGTACTACTCAAATATAGCAGCACTACTCTAAGAAAACTGCAATTGTGGGATAAGACTTTGGAGCTCAGCATTGTGCAATTGACTCACATCTAGGTAATCAAAAACCAGTACTACTCTCGTAAAACTTGTTGCGCAGAAGTACCCATTTAGCTATCTTGGAGCTATTGTGGCCCTGTGGCCCTGTGTCTCAGTGGACTAATGGATGTGGCCCAGTGGACCAGTGGCCTAATGGATAAGGCATCAGCCTTCGGAGCTGAGGATTGTGGGTTCGAGTCCCATCTGGGTCATTTGAGACTATGAAGGAAAACAGTAGCATGTGGCCAAGCATGTCACAGTCTTTAATTGCCATTTGCTGAAAGGATTCTTAGACATATTTCATGATACAGACATTCGTCATTTCAGCTTGAAATTTGAAATGATTTCCAAGAAAAAACCTTTCTTCTAAAAGAGTATTGTGGGTTTGATTCACACTTTTCGTGGTGGAGGGTGCCTACAATGTACAGGCAGTTTATTAGAATGACAGTACTACTCAAATATAGCAGCACTACTCTAAGAAAACTGCAATTGTGGGATAAGACTTTTTCTTCTAAAAGAGTATTGTGGGTTTGATTCACACTTGCATTGTTTAAAAGCTTTTTCGTGGTGGAGGGTGCCTACAATGTACAGGCAGTTTATTAGAATGACAGTACTACTCAAATATAGCAGCACTACTCTAATAAAACTGCAATTGTGGGATAAGACTTTGGAGCTCAGCATTGTGCAATTGACTCACATCTAGGTAATCAAAAACCAGTACTACTCTCGTAAAACTTGTTGCGCAGAAGTACCCATTTAGCTGTCTTGGAATTGTGGCCCTGTGGCCCAGTGGACTAATGGATGTGACCCAATGGATGTGGCCCAGTGGCCTAATGGATAAGGCATCAGCCTTCGGAGCTGAGGATTGTGGGTTCGAGTCCCATCTGGGTCATTTGAGACTATGAAGAAAATGGTAGCATGTGGCCAAGCATGTCACAGACTTTAATTGCCACTTGCTGAAAACATTCTTGGACATATTTCAAGATACAGACATTCGTCATTTCAGCTTGAAATTTGAAATGATTTCCAAGAAAAACCTTTCTTCTAAAAGAGTATTGTGGGTTTGATTCACACTTGCATTGTTTAAAAGCTTTTTCGTGGTGGAGGGTGCCTACAATGTACAGGCAGTTTATTAGAATGACAGTACTACTCAAATATAGCAGCAGACTATGAAGGAAATCAGTAGCATGTGGCCAAGCATGTCACAGACTTTAATTGCCACTTGCTGAAAACATTCTTGGACATATTTCAAGATACAGACATTCATCATTTCAGCTTGAAATTTGAAATGATTTCCAAGAAAAACCTTTCTTCTAAAAGAGTATTGTGGGTTTGATTCACACTTGCATTGTTTAAAAGCTTTTTCGTGGTGGAGGGTGCCTACAATGTACAGGCAGTTTATTAGAATGACAGTACTACTCAAATATAGCAGCACTACTCTAATAAAACTGCAATTGTGGGATAAGACTTTGGAGCTCAGCATTGTGCAATTGACTCACATCTAGGTAATCAAACACCAGTACTACTCCAGTAAAACTTGTTGTGCAGAAGTACCCATTTAGCTGTCTTGGAATTGTGGCCCTGTGGCCCAGTGGACTAATGGATGTGACCCAATGGATGTGGCCCAGTGGCCTAATGGATAAGGCATCAGCCTTCGGAGCTGAGGATTGTGGGTTCGAGTCCCATCTGGGTCATTTGAGACTATGAAGAAAATGGTAGCATGTGGCCAAGCATGTCACAGACTTTAATTGCCACTTGCTGAAAACATTCTTGGACATATTTCAAGATACAGACATTCGTCATTTCAGCTTGAAATTTGAAATGATTTCCAAGAAAAACCTTTCTTCTAAAAGAGTATTGTGGGTTTGATTCACACTTGCATTGTTTAAAAGCTTTTTCGTGGTGGAGGGTGCCTACAATGTACAGGCAGTTTATTAGAATGACAGTACTACTCAAATATAGCAGCACTACTCTAAGAAAACTGCAATTGTGGGATAAGACTTTTTATGCTAAAAGAGTATTGTGGGTTTGATTCACACTTGTATTGTTTAAAAGCTTTTTCGTGGTGGAGGGTGCCTACAATGTACAGGCAGTTTATTAGAATGACAGTACTACTCAAATATAGCAGCACTACTCTAAGAAAACTGCAATTGTGGGATAAGACTTTGGAGCTCAGCATTGTGCAATTGACTCACATCTAGGTAATCAAACACCAGTACTACTCCAGTAAAACTTGTTGTGCAGAAGTACCCATTTAGCTGTCTTGGAATTGTGGCCCTGTGGCCCAGTCGACTAATGGATGTGACCCAATGGATGTGGCCCAGTGGCCTAATGGATAAGGCATCAGCCTTCGGAGCTGAGGATTGTGGGTTCGAGTCCCATCTGGGTCATTTCAGACTACGAAGGAAAACAGTAGCATGTGGCCAAGCATGTCACAGTCTTTAATTGCCATTTGCTGAAAGGATTCTTAGACATATTTCATGATACAGACATTCGTCATTTCAGCTTGAAATTTGAAATGATTTCCAAGAAAAAACCTTTCTTCTAAAAGAGTATTGTGGGTTTGATTCACACTTGCATTGTTTAAAAGCTTTTTCGTGGTGGAGGGTGCCTACAATGTACAGGCAGTTTATTAGAATGACAGTACTACTCAAATATAGCAGCACTACTCTAAGAAAACTGCAATTGTGGGATAAGACTTTTTATGCTAAAAGAGTATTGTGGGTTTGATTCACACTTGTATTGTTTAAAAGCTTTTTCGTGGTGGAGGGTGCCTACAATGTACAGGCAGTTTATTAGAATGACAGTACTACTCAAATATAGCAGCACTACTCTAAGAAAACTGCAATTGTGGGATAAGACTTTGGAGCTCAGCATTGTGCAATTGACTCACATCTAGGTAATCAAACACCAGTACTACTCCAGTAAAACTTGTTGTGCAGAAGTACCCATTTAGCTGTCTTGGAATTGTGGCCCTGTGGCCCAGTCGACTAATGGATGTGACCCAATGGATGTGGCCCAGTGGCCTAATGGATAAGGCATCAGCCTTCGGAGCTGAGGATTGTGGGTTCGAGTCCCATCTGGGTCATTTCAGACTACGAAGGAAAACAGTAGCATGTGGCCAAGCATGTCACAGTCTTTAATTGCCATTTGCTGAAAGGATTCTTAGACATATTTCATGATACAGACATTCGTCATTTCAGCTTGAAATTTGAAATGATTTCCAAGAAAAAACCTTTCTTCTAAAAGAGTATTGTGGGTTTGATTCACACTTGCATTGTTTAAAAGCTTTTTCGTGGTGGAGGGTGCCTACAATGTACAGGCAGTTTATTGGAATGACAGTACTACTCAAATATAGCAGCACTACTCTAAGAAAACTGCAATTGTGGGATAAGACTTTGGAGCTCAGCACTGTGCAGTTGACTCACATCTAGGTAATCAAAAACCAGTACTACTCCAGTAAAACTTGTTGTGCAGAAGTACCCATTTAGCTGTCTTGGAATTGTGGCCCTGTGGCCCAGTGGACTAATGGATGTGACCCAATGGATGTGGCCCAGTGGCCTAATGGATAAGGCATCAGCCTTCGGAGCTGAGGATTGTGAGTTCGAGTCCCATCTGGGTCATTTCAGACTACGAAGGAAATCAGTAGCATGTGGTCAAGCATGTCACAGTCTTTAATTGCAACTTGCTGAAAGGATTCTTGGACATATTACAAGATACAGACATTTGTCATTTCAGGCCAAGCATGTCACAGTCTTTAATTGCCATTTGCTGAAAGGATTCTTGGACATATTTCATGATACAGACATTCGTCATTTCAGCTTGAAATTTGAAATGATTTCCAAGAAAAAACCTTTCTTCTAAAAGAGTATTGTGGGTTTGATTCACACTTGCATTGTTTAAAAGCTTTTTCGTGGTGGAGGGTGCCTACAATGTACAGGCAGTTTATTAGAATGACAGTACTACTCAAATATAGCAGCACTACTCTAAGAAAACTGCAATTGTGGGATAAGACTTTGGAGCTCAGCACTGTGCAGTTGACTCACATCTAGGTAATCAAAAACCAGTACTACTCCAGTAAAACTTGTTGTGCAGAAGTACCCATTTAGCTGTCTTGGAATTGTGGCCCTGTGGCCCAGTGGACTAATGGATGTGACCCAATGGATGTGGCCCAGTGGCCTAATGGATAAGGCATCAGCCTTCGGAGCTGAGGATTGTGAGTTCGAGTCCCATCTGGGTCATTTCAGACTACGAAGGAAATCAGTAGCATGTGGTCAAGCATGTCACAGTCTTTAATTGCAACTTGCTGAAAGGATTCTTGGACATATTACGAGATACAGACATTTGTCATTTCAGGCCAAGCATGTCACAGTCTTTAATTGCCATTTGCTGAAAGGATTCTTGGACATATTTCATGATACAGACATTCGTCATTTCAGCTTGAAATTTGAAATGATTTCCAAGAAAAAACCTTTCTTCTAAAAGAGTATTGTGGGTTTGATTCACACTTGCATTGTTTAAAAGCTTTTTCGTGGTGGAGGGTGCCTACAATGTACAGGCAGTTTATTAGAATGACAGTACTACTCAAATATAGCAGCACTACTCTAAGAAAACTGCAATTGTGGGATAAGACTTTGGAGCTCAGCATTGTGCAATTGACTCACATCTAGGTAATCAAACACCAGTACTACTCCAGTAAAACTTGTTGTGCAGAAGTACCCATTTAGCTGTCTTGGAATTGTGGCCCTGTGGCCCAGTGGACTAATGGATGTGACCCAATGGATGTGGCCCAGTGGCCTAATGGATAAGGCATCAGCCTTCGGAGCTGAGGATTGTGGGTTCGAGTCCCATCTGGGTCATTTCAGACTACGAAGGAAATCAGTAGCATGTGGTCAAGCATGTCACAGTCTTTAATTGCAACTTGCTGAAAGGATTCTTGGACATATTACAAGATACAGACATTTGTCATTTCAGGCCAAGCATGTCACAGTCTTTAATTGCCATTTGCTGAAAGGATTCTTGGACATATTTCATGATACAGACATTCGTCATTTCAGCTTGAAATTTGAAATGATTTCCAAGAAAAAACCTTTCTTCTAAAAGAGTATTGTGGGTTTGATTCACACTTGCATTGTTTAAAAGCTTTTTCGTGGTGGAGGGTGCCTACAATGTACAGGCAGTTTATTAGAATGACAGTACTACTCAAATATAGCAGCACTACTCTAAGAAAACTGCAATTGTGGGATAAGACTTTGGAGCTCAGCACTGTGCAGTTGACTCACATCTAGGTAATCAAAAACCAGTACTACTCCAGTAAAACTTGTTGTGCAGAAGTACCCATTTAGCTGTCTTGGAATTGTGGCCTTGTGGCCCAGTGGACTAATGGATGTGGCCCAATGGATGTGGCCCAGTGGCCTAATGGATAAGGCATCAGCCTTCGGAGCTGAGGATTGTGGGTTCGAGTCTCATCTGGGTCGTTTCAGACTACGAAGGAAATCAGTAGCATGTGGTCAAGCATGTCACAGTCTTTAATTGCAACTTGCTGAAAGGATTCTTGGACATATTACAAGATACAGACATTTGTCATTTCAGGCCAAGCATGTCACAGTCTTTAATTGCCATTTGCTGAAAGGATTCTTAGACATATTTCATGATACAGACATTCGTCATTTCAGCTTGAAATTTGAAATGATTTCCAAGAAAAACCTTTCTTCTAAAAGAGTATTGTGGGTTTGATTCACACTTGCATTGTTTAAAAGCTTTTTCGTGGTGGAGGGTGCCTACAATGTACAGGCAGTTTATTAGAATGACAGTACTACTCAAATATAGCAGCAGACTATGAAGGAAATCAGTAGCATGTGGCCAAGCATGTCACAGACTTTAATTGCCACTTGCTGAAAACATTCTTGGACATATTTCAAGATACAGACATTCGTCATTTCAGCTTGAAATTTGAAATGATTTCCAAGAAAAACCTTTCTTCTAAAAGAGTATTGTGGGTTTGATTCACACTTGCATTGTTTAAAAGCTTTTTCGTGGTGGAGGGTGCCTACAATGTACAGGCAGTTTATTAGAATGACAGTACTACTCAAATATAGCAGCACTACTCTAAGAAAACTGCAATTGTGGGATAAGACTTTTTATGCTAAAAGAGTATTGTGGGTTTGATTCACACTTGTATTGTTTAAAAGCTTTTTCGTGGTGGAGGGTGCCTACAATGTACAGGCAGTTTATTAGAATGACAGTACTACTCAAATATAGCAGCACTACTCTAAGAAAACTGCAATTGTGGGATAAGACTTTGGAGCTCAGCATTGTGCAATTGACTCACATCTAGGTAATCAAACACCAGTACTACTCCAGTAAAACTTGTTGTGCAGAAGTACCCATTTAGCTGTCTTGGAATTGTGGCCCTGTGGCCCAGTCGACTAATGGATGTGACCCAATGGATGTGGCCCAGTGGCCTAATGGATAAGGCATCAGCCTTCGGAGCTGAGGATTGTGGGTTCGAGTCCCATCTGGGTCATTTCAGACTATGAAGGAAATCAGTAGCATGTGGCCAAGCATGTCACAGTCTTTAATTGCCATTTGCTGAAAGGATTCTTAGACATATTTCATGATACAGACATTCGTCATTTCAGCTTGAAATTTGAAATGATTTCCAATAAAAAACCTTTCTTCTAAAAGAGTATTGTGGGTTTGATTCACACTTGCATTGTTTAAAAGCTTTTTCGTGGTGGAGGGTGCCTACAATGTACAGGCAGTTTATTGGAATGACAGTACTACTCAAATATAGCAGCACTACTCTAAGAAAACTGCAATTGTGGGATAAGACTTTGGAGCTCAGCACTGTGCAGTTGACTCACATCTAGGTAATCAAAAACCAGTACTACTCCAGTAAAACTTGTTGTGCAGAAGTACCCATTTAGCTGTCTTGGAATTGTGGCCCTGTGGCCCAGTGGACTAATGGATGTGACCCAATGGATGTGGCCCAGTGGCCTAATGGATAAGGCATCAGCCTTCGGAGCTGAGGATTGTGGGTTCGAGTCCCATCTGGGTCATTTCAGACTACGAAGGAAATCAGTAGCATGTGGTCAAGCATGTCACAGTCTTTAATTGCAACTTGCTGAAAGGATTCTTGGACATATTACAAGATACAGACATTTGTCATTTCAGGCCAAGCATGTCACAGTCTTTAATTGCCATTTGCTGAAAGGATTCTTGGACATATATCATGATACAGACATTCGTCATTTCAGCTTGAAATTTGAAATGATTTCCAAGAAAAAACCTTTCTTCTAAAAGAGTATTGTGGGTTTGATTCACACTTGCATTGTTTAAAAGCTTTTTCGTGGTGGAGGGTGCCTACAATGTACAGGCAGTTTATTAGAATGACAGTACTACTCAAATATAGCAGCACTACTCTAAGAAAACTGCAATTGTGGGATAAGACTTTGGAGCTCAGCATTGTGCAATTGACTCACATCTAGGTAATCAAAAACCAGTACTACTCTCGTAAAACTTGTTGCGCAGAAGTACCCATTTAGCTATCTTGGAGCTATTGTGGCCCTGTGGCCCTGTGTCTCAGTGGACTAATGGATGTGGCCCAGTGGACCAGTGGCCTAATGGATAAGGCATCAGCCTTCGGAGCTGAGGATTGTGGGTTCGAGTCCCATCTGGGTCATTTGAGACTATGAAGGAAAACAGTAGCATGTGGCCAAGCATGTCACAGTCTTTAATTGCCATTTGCTGAAAGGATTCTTAGACATATTTCATGATACAGACATTCGTCATTTCAGCTTGAAATTTGAAATGATTTCCAAGAAAAAACCTTTCTTCTAAAAGAGTATTGTGGGTTTGATTCACACTTTTCGTGGTGGAGGGTGCCTACAATGTACAGGCAGTTTATTAGAATGACAGTACTACTCAAATATAGCAGCACTACTCTAAGAAAACTGCAATTGTGGGATAAGACTTTTTCTTCTAAAAGAGTATTGTGGGTTTGATTCACACTTGCATTGTTTAAAAGCTTTTTCGTGGTGGAGGGTGCCTACAATGTACAGGCAGTTTATTAGAATGACAGTACTACTCAAATATAGCAGCACTACTCTAATAAAACTGCAATTGTGGGATAAGACTTTGGAGCTCAGCATTGTGCAATTGACTCACATCTAGGTAATCAAAAACCAGTACTACTCTCGTAAAACTTGTTGCGCAGAAGTACCCATTTAGCTGTCTTGGAATTGTGGCCCTGTGGCCCAGTGGACTAATGGATGTGACCCAATGGATGTGGCCCAGTGGCCTAATGGATAAGGCATCAGCCTTCGGAGCTGAGGATTGTGGGTTCGAGTCCCATCTGGGTCATTTGAGACTATGAAGAAAATGGTAGCATGTGGCCAAGCATGTCACAGACTTTAATTGCCACTTGCTGAAAACATTCTTGGACATATTTCAAGATACAGACATTCGTCATTTCAGCTTGAAATTTGAAATGATTTCCAAGAAAAACCTTTCTTCTAAAAGAGTATTGTGGGTTTGATTCACACTTGCATTGTTTAAAAGCTTTTTCGTGGTGGAGGGTGCCTACAATGTACAGGCAGTTTATTAGAATGACAGTACTACTCAAATATAGCAGCAGACTATGAAGGAAATCAGTAGCATGTGGCCAAGCATGTCACAGACTTTAATTGCCACTTGCTGAAAACATTCTTGGACATATTTCAAGATACAGACATTCATCATTTCAGCTTGAAATTTGAAATGATTTCCAAGAAAAACCTTTCTTCTAAAAGAGTATTGTGGGTTTGATTCACACTTGCATTGTTTAAAAGCTTTTTCGTGGTGGAGGGTGCCTACAATGTACAGGCAGTTTATTAGAATGACAGTACTACTCAAATATAGCAGCACTACTCTAATAAAACTGCAATTGTGGGATAAGACTTTGGAGCTCAGCATTGTGCAATTGACTCACATCTAGGTAATCAAACACCAGTACTACTCCAGTAAAACTTGTTGTGCAGAAGTACCCATTTAGCTGTCTTGGAATTGTGGCCCTGTGGCCCAGTGGACTAATGGATGTGACCCAATGGATGTGGCCCAGTGGCCTAATGGATAAGGCATCAGCCTTCGGAGCTGAGGATTGTGGGTTCGAGTCCCATCTGGGTCATTTGAGACTATGAAGAAAATGGTAGCATGTGGCCAAGCATGTCACAGACTTTAATTGCCACTTGCTGAAAACATTCTTGGACATATTTCAAGATACAGACATTCGTCATTTCAGCTTGAAATTTGAAATGATTTCCAAGAAAAACCTTTCTTCTAAAAGAGTATTGTGGGTTTGATTCACACTTGCATTGTTTAAAAGCTTTTTCGTGGTGGAGGGTGCCTACAATGTACAGGCAGTTTATTAGAATGACAGTACTACTCAAATATAGCAGCACTACTCTAAGAAAACTGCAATTGTGGGATAAGACTTTTTATGCTAAAAGAGTATTGTGGGTTTGATTCACACTTGTATTGTTTAAAAGCTTTTTCGTGGTGGAGGGTGCCTACAATGTACAGGCAGTTTATTAGAATGACAGTACTACTCAAATATAGCAGCACTACTCTAAGAAAACTGCAATTGTGGGATAAGACTTTGGAGCTCAGCATTGTGCAATTGACTCACATCTAGGTAATCAAACACCAGTACTACTCCAGTAAAACTTGTTGTGCAGAAGTACCCATTTAGCTGTCTTGGAATTGTGGCCCTGTGGCCCAGTCGACTAATGGATGTGACCCAATGGATGTGGCCCAGTGGCCTAATGGATAAGGCATCAGCCTTCGGAGCTGAGGATTGTGGGTTCGAGTCCCATCTGGGTCATTTCAGACTACGAAGGAAAACAGTAGCATGTGGCCAAGCATGTCACAGTCTTTAATTGCCATTTGCTGAAAGGATTCTTAGACATATTTCATGATACAGACATTCGTCATTTCAGCTTGAAATTTGAAATGATTTCCAAGAAAAAACCTTTCTTCTAAAAGAGTATTGTGGGTTTGATTCACACTTGCATTGTTTAAAAGCTTTTTCGTGGTGGAGGGTGCCTACAATGTACAGGCAGTTTATTAGAATGACAGTACTACTCAAATATAGCAGCACTACTCTAAGAAAACTGCAATTGTGGGATAAGACTTTTTATGCTAAAAGAGTATTGTGGGTTTGATTCACACTTGTATTGTTTAAAAGCTTTTTCGTGGTGGAGGGTGCCTACAATGTACAGGCAGTTTATTAGAATGACAGTACTACTCAAATATAGCAGCACTACTCTAAGAAAACTGCAATTGTGGGATAAGACTTTGGAGCTCAGCATTGTGCAATTGACTCACATCTAGGTAATCAAACACCAGTACTACTCCAGTAAAACTTGTTGTGCAGAAGTACCCATTTAGCTGTCTTGGAATTGTGGCCCTGTGGCCCAGTCGACTAATGGATGTGACCCAATGGATGTGGCCCAGTGGCCTAATGGATAAGGCATCAGCCTTCGGAGCTGAGGATTGTGGGTTCGAGTCCCATCTGGGTCATTTCAGACTACGAAGGAAAACAGTAGCATGTGGCCAAGCATGTCACAGTCTTTAATTGCCATTTGCTGAAAGGATTCTTAGACATATTTCATGATACAGACATTCGTCATTTCAGCTTGAAATTTGAAATGATTTCCAAGAAAAAACCTTTCTTCTAAAAGAGTATTGTGGGTTTGATTCACACTTGCATTGTTTAAAAGCTTTTTCGTGGTGGAGGGTGCCTACAATGTACAGGCAGTTTATTGGAATGACAGTACTACTCAAATATAGCAGCACTACTCTAAGAAAACTGCAATTGTGGGATAAGACTTTGGAGCTCAGCACTGTGCAGTTGACTCACATCTAGGTAATCAAAAACCAGTACTACTCCAGTAAAACTTGTTGTGCAGAAGTACCCATTTAGCTGTCTTGGAATTGTGGCCCTGTGGCCCAGTGGACTAATGGATGTGACCCAATGGATGTGGCCCAGTGGCCTAATGGATAAGGCATCAGCCTTCGGAGCTGAGGATTGTGAGTTCGAGTCCCATCTGGGTCATTTCAGACTACGAAGGAAATCAGTAGCATGTGGTCAAGCATGTCACAGTCTTTAATTGCAACTTGCTGAAAGGATTCTTGGACATATTACAAGATACAGACATTTGTCATTTCAGGCCAAGCATGTCACAGTCTTTAATTGCCATTTGCTGAAAGGATTCTTGGACATATTTCATGATACAGACATTCGTCATTTCAGCTTGAAATTTGAAATGATTTCCAAGAAAAAACCTTTCTTCTAAAAGAGTATTGTGGGTTTGATTCACACTTGCATTGTTTAAAAGCTTTTTCGTGGTGGAGGGTGCCTACAATATACAGGCAGTTTATTAGAATGACAGTACTACTCAAATATAGCAGCACTACTCTAAGAAAACTGCAATTGTGGGATAAGACTTTGGAGCTCAGCACTGTGCAGTTGACTCACATCTAGGTAATCAAAAACCAGTACTACTCCAGTAAAACTTGTTGTGCAGAAGTACCCATTTAGCTGTCTTGGAATTGTGGCCCTGTGGCCCAGTGGACTAATGGATGTGACCCAATGGATGTGGCCCAGTGGCCTAATGGATAAGGCATCAGCCTTCGGAGCTGAGGATTGTGAGTTCGAGTCCCATCTGGGTCATTTCAGACTACGAAGGAAATCAGTAGCATGTGGTCAAGCATGTCACAGTCTTTAATTGCAACTTGCTGAAAGGATTCTTGGACATATTACGAGATACAGACATTTGTCATTTCAGGCCAAGCATGTCACAGTCTTTAATTGCCATTTGCTGAAAGGATTCTTGGACATATTTCATGATACAGACATTCGTCATTTCAGCTTGAAATTTGAAATGATTTCCAAGAAAAAACCTTTCTTCTAAAAGAGTATTGTGGGTTTGATTCACACTTGCATTGTTTAAAAGCTTTTTCGTGGTGGAGGGTGCCTACAATGTACAGGCAGTTTATTAGAATGACAGTACTACTCAAATATAGCAGCACTACTCTAAGAAAACTGCAATTGTGGGATAAGACTTTGGAGCTCAGCATTGTGCAATTGACTCACATCTAGGTAATCAAACACCAGTACTACTCCAGTAAAACTTGTTGTGCAGAAGTACCCATTTAGCTGTCTTGGAATTGTGGCCCTGTGGCCCAGTGGACTAATGGATGTGACCCAATGGATGTGGCCCAGTGGCCTAATGGATAAGGCATCAGCCTTCGGAGCTGAGGATTGTGGGTTCGAGTCCCATCTGGGTCATTTCAGACTACGAAGGAAATCAGTAGCATGTGGTCAAGCATGTCACAGTCTTTAATTGCAACTTGCTGAAAGGATTCTTGGACATATTACAAGATACAGACATTTGTCATTTCAGGCCAAGCATGTCACAGTCTTTAATTGCCATTTGCTGAAAGGATTCTTGGACATATTTCATGATACAGACATTCGTCATTTCAGCTTGAAATTTGAAATGATTTCCAAGAAAAAACCTTTCTTCTAAAAGAGTATTGTGGGTTTGATTCACACTTGCATTGTTTAAAAGCTTTTTCGTGATGGAGGGTGCCTACAATGTACAGGCAGTTTATTAGAATGACAGTACTACTCAAATATAGCAGCACTACTCTAAGAAAACTGCAATTGTGGGATAAGACTTTGGAGCTCAGCACTGTGCAGTTGACTCACATCTAGGTAATCAAAAACCAGTACTACTCCAGTAAAACTTGTTGTGCAGAAGTACCCATTTAGCTGTCTTGGAATTGTGGCCTTGTGGCCCAGTGGACTAATGGATGTGGCCCAATGGATGTGGCCCAGTGGCCTAATGGATAAGGCATCAGCCTTCGGAGCTGAGGATTGTGGGTTCGAGTCTCATCTGGGTCGTTTCAGACTACGAAGGAAATCAGTAGCATGTGGTCAAGCATGTCACAGTCTTTAATTGCAACTTGCTGAAAGGATTCTTGGACATATTACAAGATACAGACATTTGTCATTTCAGGCCAAGCATGTCACAGTCTTTAATTGCCATTTGCTGAAAGGATTCTTAGACATATTTCATGATACAGACATTCGTCATTTCAGCTTGAAATTTGAAATGATTTCCAAGAAAAACCTTTCTTCTAAAAGAGTATTGTGGGTTTGATTCACACTTGCATTGTTTAAAAGCTTTTTCGTGGTGGAGGGTGCCTACAATGTACAGGCAGTTTATTAGAATGACAGTACTACTCAAATATAGCAGCAGACTATGAAGGAAATCAGTAGCATGTGGCCAAGCATGTCACAGACTTTAATTGCCACTTGCTGAAAACATTCTTGGACATATTTCAAGATACAGACATTCGTCATTTCAGCTTGAAATTTGAAATGATTTCCAAGAAAAACCTTTCTTCTAAAAGAGTATTGTGGGTTTGATTCACACTTGCATTGTTTAAAAGCTTTTTCGTGGTGGAGGGTGCCTACAATGTACAGGCAGTTTATTAGAATGACAGTACTACTCAAATATAGCAGCACTACTCTAAGAAAACTGCAATTGTGGGATAAGACTTTTTATGCTAAAAGAGTATTGTGGGTTTGATTCACACTTGTATTGTTTAAAAGCTTTTTCGTGGTGGAGGGTGCCTACAATGTACAGGCAGTTTATTAGAATGACAGTACTACTCAAATATAGCAGCACTACTCTAAGAAAACTGCAATTGTGGGATAAGACTTTGGAGCTCAGCATTGTGCAATTGACTCACATCTAGGTAATCAAACACCAGTACTACTCCAGTAAAACTTGTTGTGCAGAAGTACCCATTTAGCTGTCTTGGAATTGTGGCCCTGTGGCCCAGTCGACTAATGGATGTGACCCAATGGATGTGGCCCAGTGGCCTAATGGATAAGGCATCAGCCTTCGGAGCTGAGGATTGTGGGTTCGAGTCCCATCTGGGTCATTTCAGACTATGAAGGAAATCAGTAGCATGTGGCCAAGCATGTCACAGTCTTTAATTGCCATTTGCTGAAAGGATTCTTAGACATATTTCATGATACAGACATTCGTCATTTCAGCTTGAAATTTGAAATGATTTCCAATAAAAAACCTTTCTTCTAAAAGAGTATTGTGGGTTTGATTCACACTTGCATTGTTTAAAAGCTTTTTCGTGGTGGAGGGTGCCTACAATGTACAGGCAGTTTATTGGAATGACAGTACTACTCAAATATAGCAGCACTACTCTAAGAAAACTGCAATTGTGGGATAAGACTTTGGAGCTCAGCACTGTGCAGTTGACTCACATCTAGGTAATCAAAAACCAGTACTACTCCAGTAAAACTTGTTGTGCAGAAGTACCCATTTAGCTGTCTTGGAATTGTGGCCCTGTGGCCCAGTGGACTAATGGATGTGACCCAATGGATTTGGCCCAGTGGCCTAATGGATAAGGCATCAGCCTTCGGAGCTGAGGATTTTGGGTTCGAGTCCCATCTGGGTCATTTCAGACTACGAAGGAAATCAGTAGCATGTGGTCAAGCATGTCACAGTCTTTAATTGCAACTTGCTGAAAGGATTCTTGGACATATTACAAGATACAGACATTTGTCATTTCAGGCCAAGCATGTCACAGTCTTTAATTGCCATTTGCTGAAAGGATTCTTGGACATATTTCATGATACAGACATTCGTCATTTCAGCTTGAAATTTGAAATGATTTCCAAGAAAAAACCTTTCTTCTAAAAGAGTATTGTGGGTTTGATTCACACTTGCATTGTTTAAAAGCTTTTTCGTGGTGGAGGGTGCCTACAATGTACAGGCAGTTTATTAGAATGACAGTACTACTCAAATATAGCAGCACTACTCTAAGAAAACTGCAATTGTGGGATAAGACTTTGGAGCTCAGCACTGTGCAGTTGACTCACATCTAGGTAATCAAAAACCAGTACTACTCCAGTAAAACTTGTTGTGCAGAAGTACCCATTTAGCTGTCTTGGAATTGTGGCCCTGTGGCCCAGTGGACTAATGGATGTGACCCAATGGATGTGGCCCAGTGGCCTAATGGATAAGGCATCAGCCTTCGGAGCTGAGGATTGTGGGTTCGAGTCCCATCTGGGTCGTTTCAGACTACGAAGGAAATCAGTAGCATGTGGTCAAGCATGTCACAGTCTTTAATTGCAACTTGCTGAAAGGATTCTTGGACATATTACAAGATACAGACATTTGTCATTTCAGCTTGAAATTTGAAATGATTTCCAAGAAAAACCTTTCTTCTAAAAGAGTATTGTGGGTTTGATTCACACTTGCATTGTTTAAAAGCTTTTTCGTGGTGGAGGGTGCCTACAATGTACAGGCAGTTTATTAGAATGACAGTACTACTCAAATATAGCAGCAGACTATGAAGGAAATCAGTAGCATGTGGCCAAGCATGTCACAGACTTTAATTGCCACTTGCTGAAAACATTCTTGGACATATTTCAAGATACAGACATTCGTCATTTCAGCTTGAAATTTGAAATGATTTCCAAGAAAAACCTTTCTTCTAAAAGAGTATTGTGGGTTTGATTCACACTTGCATTGTTTAAAAGCTTTTTCGTGGTGGAGGGTGCCTACAATGTACAGGCAGTTTATTAGAATGACAGTACTACTCAAATATAGCAGCACTACTCTAAGAAAACTGCAATTGTGGGATAAGACTTTTTATGCTAAAAGAGTATTGTGGGTTTGATTCACACTTGTATTGTTTAAAAGCTTTTTCGTGGTGGAGGGTGCCTACAATGTACAGGCAGTTTATTAGAATGACAGTACTACTCAAATATAGCAGCACTACTCTAAGAAAACTGCAATTGTGGGATAAGACTTTGGAGCTCAGCATTGTGCAATTGACTCACATCTAGGTAATCAAACACCAGTACTACTCCAGTAAAACTTGTTGTGCAGAAGTACCCATTTAGCTGTCTTGGAATTGTGGCCCTGTGGCCCAGTCGACTAATGGATGTGACCCAATGGATGTGGCCCAGTGGCCTAATGGATAAGGCATCAGCCTTCGGAGCTGAGGATTGTGGGTTCGAGTCCCATCTGGGTCATTTCAGACTATGAAGGAAATCAGTAGCATGTGGCCAAGCATGTCACAGTCTTTAATTGCCATTTGCTGAAAGGATTCTTAGACATATTTCATGATACAGACATTCGTCATTTCAGCTTGAAATTTGAAATGATTTCCAAGAAAAAACCTTTCTTCTAAAAGAGTATTGTGGGTTTGATTCACACTTGCATTGTTTAAAAGCTTTTTCGTGGTGGAGGGTGCCTACAATGTACAGGCAGTTTATTAGAATGACAGTACTACTCAAATATAGCAGCACTACTCTAAGAAAACTGCAATTGTGGGATAAGACTTTGGAGCTCAGCATTGTGCAGTTGACTCACATCTAGGTAATCAAAAACCAGTACTACTCCAGTAAAACTTGTTGTGCAGAAGTACCCATTTAGCTGTCTTGGAATTGTGGCCCTGTGGCCCAGTGGACTAATGGATGTGACCCAATGGATGTGGCCCAGTGGCCTAATGGATAAGGCATCAGCCTTCGGAGCTGAGGATTGTGGGTTCGAGTCCCATCTGGGTCATTTCAGACTATGAAGGAAATCAGTAGCATGTGGCCAAGCATGTCACAGTCTTTAATTGCAACTTGCTGAAAGGATTCTTGGACATATTACAAGATAGAGACATTTGTCATTTCAGCTTGAAATTTGAAATGAATTCCAAGAAAAACCTTTCTTCTAAAAGAGTATTGTGGGTTTGATTCACACTTGCATTGTTTAAAAGCTTTTTCGTGGTGGAGGGTGCCTACAATGTACAGGCAGTTTATTAGAATGACAGTACTACTCAAATATAGCAGCAGACTATGAAGGAAATCAGTAGCATGTGGCCAAGCATGTCACAGACTTTAATTGCCACTTGCTGAAAACATTCTTGGACATATTTCAAGATACAGACATTCGTCATTTCAGCTTGAAATTTGAAATGATTTCCAAGAAAAACCTTTCTTCTAAAAGAGTATTGTGGGTTTGATTCACACTTGCATTGTTTAAAAGCTTTTTCGTGGTGGAGGGTGCCTACAATGTACAGGCAGTTTATTAGAATGACAGTACTACTCAAATATAGCAGCACTACTCTAAGAAAACTGCAATTGTGGGATAAGACTTTTTATGCTAAAAGAGTATTGTGGGTTTGATTCACACTTGTATTGTTTAAAAGCTTTTTCGTGGTGGAGGGTGCCTACAATGTACAGGCAGTTTATTAGAATGACAGTACTACTCAAATATAGCAGCACTACTCTAAGAAAACTGCAATTGTGGGATAAGACTTTGGAGCTCAGCATTGTGCAATTGACTCACATCTAGGTAATCAAACACCAGTACTACTCCAGTAAAACTTGTTGTGCAGAAGTACCCATTTAGCTGTCTTGGAATTGTGGCCCTGTGGCCCAGTCGACTAATGGATGTGACCCAATGGATGTGGCCCAGTGGCCTAATGGATAAGGCATCAGCCTTCGGAGCTGAGGATTGTGGGTTCGAGTCCCATCTGGGTCATTTCAGACTATGAAGGAAATCAGTAGCATGTGGCCAAGCATGTCACAGTCTTTAATTGCCATTTGCTGAAAGGATTCTTAGACATATTTCATGATACAGACATTCGTCATTTCAGCTTGAAATTTGAAATGATTTCCAATAAAAAACCTTTCTTCTAAAAGAGTATTGTGGGTTTGATTCACACTTGCATTGTTTAAAAGCTTTTTCGTGGTGGAGGGTGCCTACAATGTACAGGCAGTTTATTGGAATGACAGTACTACTCAAATATAGCAGCACTACTCTAAGAAAACTGCAATTGTGGGATAAGACTTTGGAGCTCAGCACTGTGCAGTTGACTCACATCTAGGTAATCAAAAACCAGTACTACTCCAGTAAAACTTGTTGTGCAGAAGTACCCATTTAGCTGTCTTGGAATTGTGGCCCTGTGGCCCAGTGGACTAATGGATGTGACCCAATGGATGTGGCCCAGTGGCCTAATGGATAAGGCATCAGCCTTCGGAGCTGAGGATTGTGGGTTCGAGTCCCATCTGGGTCGTTTCAGACTACGAATGAAATCAGTAGCATGTGGTCAAGCATGTCACAGTCTTTAATTGCAACTTGCTGAAAGGATTCTTGGACATATTACAAGATACAGACATTTGTCATTTCAGGCCAAGCATGTCACAGTCTTTAATTGCCATTTGCTGAAAGGATTCTTAGACATATTTCATGATACAGACATTCGTCATTTCAGCTTGAAATTTGAAATGATTTCCAATAAAAAACCTTTCTTCTAAAAGAGTATTGTGGGTTTGATTCACACTTGCATTGTTTAAAAGCTTTTTCGTGGTGGAGGGTGCCTACAATGTACAGGCAGTTTATTAGAATGACAGTACTACTCAAATATAGCAGCACTACTCTAAGAAAACTGCAATTGTGGGATAAGACTTTGGAGCTCAGCACTGTGCAGTTGACTCACATCTAGGTAATCAAAAACCAGTACTACTCCAGTAAAACTTGTTGTGCAGAAGTACCCATTTAGCTGTCTTGGAATTGTGGCCCTGTGGCCCAGTGGACTAATGGATGTGACCCAATGGATGTGGCCCAGTGGCCTAATGGATAAGGCATCAGCCTTCGGAGCTGAGGATTGTGGGTTCGAGTCCCATCTGGGTCGTTTCAGACTACGAAGGAAATCAGTAGCATGTGGTCAAGCATGTCACAGTCTTTAATTGCAACTTGCTGAAAGGATTCTTGGACATATTACAAGATACAGACATTTGTCATTTCAGCTTGAAATTTGAAATGATTTCCAAGAAAAACCTTTCTTCTAAAAGAGTATTGTGGGTTTGATTCACACTTGCATTGTTTAAAAGCTTTTTCGTGGTGGAGGGTGCCTACAATGTACAGGCAGTTTATTAGAATGACAGTACTACTCAAATATAGCAGCAGACTATGAAGGAAATCAGTAGCATGTGGCCAAGCATGTCACAGACTTTAATTGCCACTTGCTGAAAACATTCTTGGACATATTTCAAGATACAGACATTCGTCATTTCAGCTTGAAATTTGAAATGATTTCCAAGAAAAACCTTTCTTCTAAAAGAGTATTGTGGGTTTGATTCACACTTGCATTGTTTAAAAGCTTTTTCGTGGTGGAGGGTGCCTACAATGTACAGGCAGTTTATTAGAATGACAGTACTACTCAAATATAGCAGCACTACTCTAAGAAAACTGCAATTGTGGGATAAGACTTTTTATGCTAAAAGAGTATTGTGGGTTTGATTCACACTTGTATTGTTTAAAAGCTTTTTCGTGGTGGAGGGTGCCTACAATGTACAGGCAGTTTATTAGAATGACAGTACTACTCAAATATAGCAGCACTACTCTAATAAAACTGCAATTGTGGGATAAGACTTTGGAGCTCAGCATTGTGCAATTGACTCACATCTAGGTAATCAAAAACCAGTACTACTCTCGTAAAACTTGTTGCGCAGAAGTACCCATTTAGCTGTCTTGGAATTGTGGCCCTGTGGCCCAGTGGACTAATGGATGTGGCCCAATGGATGTGGCCCAGTGGCCTAATGGATAAGGCATCAGCCTTCGGAGCTGAGGATTGTGGGTTCGAGTCCCATCTGGGTCATTTGAGACTATGAAGAAAATGGTAGCATGTGGCCAAGCATGTCACAGACTTTAATTGCCACTTGCTGAAAACATTCTTGGACAGATTTCAAGATACAGACATTCGTCATTTCAGGCCAAGCATGTCACAGTCTTTAATTGCCATTTGCTGAAAGGATTCTTAGACATATTTCATGATACAGACATTCGTCATTTCAGCTTGAAATTTGAAATGATTTCCAAGAAAAAACCTTTCTTCTAAAAGAGTATTGTGGGTTTGATTCACACTTGCATTGTTTAAAAGCTTTTTCGTGGTGGAGGGTGCCTACAATGTACAGGCAGTTTATTAGAATGACAGTACTACTCAAATATAGCAGCACTACTCTAAGAAAACTGCAATTGTGGGATAAGACTTTGGAGCTCAGCACTGTGCAGTTGACTCACATCTAGGTAATCAAAAACCAGTACTACTCCAGTAAAACTTGTTGTGCAGAAGTACCCATTTAGCTGTCTTGGAATTGTGGCCTTGTGGCCCAGTGGACTAATGGATGTGACCCAATGGATGTGGCCCAGTGGCCTAATGGATAAGGCATCAGCCTTCGGAGCTGAGGATTGTGGGTTCGAGTCCCATCTGGGTCGTTTCAGACTACGAAGGAAATCAGTAGCATGTGGTCAAGCATGTCACAGTCTTTAATTGCAACTTGCTGAAAGGATTCTTGGACATATTACAAGATACAGACATTTGTCATTTCAGGCCAAGCATGTCACAGTCTTTAATTGCCATTTGCTGAAAGGATTCTTAGACATATTTCATGATACAGACATTCGTCATTTCAGCTTGAAATTTGAAACGATTTCCAAGAAAAAACCTTTCTTCTAAAAGAGTATTGTGGGTTTGATTCACACTTGCATTGTTTAAAAGCTTTTTCGTGGTGGAGGGTGCCTACAATGTACAGGCAATTTATTAGAATGACAGTACTACTCAAATATAGCAGCACTACTCTAAGAAAACTGCAATTGTGGGATAAGACTTTGGAGCTCAGCATTGTGCAATTGACTCACATCTAGGTAATCAAACACCAGTACTACTCCAGTAAAACTTGTTGTGCAGAAGTACCCATTTAGCTGTCTTGGAATTGTGGCCCTGTGGCCCAGTGGACTAATGGATGTGACCCAATGGATGTGGCCCAGTGGCCTAATGGATAAGGCATCAGCCTTCGGAGCTGAGGATTGTGGGTTCGAGTCCCATCTGGGTCATTTCAGACTACGAAGGAAATCAGTAGCATGTGGTCAAGCATGTCACAGTCTTTAATTGCAACTTGCTGAAAGGATTCTTGGACATATTACAAGATACAGACATTTGTCATTTCAGGCCAAGCATGTCACAGTCTTTAATTGCCATTTGCTGAAAGGATTCTTGGACATATTTCATGATACAGACATTCGTCATTTCAGCTTGAAATTTGAAATGATTTCCAAGAAAAAACCTTTCTTCTAAAAGAGTATTGTGGGTTTGATTCACACTTGCATTGTTTAAAAGCTTTTTCGTGGTGGAGGGTGCCTACAATGTACAGGCAGTTTATTAGAATGACAGTACTACTCAAATATAGCAGCACTACTCTAAGAAAACTGCAATTGTGGGATAAGACTTTGGAGCTCAGCACTGTGCAGTTGACTCACATCTAGGTAATCAAAAACCAGTACTACTCCAGTAAAACTTGTTGTGCAGAAGTACCCATTTAGCTGTCTTGGAATTGTGGCCTTGTGGCCCAGTGGACTAATGGATGTGGCCCAATGGATGTGGCCCAGTGGCCTAATGGATAAGGCATCAGCCTTCGGAGCTGAGGATTGTGGGTTCGAGTCTCATCTGGGTCGTTTCAGACTACGAAGGAAATCAGTAGCATGTGGTCAAGCATGTCACAGTCTTTAATTGCAACTTGCTGAAAGGATTCTTGGACATATTACAAGATACAGACATTTGTCATTTCAGGCCAAGCATGTCATAGTCTTTAATTGCCATTTGCTGAAAGGATTCTTAGACATATTTCATGATACAGACATTCGTCATTTCAGCTTGAAATTTGAAATGATTTCCAAGAAAAACCTTTCTTCTAAAAGAGTATTGTGGGTTTGATTCACACTTGCATTGTTTAAAAGCTTTTTCGTGGTGGAGGGTGCCTACAATGTACAGGCAGTTTATTAGAATGACAGTACTACTCAAATATAGCAGCAGACTATGAAGGAAATCAGTAGCATGTGGCCAAGCATGTCACAGACTTTAATTGCCACTTGCTGAAAACATTCTTGGACATATTTCAAGATACAGACATTCGTCATTTCAGCTTGAAATTTGAAATGATTTCCAAGAAAAACCTTTCTTCTAAAAGAGTATTGTGGGTTTGATTCACACTTGCATTGTTTAAAAGCTTTTTCGTGGTGGAGGGTGCCTACAATGTACAGGCAGTTTATTAGAATGACAGTACTACTCAAATATAGCAGCACTACTCTAAGAAAACTGCAATTGTGGGATAAGACTTTGGAGCTCAGCATTGTGCAATTGACTCACATCTAGGTAATCAAACACCAGTACTACTCCAGTAAAACTTGTTGTGCAGAAGTACCCATTTAGCTGTCTTGGAATTGTGGCCCTGTGGCCCAGTCGACTAATGGATGTGACCCAATGGATGTGGCCCAGTGGCCTAATGGATAAGGCATCAGCCTTCGGAGCTGAGGATTGTGGGTTCGAGTCCCATCTGGGTCATTTCAGACTATGAAGGAAATCAGTAGCATGTGGCCAAGCATGTCACAGTCTTTAATTGCCATTTGCTGAAAGGATTCTTAGACATATTTCATGATACAGACATTCGTCATTTCAGCTTGAAATTTGAAATGAATTCCAAGAAAAAACCTTTCTTCTAAAAGAGTATTGTGGGTTTGATTCACACTTGCATTGTTTAAAAGCTTTTTCGTGGTGGAGGGTGCCTACAATGTACAGGCAGTTTATTAGAATGACAGTACTACTCAAATATAGCAGCACTACTCTAAGAAAACTGCAACTGTGGGATAAGACTTTGGAGCTCAGCATTGTGCAATTGACTCACATCTAGGTAATCAAACACCAGTACTACTCCAGTAAAACTTGTTGTGCAGAAGTACCCATTTAGCTGTCTTGGAATTGTGGCCCTGTGGCCCAGTCGACTAATGGATGTGACCCAATGGATGTGGCCCAGTGGCCTAATGGATAAGGCATCAGCCTTCGGAGCTGAGGATTGTGGGTTCGAGTCCCATCTGGGTCATTTCAGACTATGAAGGAAATCAGTAGCATGTGGCCAAGCATGTCACAGTCTTTAATTGCCATTTGCTGAAAGGATTCTTAGACATATTTCATGATACAGACATTCGTCATTTCAGCTTGAAATTTGAAATGAATTCCAAGAAAAAACCTTTCTTCTAAAAGAGTATTGTGGGTTTGATTCACACTTGCATTGTTTAAAAGCTTTTTCGTGGTGGAGGGTGCCTACAATGTACAGGCAGTTTATTAGAATGACAGTACTACTCAAATATAGCAGCACTACTCTAAGAAAACTGCAATTGTGGGATAAGACTTTGGAGCTCAGCATTGTGCAATTGACTCACATCTAGGTAATCAAACACCAGTACTACTCCAGTAAAACTTGTTGTGCAGAAGTACCCATTTAGCTGTCTTGGAATTGTGGCCCTGTGGCCCAGTGGACTAATGGACGTGACCTAATGGATGTGGCCCAGTGGCCTAATGGATAAGGCATCAGCCTTTGGAGCTGAGGATTGTGGGTTCGAGTCCCATCTGGGTCATTTGAGACTACGAAGGAAATCAGTAGCATGTGGTCAAGCATGTCACAGTCTTTAATTGCAACTTGCTGAAAGGATTCTTGGACATATTACAAGATACAGACATTTGTCATTTCAGGCCAAGCATGTCACAGTCTTTAATTGCCATTTGCTGAAAGGATTCTTGGACATATTTCATGATACAGACATTCGTCATTTCAGCTTGAAATTTGAAATGATTTCCAAGAAAAAACCTTTCTTCTAAAAGAGTATTGTGGGTTTGATTCACACTTGCATTGTTTAAAAGCTTTTTCGTGGTGGAGGGTGCCTACAATGTACAGGCAGTTTATTAGAATGACAGTACTACTCAAATATAGCAGCACTACTCTAAGAAAACTGCAATTGTGGGATAAGACTTTGGAGCTCAGCATTGTGCAATTGACTCACATCTAGGTAATCAAACACCAGTACTACTCCAGTAAAACTTGTTGTGCAGAAGTACCCATTTAGCTGTCTTGGAACTGTGGCCCTGTGGCCCAGTGGACTAATGGACGTGACCTAATGGATGTGGCCCAGTGGCCTAATGGATAAGGCATCAGCCTTTGGAGCTGAGGATTGTGGGGTCGAGTCCCATCTGGGTCATTTGAGACTATGAAGGAAAACAGTAGCATGTGGCCAAGCATGTCACAGTCTTTAATTGCCATTTGCTGAAAGTATTCTTAGACATATTTCATGATACAGACATTCGTCATTTCAGCTTGAAATTTGAAATGATTTCCAAGAAAAAACCTTTCTTCTAAAAGAGTATTGTGGGTTTGATTCACACTTGCATTGTTTAAAAGCTTTTTCGTGGTGGAGGGTGCCTACAATGTACAGGCAGTTTATTGGAATGACAGTACTACTCAAATATAGCAGCACTACTCTAAGAAAACTGCAATTGTGGGATAAGACTTTGGAGCTCAGCACTGTGCAGTTGACTCACATCTAGGTAATCAAAAACCAGTACTACTCCAGTAAAACTTGTTGTGCAGAAGTACCCATTTAGCTGTCTTGGAATTGTGGCCCTGTGGCCCAGTGGACTAATGGATGTGACCCAATGGATGTGGCCCAGTGGCCTAATGGATAAGGCATCAGCCTTCGGAGCTGAGGATTGTGAGTTCGAGTCCCATCTGGGTCATTTCAGACTACGAAGGAAATCAGTAGCATGTGGTCAAGCATGTCACAGTCTTTAATTGCAACTTGCTGAAAGGATTCTTGGACATATTACAAGATACAGACATTTGTCATTTCAGGCCAAGCATGTCACAGTCTTTAATTGCCATTTGCTGAAAGGATTCTTGGACATATTTCATGATACAGACATTCGTCATTTCAGCTTGAAATTTGAAATGATTTCCAAGAAAAAACCTTTCTTCTAAAAGAGTATTGTGGGTTTGATTCACACTTGCATTGTTTAAAAGCTTTTTCGTGGTGGAGGGTGCCTACAATGTACAGGCAGTTTATTAGAATGACAGTACTACTCAAATATAGCAGCACTACTCTAAGAAAACTGCAATTGTGGGATAAGACTTTGGAGCTCAGCACTGTGCAGTTGACTCACATCTAGGTAATCAAAAACCAGTACTACTCCAGTAAAACTTGTTGTGCAGAAGTACCCATTTAGCTGTCTTGGAATTGTGGCCCTGTGGCCCAGTGGACTAATGGATGTGACCCAATGGATGTGGCCCAGTGGCCTAATGGATAAGGCATCAGCCTTCGGAGCTGAGGATTGTGAGTTCGAGTCCCATCTGGGTCATTTCAGACTACGAAGGAAATCAGTAGCATGTGGTCAAGCATGTCACAGTCTTTAATTGCAACTTGCTGAAAGGATTCTTGGACATATTACGAGATACAGACATTTGTCATTTCAGGCCAAGCATGTCACAGTCTTTAATTGCCATTTGCTGAAAGGATTCTTGGACATATTTCATGATACAGACATTCGTCATTTCAGCTTGAAATTTGAAATGATTTCCAAGAAAAAACCTTTCTTCTAAAAGAGTATTGTGGGTTTGATTCACACTTGCATTGTTTAAAAGCTTTTTCGTGGTGGAGGGTGCCTACAATGTACAGGCAGTTTATTAGAATGACAGTACTACTCAAATATAGCAGCACTACTCTAAGAAAACTGCAATTGTGGGATAAGACTTTGGAGCTCAGCATTGTGCAATTGACTCACATCTAGGTAATCAAACACCAGTACTACTCCAGTAAAACTTGTTGTGCAGAAGTACCCATTTAGCTGTCTTGGAATTGTGGCCCTGTGGCCCAGTGGACTAATGGATGTGACCCAATGGATGTGGCCCAGTGGCCTAATGGATAAGGCATCAGCCTTCGGAGCTGAGGATTGTGGGTTCGAGTCCCATCTGGGTCATTTCAGACTACGAAGGAAATCAGTAGCATGTGGTCAAGCATGTCACAGTCTTTAATTGCAACTTGCTGAAAGGATTCTTGGACATATTACAAGATACAGACATTTGTCATTTCAGGCCAAGCATGTCACAGTCTTTAATTGCCATTTGCTGAAAGGATTCTTGGACATATTTCATGATACAGACATTCGTCATTTCAGCTTGAAATTTGAAATGATTTCCAAGAAAAAACCTTTCTTCTAAAAGAGTATTGTGGGTTTGATTCACACTTGCATTGTTTAAAAGCTTTTTCGTGGTGGAGGGTGCCTACAATGTACAGGCAGTTTATTAGAATGACAGTACTACTCAAATATAGCAGCACTACTCTAAGAAAACTGCAAATGTGGGATAAGACTTTGGAGCTCAGCACTGTGCAGTTGACTCACATCTAGGTAATCAAAAACCAGTACTACTCCAGTAAAACTTGTTGTGCAGAAGTACCCATTTAGCTGTCTTGGAATTGTGGCCTTGTGGCCCAGTGGACTAATGGATGTGGCCCAATGGATGTGGCCCAGTGGCCTAATGGATAAGGCATCAGCCTTCGGAGCTGAGGATTGTGGGTTCGAGTCTCATCTGGGTCGTTTCAGACTACGAAGGAAATCAGTAGCATGTGGTCAAGCATGTCACAGTCTTTAATTGCAACTTGCTGAAAGGATTCTTGGACATATTACAAGATACAGACATTTGTCATTTCAGGCCAAGCATGTCACAGTCTTTAATTGCCATTTGCTGAAAGGATTCTTAGACATATTTCATGATACAGACATTCGTCATTTCAGCTTGAAATTTGAAATGATTTCCAAGAAAAACCTTTCTTCTAAAAGAGTATTGTGGGTTTGATTCACACTTGCATTGTTTAAAAGCTTTTTCGTGGTGGAGGGTGCCTACAATGTACAGGCAGTTTATTAGAATGACAGTACTACTCAAATATAGCAGCAGACTATGAAGGAAATCAGTAGCATGTGGCCAAGCATGTCACAGACTTTAATTGCCACTTGCTGAAAACATTCTTGGACATATTTCAAGATACAGACATTCGTCATTTCAGCTTGAAATTTGAAATGATTTCCAAGAAAAACCTTTCTTCTAAAAGAGTATTGTGGGTTTGATTCACACTTGCATTGTTTAAAAGCTTTTTCGTGGTGGAGGGTGCCTACAATGTACAGGCAGTTTATTAGAATGACAGTACTACTCAAATATAGCAGCACTACTCTAAGAAAACTGCAATTGTGGGATAAGACTTTTTATGCTAAAAGAGTATTGTGGGTTTGATTCACACTTGTATTGTTTAAAAGCTTTTTCGTGGTGGAGGGTGCCTACAATGTACAGGCAGTTTATTAGAATGACAGTACTACTCAAATATAGCAGCACTACTCTAAGAAAACTGCAATTGTGGGATAAGACTTTGGAGCTCAGCATTGTGCAATTGACTCACATCTAGGTAATCAAACACCAGTACTACTCCAGTAAAACTTGTTGTGCAGAAGTACCCATTTAGCTGTCTTGGAATTGTGGCCCTGTGGCCCAGTCGACTAATGGATGTGACCCAATGGATGTGGCCCAGTGGCCTAATGGATAAGGCATCAGCCTTCGGAGCTGAGGATTGTGGGTTCGAGTCCCATCTGGGTCATTTCAGACTACGAAGGAAATCAGTAGCATGTGGTCAAGCATGTCACAGTCTTTAATTGCAACTTGCTGAAAGGATTCTTGGACATATTACAAGATACAGACATTTGTCATTTCAGGCCAAGCATGTCACAGTCTTTAATTGCCATTTGCTGAAAGGATTCTTGGACATATTTCATGATACAGACATTCGTCATTTCAGCTTGAAATTTGAAATGATTTCCAAGAAAAAACCTTTCTTCTAAAAGAGTATTGTGGGTTTGATTCACACTTGCATTGTTTAAAAGCTTTTTCGTGGTGGAGGGTGCCTACAATGTACAGGCAGTTTATTAGAATGACAGTACTACTCAAATATAGCAGCACTACTCTAAGAAAACTGCAATTGTGGGATAAGACTTTGGAGCTCAGCACTGTGCAGTTGACTCACATCTAGGTAATCAAAAACCAGTACTACTCCAGTAAAACTTGTTGTGCAGAAGTACCCATTTAGCTGTCTTGGAATTGTGGCCCTGTGGCCCAGTGGACTAATGGATGTGACCCAATGGATGTGGCCCAGTGGCCTAATGGATAAGGCATCAGCCTTCGGAGCTGAGGATTGTGGGTTCGAGTCCCATCTGGGTCGTTTCAGACTACGAAGGAAATCAGTAGCATGTGGTCAAGCATGTCACAGTCTTTAATTGCAACTTGCTGAAAGGATTCTTGGACATATTACAAGATACAGACATTTGTCATTTCAGCTTGAAATTTGAAATGATTTCCAAGAAAAACCTTTCTTCTAAAAGAGTATTGTGGGTTTGATTCACACTTGCATTGTTTAAAAGCTTTTTCGTGGTGGAGGGTGCCTACAATGTACAGGCAGTTTATTAGAATGACAGTACTACTCAAATATAGCAGCAGACTATGAAGGAAATCAGTAGCATGTGGCCAAGCATGTCACAGACTTTAATTGCCACTTGCTGAAAACATTCTTGGACATATTTCAAGATACAGACATTCGTCATTTCAGCTTGAAATTTGAAATGATTTCCAAGAAAAACCTTTCTTCTAAAAGAGTATTGTGGGTTTGATTCACACTTGCATTGTTTAAAAGCTTTTTCGTGGTGGAGGGTGCCTACAATGTACAGGCAGTTTATTAGAATGACAGTACTACTCAAATATAGCAGCACTACTCTAAGAAAACTGCAATTGTGGGATAAGACTTTTTATGCTAAAAGAGTATTGTGGGTTTGATTCACACTTGTATTGTTTAAAAGCTTTTTCGTGGTGGAGGGTGCCTACAATGTACAGGCAGTTTATTAGAATGACAGTACTACTCAAATATAGCAGCACTACTCTAAGAAAACTGCAATTGTGGGATAAGACTTTGGAGCTCAGCATTGTGCAATTGACTCACATCTAGGTAATCAAACACCAGTACTACTCCAGTAAAACTTGTTGTGCAGAAGTACCCATTTAGCTGTCTTGGAATTGTGGCCCTGTGGCCCAGTCGACTAATGGATGTGACCCAATGGATGTGGCCCAGTGGCCTAATGGATAAGGCATCAGCCTTCGGAGCTGAGGATTGTGGGTTCGAGTCCCATCTGGGTCATTTCAGACTATGAAGGAAATCAGTAGCATGTGGCCAAGCATGTCACAGTCTTTAATTGCCATTTGCTGAAAGGATTCTTGGACATATTACAAGATAGAGACATTTGTCATTTCAGCTTGAAATTTGAAATGATTTCCAAGAAAAAACCTTTCTTCTAAAAGAGTATTGTGGGTTTGATTCACACTTGCATTGTTTAAAAGCTTTTTCGTGGTGGAGGGTGCCTACAATGTACAGGCAGTTTATCAGAATGACAGTACTACTCAAATATAGCAGCACTACTCTAATAAAACTGCAATTGTGGGATAAGACTTTGGAGCTCAGCATTGTGCAATTGACTCACATCTAGGTAATCAAAAACCAGTACTACTCTCGTAAAACTTGTTGCACAGAAGTACCCATTTAGCTATCTTGGAGCTATTGTGGCCCTGTGGCCCTGTGTCTCAGTGGACTAATGGATGTGGCCCAGTGGACCAGTGGCCTAATGGATAAGGCATCAGCCTTCGGAGCTGAGGATTGTGGGTTCGAGTCCCATCTGGGTCATTTGAGACTATGAAGGAAAACAGTAGCATGTGGCCAAGCATGTCACAGTCTTTCATTGCCATTTGCTGAAAGGATTCTTAGACATATTTCATGATACAGACATTCGTCATTTCAGCTTGAAATTTGAAATGATTTCCAAGAAAAAACCTTTCTTCTAAAAGAGTATTGTGGGTTTGATTCACACTTGCATTGTTTAAAAGCTTTTTCGTGGTGGAGGGTGCCTACAATGTACAGGCAGTTTATTAGAATGACAGTACTACTCAAATATAGCAGCACTACTCTAAGAAAACTGCAATTGTGGGATAAGACTTTTTCTTCTAAAAGAGTATTGTGGGTTTGATTCACACTTGCATTGTTTAAAAGCTTTTTCGTGGTGGAGGGTGCCTACAATGTACAGGCAGTTTATTAGAATGACAGTACTACTCTAATATAGCAGCACTACTCTAATAAAACTGCAATTGTGGGATAAGACTTTGGAGCTCAGCATTGTGCAATTGACTCACATCTAGGTAATCAAAAACCAGTACTACTCTCGTAAAACTTGTTGCGCAGAAGTACCCATTTAGCTGTCTTGGAATTGTGGCCCTGTGGCCCAGTGGACTAATGGATGTGGCCCAATGGATGTGGCACAGTGGCCTAATGGATAAGGCATCAGCCTTCGGAGCTGAAGATTGTGGGTTCGAGTCCCATCTGGGTCATTTGAGACTATGAAGAAAATGGTAGCATGTGGCCAAGCATGTCACAGACTTTAATTGCCACTTGCTGAAAACATTCTTGGACAGATTTCAAGATACAGACATTCGTCATTTCAGGCCAAGCATGTCACAGTCTTTAATTGCCATTTGCTGAAAGGATTCTTAGACATATTTCATGATACAGACATTCGTCATTTCAGCTTGAAATTTGAAATGAATTCCAAGAAAAAACCTTTCTTCTAAAAGAGTATTGTGGGTTTGATTCACACTTGCATTGTTTAAAAGCTTTTTCGTGGTGGAGGGTGCCTACAATGTACAGGCAGTTTATTAGAATGACAGTACTACTCAAATATAGCAGCACTACTCTAAGAAAACTGCAATTGTGGGATAAGACTTTGGAGCTCAGCACTGTGCAGTTGACTCACATCTAGGTAATCAAAAACCAGTACTACTCCAGTAAAACTTGTTGTGCAGAAGTACCCATTTAGCTGTCTTGGAATTGTGGCCCTGTGGCCCAGTGGACTAATGGATGTGACCCAATGGATGTGGCCCAGTGGCCTAATGGATAAGGCATCAGCCTTCGGAGCTGAGGATTGTGGGTTTGAGTCCCATCTGGGTTGTTTCAGACTACGAAGGAAATCAGTAGCATGTGGTCAAGCATGTCACAGTCTTTAATTGCAACTTGCTGAAAGGATTCTTGGACATATTACAAGATACAGACATTTGTCATTTCAGCTTGAAATTTGAAATGATTTCCAAGAAAAACCTTTCTTCTAAAAGAGTATTGTGGGTTTGATTCACACTTGCATTGTTTAAAAGCTTTTTCGTGGTGGAGGGTGCCTACAATGTACAGGCAGTTTATTAGAATGACAGTACTACTCAAATATAGCAGCAGACTATGAAGGAAATCAGTAGCATGTGGCCAAGCATGTCACAGACTTTAATTGCCACTTGCTGAAAACATTCTTGGACATATTTCAAGATACAGACATTCGTCATTTCAGCTTGAAATTTGAAATGATTTCCAAGAAAAACCTCTCTTCTAAAAGAGTATTGTGGGTTTGATTCACACTTGCATTGTTTAAAAGCTTTTTCGTGGTGGAGGGTGCCTACAATGTACAGGCAGTTTATTAGAATGACAGTACTACTCAAATATAGCAGCACTACTCTAAGAAAACTGCAATTGTGGGATAAGACTTTTTATGCTAAAAGAGTATTGTGGGTTTGATTCACACTTGTATTGTTTAAAAGCTTTTTCGTGGTGGAGGGTGCCTACAATGTACAGGCAGTTTATTAGAATGACAGTACTACTCAAATATAGCAGCACTACTCTAAGAAAACTGCAATTGTGGGATAAGACTTTGGAGCTCAGCATTGTGCAATTGACTCACATCTAGGTAATCAAACACCAGTACTACTCCAGTAAAACTTGTTGTGCAGAAGTACCCATTTAGCTGTCTTGGAATTGTGGCCCTGTGGCCCAGTCGACTAATGGATGTGACCCAATGGATGTGGCCCAGTGGCCTAATGGATAAGGCATCAGCCTTCGGAGCTGAGGATTGTGGGTTCGAGTCCCATCTGGGTCATTTCAGACTATGAAGGAAATCAGTAGCATGTGGCCAAGCATGTCACAGTCTTTAATTGCCATTTGCTGAAAGGATTCGTAGACATATTTCATGATACAGACATTCGTCATTTCAGCTTGAAATTTGAAATGAATTCCAAGAAAAAACCTTTCTTCTAAAAGAGTATTGTGGGTTTGATTCACACTTGCATTGTTTAAAAGCTTTTTCGTGGTGGAGGGTGCCTACAATGTACAGGCAGTTTATTAGAATGACAGTACTACTCAAATATAGCAGCACTACTCTAAGAAAACTGCAATTGTGGGATAAGACTTTTTCTTCTAAAAGAGTATTGTGGGTTTGATTCACACTTGCATTGTTTAAAAGCTTTTTCGTGGTGGAGGGTGCCTACAATGTACAGGCAGTTTATTAGAATGACAGTACTACTCAAATATAGCAGCACTACTCTAATAAAACTGCAATTGTGGGATAAGACTTTGGAGCTCAGCATTGTGCAATTGACTCACATCTAGGTAATCAAAAACCAGTACTACTCTCGTAAAACTTGTTGCGCAGAAGTACCCATTTAGCTGTCTTGGAATTGTGGCCCTGTGGCCCAGTAGACTAATGGATAAGGCATCAGCCTTCAGAGCTGAGGATTGTGGGTTCGAGTCCCATCTGGGTCATTTGAGACTATGAAGAAAATGGTAGCATGTGGCCAAGCATGTCACAGACTTTAATTGCCACTTGCTGAAAACATTCTTGGACATATTTCAAGATACAGACATTCGTCATTTCAGCTTGAAATTTGAAATGATTTCCAAGAAAAACCTTTCTTCTGAAAGAGTATTGTGGGTTTGATTCACACTTGCATTGTTTAAAAGCTTTTTCGTGGTGGAGGGTGCCTACAATGTACAGGCAGTTTATTAGAATGACAGTACTACTCAAATATAGCAGCACTACTCTAAGAAAACTGCAATTGTGGGATAAGACTTTGGAGCTCAGCATTGTGCAATTGACTCACATCTAGGTAATCAAACACCAGTACTACTCCAGTAAAACTTGTTGTGCAGAAGTACCCATTTAGCTGTCTTGGAATTGTGGCCCTGTGGCCCAGTCGACTAATGGATGTGACCCAATGGATGTGGCCCAGTGGCCTAATGGATAAGGCATCAGCCTTCGGAGCTGAGGATTGTGGGTTCGAGTCCCATCTGGGTCATTTCAGACTACGAAGGAAATCAGTAGCATGTGGTCAAGCATGTCACAGTCTTTAATTGCAACTTGCTGAAAGGATTCTTGGACATATTACAAGATACAGACATTTGTCATTTCAGGCCAAGCATGTCACAGTCTTTAATTGCCATTTGCTGAAAGGATTCTTGGACATATTTCATGATACAGACATTCGTCATTTCAGCTTGAAATTTGAAATGATTTCCAAGAAAAAACCTTTCTTCTAAAAGAGTATTGTGGGTTTGATTCACACTTGCATTGTTTAAAAGCTTTTTCGTGGTGGAGGGTGCCTACAATGTACAGGCAGTTTATTAGAATGACAGTACTACTCAAATATAGCAGCACTACTCTAAGAAAACTGCAATTGTGGGATAAGACTTTGGAGCTCAGCACTGTGCAGTTGACTCACATCTAGGTAATCAAAAACCAGTACTACTCCAGTAAAACTTGTTGTGCAGAAGTACCCATTTAGCTGTCTTGGAATTGTGGCCCTGTGGCCCAGTGGACTAATGGATGTGACCCAATGGATGTGGCCCAGTGGCCTAATGGATAAGGCATCAGCCTTCGGAGCTGAGGATTGTGGGTTCGAGTCCCATCTGGGTCGTTTCAGACTACGAAGGAAATCAGTAGCATGTGGTCAAGCATGTCACAGTCTTTAATTGCAACTTGCTGAAAGGATTCTTGGACATATTACAAGATACAGACATTTGTCATTTCAGCTTGAAATTTGAAATGATTTCCAAGAAAAACCTTTCTTCTAAAAGAGTATTGTGGGTTTGATTCACACTTGCATTGTTTAAAAGCTTTTTCGTGGTGGAGGGTGCCTACAATGTACAGGCAGTTTATTAGAATGACAGTACTACTCAAATATAGCAGCAGACTATGAAGGAAATCAGTAGCATGTGGCCAAGCATGTCACAGACTTTAATTGCCACTTGCTGAAAACATTCTTGGACATATTTCAAGATACAGACATTCGTCATTTCAGCTTGAAATTTGAAATGATTTCCAAGAAAAACCTTTCTTCTAAAAGAGTATTGTGGGTTTGATTCACACTTGCATTGTTTAAAAGCTTTTTCGTGGTGGAGGGTGCCTACAATGTACAGGCAGTTTATTAGAATGACAGTACTACTCAAATATAGCAGCACTACTCTAAGAAAACTGCAATTGTGGGATAAGACTTTTTATGCTAAAAGAGTATTGTGGGTTTGATTCACACTTGTATTGTTTAAAAGCTTTTTCGTGGTGGAGGGTGCCTACAATGTACAGGCAGTTTATTAGAATGACAGTACTACTCAAATATAGCAGCACTACTCTAAGAAAACTGCAATTGTGGGATAAGACTTTGGAGCTCAGCATTGTGCAATTGACTCACATCTAGGTAATCAAACACCAGTACTACTCCAGTAAAACTTGTTGTGCAGAAGTACCCATTTAGCTGTCTTGGAATTGTGGCCCTGTGGCCCAGTCGACTAATGGATGTGACCCAATGGATGTGGCCCAGTGGCCTAATGGATAAGGCATCAGCCTTCGGAGCTGAGGATTGTGGGTTCGAGTCCCATCTGGGTCATTTCAGACTATGAAGGAAATCAGTAGCATGTGGCCAAGCATGTCACAGTCTTTAATTGCCATTTGCTGAAAGGATTCTTGGACATATTACAAGATAGAGACATTTGTCATTTCAGCTTGAAATTTGAAATGATTTCCAAGAAAAAACCTTTCTTCTAAAAGAGTATTGTGGGTTTGATTCACACTTGCATTGTTTAAAAGCTTTTTCGTGGTGGAGGGTGCCTACAATGTACAGGCAGTTTATCAGAATGACAGTACTACTCAAATATAGCAGCACTACTCTAATAAAACTGCAATTGTGGGATAAGACTTTGGAGCTCAGCATTGTGCAATTGACTCACATCTAGGTAATCAAAAACCAGTACTACTCTCGTAAAACTTGTTGCACAGAAGTACCCATTTAGCTATCTTGGAGCTATTGTGGCCCTGTGGCCCTGTGTCTCAGTGGACTAATGGATGTGGCCCAGTGGACCAGTGGCCTAATGGATAAGGCATCAGCCTTCGGAGCTGAGGATTGTGGGTTCGAGTCCCATCTGGGTCATTTGAGACTATGAAGGAAAACAGTAGCATGTGGCCAAGCATGTCACAGTCTTTCATTGCCATTTGCTGAAAGGATTCTTAGACATATTTCATGATACAGACATTCGTCATTTCAGCTTGAAATTTGAAATGATTTCCAAGAAAAAACCTTTCTTCTAAAAGAGTATTGTGGGTTTGATTCACACTTGCATTGTTTAAAAGCTTTTTCGTGGTGGAGGGTGCCTACAATGTACAGGCAGTTTATTAGAATGACAGTACTACTCAAATATAGCAGCACTACTCTAAGAAAACTGCAATTGTGGGATAAGACTTTTTCTTCTAAAAGAGTATTGTGGGTTTGATTCACACTTGCATTGTTTAAAAGCTTTTTCGTGGTGGAGGGTGCCTACAATGTACAGGCAGTTTATTAGAATGACAGTACTACTCTAATATAGCAGCACTACTCTAATAAAACTGCAATTGTGGGATAAGACTTTGGAGCTCAGCATTGTGCAATTGACTCACATCTAGGTAATCAAAAACCAGTACTACTCTCGTAAAACTTGTTGCGCAGAAGTACCCATTTAGCTGTCTTGGAATTGTGGCCCTGTGGCCCAGTGGACTAATGGATGTGGCCCAATGGATGTGGCACAGTGGCCTAATGGATAAGGCATCAGCCTTCGGAGCTGAAGATTGTGGGTTCGAGTCCCATCTGGGTCATTTGAGACTATGAAGAAAATGGTAGCATGTGGCCAAGCATGTCACAGACTTTAATTGCCACTTGCTGAAAACATTCTTGGACAGATTTCAAGATACAGACATTCGTCATTTCAGGCCAAGCATGTCACAGTCTTTAATTGCCATTTGCTGAAAGGATTCTTAGACATATTTCATGATACAGACATTCGTCATTTCAGCTTGAAATTTGAAATGAATTCCAAGAAAAAACCTTTCTTCTAAAAGAGTATTGTGGGTTTGATTCACACTTGCATTGTTTAAAAGCTTTTTCGTGGTGGAGGGTGCCTACAATGTACAGGCAGTTTATTAGAATGACAGTACTACTCAAATATAGCAGCACTACTCTAAGAAAACTGCAATTGTGGGATAAGACTTTGGAGCTCAGCACTGTGCAGTTGACTCACATCTAGGTAATCAAAAACCAGTACTACTCCAGTAAAACTTGTTGTGCAGAAGTACCCATTTAGCTGTCTTGGAATTGTGGCCCTGTGGCCCAGTGGACTAATGGATGTGACCCAATGGATGTGGCCCAGTGGCCTAATGGATAAGGCATCAGCCTTCGGAGCTGAGGATTGTGGGTTTGAGTCCCATCTGGGTTGTTTCAGACTACGAAGGAAATCAGTAGCATGTGGTCAAGCATGTCACAGTCTTTAATTGCAACTTGCTGAAAGGATTCTTGGACATATTACAAGATACAGACATTTGTCATTTCAGCTTGAAATTTGAAATGATTTCCAAGAAAAACCTTTCTTCTAAAAGAGTATTGTGGGTTTGATTCACACTTGCATTGTTTAAAAGCTTTTTCGTGGTGGAGGGTGCCTACAATGTACAGGCAGTTTATTAGAATGACAGTACTACTCAAATATAGCAGCAGACTATGAAGGAAATCAGTAGCATGTGGCCAAGCATGTCACAGACTTTAATTGCCACTTGCTGAAAACATTCTTGGACATATTTCAAGATACAGACATTCGTCATTTCAGCTTGAAATTTGAAATGATTTCCAAGAAAAACCTCTCTTCTAAAAGAGTATTGTGGGTTTGATTCACACTTGCATTGTTTAAAAGCTTTTTCGTGGTGGAGGGTGCCTACAATGTACAGGCAGTTTATTAGAATGACAGTACTACTCAAATATAGCAGCACTACTCTAAGAAAACTGCAATTGTGGGATAAGACTTTTTATGCTAAAAGAGTATTGTGGGTTTGATTCACACTTGTATTGTTTAAAAGCTTTTTCGTGGTGGAGGGTGCCTACAATGTACAGGCAGTTTATTAGAATGACAGTACTACTCAAATATAGCAGCACTACTCTAAGAAAACTGCAATTGTGGGATAAGACTTTGGAGCTCAGCATTGTGCAATTGACTCACATCTAGGTAATCAAACACCAGTACTACTCCAGTAAAACTTGTTGTGCAGAAGTACCCATTTAGCTGTCTTGGAATTGTGGCCCTGTGGCCCAGTCGACTAATGGATGTGACCCAATGGATGTGGCCCAGTGGCCTAATGGATAAGGCATCAGCCTTCGGAGCTGAGGATTGTGGGTTCGAGTCCCATCTGGGTCATTTCAGACTATGAAGGAAATCAGTAGCATGTGGCCAAGCATGTCACAGTCTTTAATTGCCATTTGCTGAAAGGATTCGTAGACATATTTCATGATACAGACATTCGTCATTTCAGCTTGAAATTTGAAATGAATTCCAAGAAAAAACCTTTCTTCTAAAAGAGTATTGTGGGTTTGATTCACACTTGCATTGTTTAAAAGCTTTTTCGTGGTGGAGGGTGCCTACAATGTACAGGCAGTTTATTAGAATGACAGTACTACTCAAATATAGCAGCACTACTCTAAGAAAACTGCAATTGTGGGATAAGACTTTTTCTTCTAAAAGAGTATTGTGGGTTTGATTCACACTTGCATTGTTTAAAAGCTTTTTCGTGGTGGAGGGTGCCTACAATGTACAGGCAGTTTATTAGAATGACAGTACTACTCAAATATAGCAGCACTACTCTAATAAAACTGCAATTGTGGGATAAGACTTTGGAGCTCAGCATTGTGCAATTGACTCACATCTAGGTAATCAAAAACCAGTACTACTCTCGTAAAACTTGTTGCGCAGAAGTACCCATTTAGCTGTCTTGGAATTGTGGCCCTGTGGCCCAGTAGACTAATGGATAAGGCATCAGCCTTCAGAGCTGAGGATTGTGGGTTCGAGTCCCATCTGGGTCATTTGAGACTATGAAGAAAATGGTAGCATGTGGCCAAGCATGTCACAGACTTTAATTGCCACTTGCTGAAAACATTCTTGGACATATTTCAAGATACAGACATTCGTCATTTCAGCTTGAAATTTGAAATGATTTCCAAGAAAAACCTTTCTTCTGAAAGAGTATTGTGGGTTTGATTCACACTTGCATTGTTTAAAAGCTTTTTCGTGGTGGAGGGTGCCTACAATGTACAGGCAGTTTATTAGAATGACAGTACTACTCAAATATAGCAGCACTACTCTAAGAAAACTGCAATTGTGGGATAAGACTTTGGAGCTCAGCATTGTGCAATTGACTCACATCTAGGTAATCAAAAACCAGTACTACTCCAGTAAAACTTGTTGTGCAGAAGTACCCATTTAGCTGTCTTGGAATTGTGGCCCTGTGGCGCAGTGGACTAATGGATGTGACCTATTGGATGTGGCCCAGTGGCCTAATGGATAAGGCATCAGCCTTTGGAGCTGAGGATTGTGGGTTCGAGTCCCATCTGGGTCATTTCAGACTATGAAGGAAGTCAGTAGCATGTGGCCAAGCATGTCACAGACTTTAATTGCCACTTGCTGAAAGGATTCTTGGACATATTACAAGATACAGACATTTGTCATTTCAGCTTGAAATTTGAAATGATTTCCAAGAAAAACCTTTCTTCTAAAAGAGTATTGTGGGTTTGATTCACACTTGCATTGTTTAAAAGCTTTTTTGTGGTGGAGGTTGCCTACAATGTACAGGCAGTTTATTAGAATGACAGTACTACTCAAATATAGCAGCACTACTCTAAGAAAACTGCAATTGTGGGATAAGACTTTGGAGCCCAGCATTGTGCAATTGACTCACATCTAGGTAATCAAAAACCAGTACTACTCTAGTAAAACTTGTTGTGCAGAAGTACCCATTTAGGTTCTTTGAGTTGTGTCCCTGTGGCCCAGTGGCCTAATGGATAAGGCATCAGCCTTCGGAGCTGAGGATTGTGGGTTCGAGTCCCATCTGGGTCATTTCAGACTATGAAGGAAATCAGTAGCATGTGGCCAAGCATTTCACAGTCTTTAATTGCCACTTGCTGAAAGCAGTCTTGGACATATTTCAAGATACAGAAATTTGTCATTTCAGTTTGAACTTTGAAATTATTTTCAAGAAATATCTTTCTGCTAAAATAAAGAGTATTGTGGGTTTGATTCACACTTGTATTGTTTAAGGTTTAAAAGGTGGAGGGTGTCTACAATGTACATGCAGTTTATTAGAATGACAGTACTACTCAAATATAGCAGCACTACTCTAATAAAACTGCAATTGTGGGATAAGACTTTGGAGCTCAGCATTGTGCAATTGACTCACATCTAGGTAATCAAAAACCCTTTTCGAAAGTACTACTTACTTTTTAAAAATATTATTTAATGCCATGACTGTAATATTCTTGTTCAGAAGTACCCATTCAGCCTTCCAAACTGACAAATGAGAGACAAATGGGTGATGACTAATCAGAAACCATAGTAACTACTAAATGACTAGAACTAAGGCAATGACTATAATAAAGAAATCTTGGTAACACTTTACAATAAGGTTCCTTTATTAAACATTAGTAAATGTATTAACTAACATGAACTAACAATGAGCAATACATTTACTACTGTTTTTGTTAATCTTTGTTAATGTTAGTTAATGAAAATAAAGCTGTTCATTGTTTGTTCATGTTAGTTCACAGTGCATTACCTAATGTTAACAGGATTTTAATAAAGTATTAGTAAATGTTGAAATTAACATTAACAAAGATGAACAAATGCTGTATAAGTGCAGTTCATTATTAGTTAATGTTAACTAATGTAGTTAACTAATGAACCTTATTGTAAAGTGTTACCGAAATCTTAAACTGAAACTAAACAACACAGAAAAGAACATGATCGTTACCGTATTACTGTATTATTCTTGTGCAGAGTTACCAATTTAACTATCTTGGAATTGTGGCCCAGTGGCCTAATGGATAAGGCATCGGCCTTGTGTTGGTGTTGGGAAGGTTACTTTGGAAATAGGTTATAGATTGCAACCCTATTTAAAATGTAATAAGTATTGTAACTATTTCAATTACTTTATTAAAATTAAAGGAACTGATAACATTTGCTTACTTTTTATTCGTTTTCTAAATTTCTAACGAATGTTTTCAACTGTTAATCATTTTCAAACATTTAAACCAGGCAGGGTTAACCTTACACTGTGTCTTAACCAGACGCAATGCAGTAAGATTATATATATATGTGTCCTGTGGTAAAATTGCATTACTCCATTTACCCTTTTAAAGTTAATCCCGTCTGAATAGGGCTTTATACATATACATAAATAAATCCAAATAGATGATCATAAAGATGGCTGTCACGGGTGTTTGCTGGCATACAGATAAGGAAGATGTAATATCCAATTCAAAGGTTTATTTAACTAGAGATCCAACAGACAGGCGAACAGATAGCAACACACTCAAACAGAACTGACCATATATACAGGTGTTAATGTTGGTGACTGATGAGTGCACAGCTGAACGTAATTAGTGTTGTGACAAAAAATGAGTGAGGAAGGCAAGGGATGACAAAACATAACGGGTCCATGTGGTGTGAGAGTGTGACAGTGGCATTTTACAAATTAAATAATGAATCTCTATCATACTCTTTCTCTCTTTATATCTTTGCTGATCAAGCTCATAAATCTCTAGCTAACATGGCTGCTAGGTGGGCGAAAGCAGGAGCAGTGGGGTTGCCATGACGACTAACTCTGATTCATTATAGGGGCCGTGGAAGAGAATGAGTGAACAAGGTACAGGGAGAGGAAGAGAGATAGAGAGGAAAGGGGTTATCCTTGGTGGTACTCCGATTTGTGGGTCCCACTGGCCTGCGTCCCAAAAACGCTTAGCACATCAAATGTTCATCAAAAAATTTGTTTTTTGTTGTTCAGGATGCCCCATTTCTTGGTTTACTAAATGTCTCTGCTTCATAAACCTAATCATGTGAATGTATGAATGTGCATGTATTACAGTATATATTATTACAGTAACTGTGTGTGTATGGACACAACCACATATGAATGATATGTGCTCATGTCCATACATACACAGCTAATCATCTCTGATTGCAGATTTTATTAATAGGACGGAACACTTGTGCAGCATCTTAACCAGCATGGAACCACAAATGTTCCCTAGATAGCTCAAAAGCCAGTTCTGTACGCAATAAACTTGGTACAAAATCACCACAAGAACAAACTCAAAAAGAAAAGAAAAAAAAAGTTCAAATTAAGTTTATATTGTGCTTCCAACCGTCCAATAAACATAAACAATAATTATTATTTCACAAGTCAAAATAACAAACAAACAAACAAATAAACAAACAAAACAATAATCTGAGGTTTGGCCCCAATATGTCAAAAAGTTGCATTATAATACATGGTAGGATAATATCAAATGAACAATACATAGTCTTAATGTAACAGACATAGAGCACCGACTACATTTAGTTGGGCAATGATTTCTGTAAAGAAGAAAAAGCAATGGGTTCAAATGAATGCCAGACAGGTAAGCAAGGAGAGGGTGCAGGCTGCATGGTCTGTGGTCTCTGATTATGTTTTCTTATTTAGTCCTCACAACTAATGAAGGAAGGCACTGGGTGAGCTATAGGAGAGATGTTTAAAGAGGAGCCAATAGTAGACAAAGGATTTATCTATAATGTTTGAGTAGTATTGCTACTTTGCACACTTGGCTGCCTTTCAAAGTTTGAGAGAGCATCCCATAGGTAGGGCTTCATAGTACACCTGAAGTCTGTATTTGTCCCCACTTTTACTCAGCAATGTGTAGAAACATCTCAAAGATGATCCACATAAACGGGATGCACCTGAAAATTTTCAAATGTAATCGCAAAGGGTCTGAATACTTATGTCAATATTTTTTTTTATAGTTTGTTTTTTATAAATTTGCAAAATTATCACAAATCTGGTTTCTGCTTTGTTATTATGCGGTATGTGTGTATTTGTGTGTTTAGGAATTTTTGTTTATCTTTTTAGAAAATCTAATATATTTAATGCCTAATCTTAGAAAGATTTAAATGAAAGTGTTATATACTGTAGGACTGTTATATGATCAATCATGGTTCTTTGGGCTTTGGTGTAAACTACAGTCATTATTCTAAAGGTCAATGCTGTCTGCTCTTTATTGTAAATCATGGAGCGTCAGTAAGTAAGAGATTCATTTGAGGAATGTGGGGGACTCTATCTGGGTGGTTCTCTGTAAATGATCAATTTTGTCCATATCAATGTCTATTTATAATAACTGGTCCTTTAAAGGTCCTTTCACATGATTTGTATTCATGTTTCCCAATGCATGGAACTGTGAGGAAATTAACCAGTGTTGCCTATGGCGGTGCATTGCATACAGATCAACACAATGGTCATAGTTCAAATCATTTTAACTTCGACCACTTTTACCACTGACCTTCCAAAGTGCAGCCAGTGATTACTAACCCATCTGCATGATCAATCACATACCGTAGGTGATGTCGGGTTGGAAATCAAAATAAGATGGTGCATACTGGGAGTATCCCGAGAGATGTTGAATGACAAAATATCCTTATATAATGTATACACAAGACATTTGAGTGCATAGTATAAGTGTATAATATGTCGTTTGGGACACAAGTCTAACGTTAGGTGTGCTTAATTGCGTCTTCGACTGGCCTTACAGATCAGTGAGTTTTGCCACTTGCAGTCATGGGAGGAGTTGATAACGAAGCCGTCAAGTTGGATACTTTCTGCTTCCCATAGTGACACTTGAGCAGTGTCATTTGCTACCCTTTTCACAATTACATCAGTAAACATCCACCTTTCCACTAAACAGTGTATCTTCTGTACTACCTTCGCACCAGAGGCTTCTTGGGAAAATGCTCAACAACAACTCAAAATAAGAAAGGTAAAGTCGGTAATGTTGGTTACAATCTTGTTCTTTTGGTAACATTATTGATTATTTCTAATTTACCATTCTGTAAATCCCTTAGATTGTTGGAAAGGCAAACTAGCTAGCAACAGGCTTGTTTGAGATTGGGAGGGAAGGATTATTGGCCAGCACTCGTGTCAGTGCACACATCATCAGAGAAGAGATGTCATTGTTTTGACTGAAGATTACAAGGGCACATGAATTAAAAACATTTCCAAGGATAAATCATTTATAATAGATTTAATTGTGACTTTAAATTAAAACAGAGCAAATGTGTGTAGAATATAAAATATGAAGGCAGATTAGTGCCGTCTGGTGAATAGAAAGAAAGAAAATCCTATGTAAGACCAGAAGATGCCTGTATATGTCATGATTCCTGTCTTGTGTGGACTTTTTATGTTAATTCCTGTTCTGTGCCATGTTTTGTAGTCCTTTGTAGTTTTTCTTGTTGATTAGTTCCTGATTGTTCCCAGGTGTGTCTTGTTTGCCAATCTCCCCCTTTGTTGGACATATGTTTGGTGATGCTCATTCTGTTATTTGTTCTCTGGTCGCCGTGGCTTTGTTATGTTTATTTTGTTATTAAACTATAAAACTGCATTTAGATCCAGCTCTTCTTTTGTTTTTTTTAGTTCACCCAGTGTTACATTATAGCCTATATATAGATATTTATATGATCTGTCAGAATACTCGATTCTGATGGGCTGGAATGTGTGCGTTCAAACTGTCTTTGTCTCCACATCGTGGATTAAAATCATGTAATATGTTATTATTTTGTTGTATATTGCATTTGAGATTTGAGCTGTGATATGGCATTTCATATGAAAATGTGTTAAACTGCTAACTCTGAGAAATCAAGACGCATAACAATGACTACTGGAAATAGTTACTTTTATGGATGTTCACTCTTTCAACTAACACTACAAATTATAATACATTATTTAATTCTTTACCTTCCAAGTTTAAAAAATATATATTTTATGGTCTGTCTAAATACTTGATTCTGATTGGCTGGAAGGTGTGCAATAAAACCGCTTAATGCATAGATAGTTCCAAGTCAGTTTAATCACCATTCTATATTAATGCACTGCTTTTATTGAAGCACATGCACGTCACTTGCACACGGACATCAAGCACCACCACCGCCACCCAGGTCTATACGACCTAGTTGATACCACTTTATATCCCAGTAAGTTGTAATAACTAAAAGCTTTGCTTCCATTTCAGTTAAACTCCTATAAGCATTTGCACACAATACAAATGGCGCAAACGAAGGATAGTTATAAAATCTGGCGAAGATATTTGTCGATGACCAGCCAGCTGCCAGACAAATGTCTTAAATAGACTTTCCGCTCACTCATCCCCAAGAGGATGCCATGCCTCTAATGAGCTCACAGCCTGCTCAGGCATTCCCTGCCCTGTGACGTATAAGACAGGGCTAATGTCACTGAATATTAAGGTCAAATCCCAAATAGGTATAGTAGAGCTGCAAGGGGGGGTTCAGACTTCTTGCACCCTCATAAACTTTATGACCAGGTCATGGTTTCCCACAGAACAATATGTGCCCACTTCAAATGTTCTGCGTCAGGCGAACCTTGGTTCAGCGACACAATGTACAGCCAAGGAGTGATGATTGGTCTAGTTATCAGGAGGAAAGCTGTCACTATGGACTATGGCTTGCATTGGTAGGGAATCTCTATTCCCCAAAATTAGATGGTCTGTGTAGCAATGTTTAAAGCTCAGGGATGAAGGAGACGGGAACCGGCGAACGTTCAACTAAACTTTAATATCAAAATAAAAAAACACAAAATGAAAGGAAAGCTGCAGCCCCTCACGGATGACTGTCACATATAAAATAATAAAAACACTACATAAATGTCCAAGGCCTGGTCCTCCATCCTCTCTCGTCCTTCACTGTCTCCTTCTTTTATCCTCCTGGAGCTCTTCTGTGAGAAACTCCGTTCCAATGGCTCTCGCCCCCCGTCAATCTTGCTATATACCCCCATCGCCCCACGCAGGCCGGGGGGTTCCCTCGACTGCGCTCTACTCGCCCGGCCCCCAGTCACGGCGGCTGGAAAAGGAGAAGGAAGGATGAGTAGAGACAGAGAGGGGAGAGAGGAAAAGAATAAAAACTCTCTGGTTCCCAAAATGCACTGCCGCTCGGTCCTCAACCAGCCAGGATAACTTCTTCGTAATGCCTGGGGGTGGCACTGGATACCCCAGGTGGATAGCCCTCTTCTCCCCCCGTCACCTGATGGCTGGCAACGGCTCGTAATAAAACACAACATAAACCATGCCTTGTCCTCTCTCGTCCATCACTGTCGTTGCTCCTCCTTTTATCCTCTCAGAGCTCCTCCATGAGAAACTCGAGGCTGGTTTGGACTCGCTCCATTCCCATGGCTCTCAGCCCCCCCGATGGCTCTCAGCCCCCCCTGCTTGCCACATGAATGTAGCCGTTTTAATAACAGACAAATAACAAATTATTTTTTGGGAGCGTTCAGGGATGTGTAGATTGTTGCGACACGTAACTTCAAATTCATTTAATGGAAATCTGTATGTTTTTTTTTAAAAGGGGAGGTGCATATCCTTAGCCTTACCCTGGAGTTGGTTCAACCTCCGCCTATGGTAATATGCATTAATGTTCCACAGTTGGCAAATTTTTCACCTATGCAAAGAGATAAACACTGTTCTGTGGTGTCATTGTTTAAACACTAATATAATGTAATAAGTACCTCACAAATACATTAGGACCTGGTTTCACAGACAAGGCTTAGTTTAAGCCAGGATTAGGTCTTAGTTCAATTAAGAATTTTAGGTAGCTTTTACACACATGCCTTAAACTAGTCACTAGAGAAAAACATTACCGGTGTGCATCTTGAGACAAAACAATGGCACTGACATATTTTAATATTGAAAGTTGCTTTCAGTTAAAACAGCTCAAACATGCATTTAAAGGCTTAAGCCTTGTCTGTGAAACTGGCCATATGAATAAAAATAAATAAAGATGATAAATTACCATGCTGTCACACACTGGAGTATACTTGGTAGGTATTTAAGGGTGTAGTTTTGTTTTCGTTTGATTTGGGATCAGACTCTGGCTCAAACATGTATGACTGAATTTCACTGGTTGCAATTTTTCAACATTGGAAGTTTTCAAAACAATTTCACACGTGTAATGGCGGGGACACTGAAAAATATTTTAATATGCAAAACTGTTACTCAATCATAGCAGTGGCCGTTTACTTGAATGCGGCACACCTATGAAAACTGAGTGTTTCAAAAAGACGGTCAAAAACAGCACTTCAGGCCTACTTCTAAATTAGGATGTTTTTTGGTGTAAAAAAACAAACAAACAAATTTGCTAATATTATAAGTGGACCTCAGAGAACATTATAACATTTAAAAATGCAGTGTATGACCATTTTAAACATGTGAAATAATTATAAAAATATTAATAATAACAATAATACTCTTCAATTCATAATTTTATTAAAGGAGACATATCATGCTTTTAAATTGTTCCTTTTTACATATAAATCATACATTTGTAGTCTATATAAAGCGGAACTGCAATGCTTGGGTCTGAATTCCTCATTATTATAGCTCCACAGGCCCCTTTTCTACCCCTTTTCTGATGCGTGTCTGAGAGCAACTCGTTTTGGTGCGGTCTCTTTAAATACAATTGAGACACTTCATACCCCGCCCCCTCTCCAGGTTGCAGAGGTTCAACTCCACCCTGTTCGGCCATTTTTGTAGTCTGATAGCAGAGATACGATTATCTAGCGGCACAGGAAATTTTTATTCACACGTTATTAACAAAATGTCAACAACGGAAGACTTGTCCAGCCAACCTTACATGTTCGAGCCAGAGTCGGAGCAGGAGCGAGATGAAAATGAAGACGACGAACCTGTAGAACAACGTCTTCATATGGATGTATCGCAATGGTGTGTTACTGTATTTACACATGAAACTTTGGTCTTCCGACCTTTTACCACCGTGTCGATTTATTTTGATTAATATGTGCGAGGGAGAGAGAGCAAGACAGCGTCTAGTTTGGAGACGGTGAAGTCTTGTTTACACTTTCGCCTGGCTCTGAGAGAGAGTGCGCGCGCGCGACCGGGTCTCTGCTCGTTCTTTCAGTTAAACATGCGCCACAAGCGCGGCAGTTCATCTACATTAGACGGTGTAATGAAGCGTGTGGGTTACTACATCCAACAACCGAACATTTTAACTTACCCTCTCGTAACTTCTGCATCCTTTAGCTTGGACTACAAAATTGCAGCGAGAAATAAAAATGGCGGATTGATCGAAGTGTTGGGCCGGAAGTCAATGTCCTTATTTGGCAGTTCCGCTGCAAATACTGTGACGTAATAGTTCAAAAAACGTCATAGATAACAGAAAAATCGGAACAGGTTGAAAAATATGACCAAAACAGAATATAAAGATATCAACGAAGCACCTGAAGAGAATAATTTCATCTTTTCTGTACTTCTAAACACTCCAAATATACAACAAAATGCATTTAAGGGCTAAAAAAGTGCATTTAGCATGATATGTCCCCTTTAAGCAAATTCACAAGGTGCAATTCTTAATTAAAAAAAACTAAGAATGTATTTTTCATATGATATTTACAACATGTAAACAGACATATTTCTCACTCTGGTGAAAATTTACTGCAGAGCTTTCACTTTTCTTAAAGTTTTCTTAAACTAAAGTTAAGTTGCATGTTGTTACTAGTGTTATTATTTGTTTTATTTAATTTAATACTTAATTAAATGGGGTTATTAATTAATAATTCCACAAATGAGATGTACATTTCAGATTTTCCATTGAAACATAAAGACTAATTGAGTGAAAACATTCCATTTAAATTCAGTGTTAATCTCAGTGCTATCTTGCTAAATTAATTTAACATAGAATGAATTTACTTTCAGATATATATATATATATCTATATATATTACTAGGATTCTGCTTTGTCTGTCACCATGCAGCTATTCAATTATTTAACTATACTGCCAAAAACTATTTTAAATAAAATAGTTGATTTTTGGTATTTAACATTATTAACACTTTTTAAATTATACAAATATAATAGGAATGATATCAAAAGTAATTTATATACATTATGTAAAATTGTAGCCAGCAGGGCTAAACAAAGTGTAAAATTATCGTAAGATGGCATCTTTAAATAATTTTATCTAACAAAATTTTCCTTAACACATTGGCTGATGCATCATCATTCTGCACATGCATATTGTTCTTAAGGGGGGGCATCCTCATCCTCCCCCATCTTACCACACCTCAGACAGAAAACAACAGATAGATTTTTTTTTTTTTTTAAATGCTCGTCAGTGTCCGTCATCTCTCATCCCCTACTTCACACATCAGCATCACATATCATCCCTGTTTTCCCACAGGACCATGAGGTTGTCAGGACAACCAGTGTGATTCTGATTCCAAGCAGCTAAGATAAGACTCCGCCTCAAGACAGCAGCTGCTGCAGCCATCCGCCAATCAGAGGTGAGCAAGAGGGAAAAAGATGACATCATAGACAAATTAGGGCAAGTTGCAGCAGGTCTTTGTTTGGTGTAACTGCCCGCAGATTAATCATGGGTAGGCTGGGGTAAAGAGGTGACTTGCCTTGGTGTGCATTTAAGTGAACAATTCTTCAATTATCTATTAATTAGCCTGAAAAGGAGGTTAAAATTTCATTGGGTATTTATTTTATTAATATTTGTTGTATCTTTAGCCAGCTTGCGATTTTCTCTAAATGTTTTAGAAATCTGTCAGAAGTTATTTTTGATTATTTTACTCATTGACAAAAACATACACTTTGGTACAGTGTTGTTATTAGATGTAATACCTGTTTTTTGATAGCATGGTACCACATACTTATATTAATATACCGTGGTATTTGGTGCTCTGAATGAAACTGAGTGTGGATTTTTTTTATTTTTTTTATTAATACTGATGTTTTTACTCTGAATGAAACTGAGTGTGGATTTTTTTTTTTTTATGATATTAATACCAATGTTTTTACTCTGTTTGAAACTGTGTGGATTTAAAAATAAAAATAAAATTAATACTGATGTTTTTACTCTGAATGAAACTGAGTGTGGATTTTGTAATTTTTTTTATCAATAGGCTACTGATGTTTTTACTCTGAATTAAACTGAATGTGGATTTTTTAAATGTTATTAATACCGATGTTTTTTACTCTGAATGAAACTGAGTGTGTATAAAAAAAAAGAAAAAAAGATTAATACTGATATTTTTACTCTGAATGAAACTGAGTGTGGATTTTTTTTTTTTTTTTTTTTAAATGTTATTGATACCAATGTTTTTACTCTGTTTGAAACTGTGTGGATTAAAAAAAAATATATATATTACTACTGATGTTTTTACTCTGAATGAAACTGAGTGTGGATTTGTTTTTTTTTAATGTTATTAATACCAATGTTTTTACTCTGAATGAAACTGAGTGTGGATTTTGTAAAAAAAATGTATCATTAGGCAGCAGGCTACTGATGTTTTTACTCTGAATGAAACTGAATGTGGATTTTGTAAAAAAAATGTATCATTAGGCAGCAGGCTACTGATGTTTTTACTCTGAATGAAACTGAATGTGGATTTTTTTTTAAATGTTATTAATGTTATTATTTTTTATCAATACTGATGTTTTACTCTGAATAAAACAGTTTTTTTTTTTTTTTTTAAATCCCTACCTTACTTCCACTCGTCTGTGAAACAGCAGATCCAGTCTTTCTGGCTCCCCCCTCCCCCTCTCTCCTAGCAGCTGCCTTTATTAACATGCAGCCCCTTGGCCAATGAGGCTGCGAGGGCTTTGTGACATCACGGGCTAGGGAACAGTAGGCAGGCAGTGAAGCAGGCAGCTGCCGACCAAAGCCAGTGAGTCCAGGTTTGGGGGTCAGGAACCGGTCTGACCACAGAATGGAGAGCCTGTGCGTATACTAGCTTTCAGGAAAATATGCTGTGGAGGATGTACATGGAAAACAGAAGGAGGCTTCCACGGATACAGCCAGGGAATGTCAAGACATGTTTCAGGTGAGTTGCTTCTCAAGGGCTCTTGTCTGCGATGACTCGAATACGGATGAGGGAGAGGGAGAGAGAGAAAGAGAAAGGGAGGGAGTGAAGGAGGGAGGGAGCGCTTTTGCTCGGCTCTTAGCATACGGCCTTTCTAAGGAGGAGATGAAAAAGAAGATGACGGAGGAAAGAGAGAGAAGCTGTGTTAATACATTGTGTCGAGGAGATCCAGTTGTATCCTGGGGTCTGTTGCTGCTGTCAGCTGCCCCTGCCCCTGCCCCATTCCAATGGCAGATGCATCTTTGTTGATGCCACAAATTAACATTGTGGGTGTGTGTAATCATAGAATAGCGGCAAATGTGGAAACAAAAAGCACTGCTATTTTTGCCACTGGAATTCAAAGCTGCACTTGTTTTCTATGTGGATGTATCCATTCCAAATGATGAATCTTGTTCCTTGTTCCATTGGTGGTACAGCTGGATAGATGCAGTAAAGGGTGGATAGATGGTTCAGTAGACAGACTGATGTCATTGGTGGTCGTATATGACCTTTTGTTAGACTGCACATGTCTGGATTTGGGTCTTTTATATAGAACGCTTCAGGATGATTGATTTTTTTTTTTTTTTTTTTTTTACCTCTGCCAAGCCTGCGCAGATGCACAAGAGCGCACAAGAACACACACACACACACACACACACACACACACACACACACACACACACACACACACACACACACACACACACGTACGTTGTTTTCATGTTTTATGGTGACTTTCCATAGACATAATGATTTGTATACTGTACAAACTGTATACTATCACCTTACACTAACCCTAACCCTAAACCTACAAAACTTTCTGCATTTTTAGAAAACATCACAGTATGATGTATAAGCTGTTTTCCTCATGGGGACCAAAACATGTCCCCACAAGGACAAGGATTTGAGATCTTGCCATTTTTGTAGGGAAATTTTGCCCCCATAATACCAGGTGTTTACCAGGCCACACACTAACAGATACACATTTTAGGACTCAGTATACAGCCTATGCCCCTCTCCTTATAGATGTATTTTTTTTTAGATATAGAGTATCAGAAAGAAAGAGCAAGGACCAATGATCTGTGTAGATCTTTACTGGGTGGAGGATGGCATTGTGGGGGATTTCATTCATTAACATATGTGTCCTGTGGGATAGGGGTGTTATGTGTGTGAGTGGTGGAGTGTGTGATCATGTGTTGGGGCTTGTACACAAAGACCTGACAGCTACACTAATTATGCGGTAATTAGGGATGCGCTTGCATAGGAAATTTGGCCAATACTGATAAACCAAAAATTTATATTAGGTTATGGTTGATAACCATATGATGGCATATGATCTTTTTTTTCTATTTCACACTAACATTTTAACATAAAGTGGTTAAAATTAAGTTAAAATTCTTTTTGTAGAAAGGTTAGTTAAGTTTTAGGGCAACGTCAAATAAGTGGGGCTAAAAGTGATTATGCATCCAAACATGCATAGGCCTAATAGAAAAGATAGATGGTCTGCCATAAATGACTGCTGATTAAATTGTAAATGTAGTTTTATCTGCTTCTAACATCAACTTAATCAAACTTGATTAAATACATATTTCTATTGACTGCTAATTAATAATTTAATATATTGTGCATCCCTATATCTAATTTACACCACACAACAATAGACAGTACACCTCTTCAGGGAAGAGGAAGAGCTCCTCTACAGAGAATGTAATGCTTTGGATTGTGCGGGGGGTTTCCCTCTCATAACACTTCATTTGTTTGTTGGTTCATATGTGTTTCCTGTTATGTATTGATCTGTTGAACTACAACCTAAGTCTACGTTTCTATTGTGCCGTTTTTATTTAATTTTTTTAACTGAAGTAGAAAGTATATAATGAGCAAAAGAAGCCAGGTCAGCACAACCACAATAACAAGAATCTGGGAGCCCTGTGTGTATCTTTAGATGAGGTTGACATTAACGTTTAGAACCTAAACCATCAGCTGTATACAGTCATTTGACATCCTCTTCCTAAATTGAGAATAGCATCTGCAGTTTTTATTTCCAGGCGCAAATATGGATAATCTTTTATCCATATTTGTTAATTGTGGGATTTATATTTCTCAGTTGTGACCAAAAAAATAAAATAAATATTTTTTTTTTTTATTTACATGTTTTTTTGTTTTTTTTTACTGTAATCAAAATTATGCCTGAAAAAATTTTTTTTTCTCATAATTGCTTATTTTGTTTTCAACTGCATCTTGTCAAGGTGCTGATAAAAATCATTTTAAAATATAAATGCATAAAAAAAATAATAATATATAAATATAAATATTTCACTTTTTGCTGACAATTACTGGCACACATTTAAGCAGTTTTTACTGTTGATATCCCTTTTATTTTTTCCAATATTGTAAGCCTGGCAGTCAGAGGCGCTGGCGATCTGGCCCTGTTAGCCCAAGCCATAAGCTCTCCTTGACTGTCAGAGCACTGCATCACTCATTCAGGCCCCTCAACTGATTAAAAATCCACAGCAGGGTCCTGAATAGATGGCCGTTGTTTTCATAGCATAGATTTTAAAATGTTTAAACATTTGTCAGACATCAGGACGCGGTGTTGCTGGAGCCTAACCTAGGCCGAGGGCAGGAAAACACCCATGGACACATGACTAACACACACAGACATACACACTAACCAACTAGCTCACATGCACCACCAATTCATACTACAGCCTTTTACAATGAAATATAAACATGATGCAAACCACAATCTTAGGTGCTATGAAATTTTTTGAAATGCTTTTTGAATTAGTATTTTCAACCATCATATACTGAACTATATGGCTTTTGCTTTTTATTGTGCATAGTGTTTATTTGTGATGCTGTATGTTTTAAAGTAAATTTGTCTTCTTCTGTGATTTAAGGTTTAAACTTTAGTGGAGCTCTTTATATTTCTATGTAACCCCATGGAGTGTGTATGTGTCTCTAGTAATGTAGCAAAGGTCAAGGTTTATTGGACTGGGGATTTTGTGGATAGATTGGCCGGTGGATACCGGAGGCAAGTATTTGGAATGTGCAGAGTGAGTGATGGGGCTAAAGTATGTGTGTGTGTCAAATGTGAATATGTGTGTTGGGGGATTTTCCGAATAGGAGGTTTTTTTTGGAGTACTACAGGCTAAGTGTTTCAGCAGCTTGTGAATGTGTGCGTTAGCATATATAAATCTGCCGTCTGTGAGAATTGGAATTGTGAATAAAAAGGATGTTGTTTGTCTTGTCATACAGTATATGCATCTGTACATGTGTATGTAAAGAGTCTCACTTCTGCTTGGCTCCATTAAAGAAGCTTAGGGGTGGGCGATATATTTAATTATATATAAAGGCCTAATTTTATTTCATGATAACAAAATATATCACTTATATATTTATTATTATTAATATGCTTTTTTTTTTAAATCTGTCTTATCATAAATAACAAAGATGCAAAAAACAAACGATAGGACAAATACAATATACACTATCTTATTTTTTTTCTACCTAAACGCTGGGTTGAGCCTTTTGGGTCAATTTTTGGGGTAATTCTTTCCCCCAGTATTAGGTAGTTTTTGTGTTACCCAGCTGTTGTGTTAACGGCTGGGTCTATCTCACTGAAGCCCCTTTCACACAGAGATTCAGGAAAATACACAGATTGATTTTGGTTCATTCACACTGCCAGTGATTTTCCGGAATCCGTGAGTGCGTTCACACACATCCAGTAAAGACATGTGATGCTAGGATGTGACGTAACGTACGCGTCGAAAACAAGCTGTGGTACAAATGTTGTGGCATTTTTTTTTTTTTTTTTTTCGGATTCGGTCGTACACTAACGCATCGCGTACCGTTCCACAAAGCTGGCGAATGATCTCAGCTTCAGAGCGGATAGTAAGGAGCTCCTGGTCTCTGCTTCATTCTAGTTTGCAGACACTTTCTTCTAAGAGCAACAGAGTCGCACGATAACTACGTCATTGCGATGGCACGTGTGTCGTCACTACGACACACCCCTTACGGCATTGGTCCTGGCTTTTGTTCACAAAGGGCGAGTTCCGGGACTGATTCCGGCAATGTTCCTATGTCCCCATCCCGGCATCGATCCCGGCATCAATCCCGGGACGTGTTTGCTTTCACACAGAAGGCACAGAAAGCAATTTTACGGCATTTTTCCGGGATCAACGCGCTGTGTGAAAGGGGCTTGACAGAAACAACACACCCCTCCCCACCCCCGACTTAACAACCCAGCAGCAGCGTTACTACAACTCAGCTGTTGAGTTAGCCTACAGAGCGCAGGCTTTTTGGGAAAGAGCAGGAGAGAGCAGTTCTCAGCGCTGCCAAAAATTGGTACAATTCATCTGTGAAATATAAGTGTCTGGACTCTGGACTATGCTTTGTTTTCATTGTGTTTTGTTCGTGTCTTGACCTAGTTACTATTCTGTGTCAGTTTCATTCAGTTCACCTGTTGTTCATTTATTAGATCATTAGTTCCTTGTTTGTTCTTGTGTAGATATACTCCCTGTTTGGTTCAGTTCTTTTTCCTGTCTCATTAATGTAAGTGGTTGTATTTTCCCTTTTCTCCTGTGTTTGCCCTGCGTGGATTTATTAAAAATTGTTATTCTGAATTCTCCTTTGTCTTCGCACACTTTGTAGGCCTACAGCCGCACGTGACAATAAGGTTTGTATGCTTTTTATTTAATCTAAAAGCCTTTACAGTGTTGTAAATTTTATTTTACGCAACACAACATATAGGGACGAGATATCAGTAAGCTGAACATGTCAGTCATGATGTAAACGCCTTTTGCCTTGCATAAAATAAACTAATTTTATTTGTTATAATACTGAATCTAATTACTTTGGATGTTAAAATATGTTCTCGGAACTCTGTACTGCATGTTTGCTTATGGGCAGGTTATGAGGAGTCAGGCTCCGATTTCGGCAAATCACTAGCACGGGAACTAGCACCATTTTAGTGGAAAAAGAAAAACAGCAAATCATTGATTACACTTGAAATAAAATGTTACTTTTAACTGTTGATTGCTTATTTATAATTTATTTTTTAAATGTAGTCTATTTTGTATAGGCCTAAATGTATAAAATATGCCAGTTAGAACTGTATTAATCCAAAGCAAAGGTTGTGCAGTGTAATACATACAACATTTTAAAGGATTTAAGTTAATCTGGAAATATTAACCCATGTATGAGCAAAAAAAAACAAAAAAAAAACAGTATTCATGTAAACTAGCGTAAATCAACCCATTACACTGGGTTAAATGAACAACCATCCATCCATTTTCCAAACCGCTTATCCTCTACAGGGTCGCGGGGATGCTGGAGTCTTTCCCAGCTCTTGGGCCACAGAAGGGGGACACCCTGGACAGATGGTCAGTCCATCACAGGGCACACACACACACACACACACACACACACAGACCATTTGATCTGGATCATAGCGTCTCCAGATCACAGACGCTGCAGCAATACATACAAATTAAATTATTTAATTAATCTTTTAAAATGTCATCAAATTAAATTTAAACAATTCATTTTATTTGTTGGCACACAACACAGCAGCGGTTTAGAGTTTAAATGAAAACATTTACAAAAAATGGTGATATTCCTAAAAAAGTTTTAATAAACTGTTATTATTACTGTATATTATCATTTCTTCAAATTAAACCAAACTTTTACTTTGGTGGGTTGTAGTGAAGACCTTCAAGTATGTGTAACTGACAAATGCTTTATCAAATGAAATGGTGAATGCTTGTGAAGTTCATGTGGAGTGTCCTCATGTGAGACTGCAGATGCTGAAAACATCACAAGCGTCATGCATACTTGAATATGTGTGGACTAGTAGACGAAACTGCATCGCTCATATTCAGACTACATGTTGAAATTGCATTCTTTTTGTGGTTTCATATTCACAGACACTAGTCCAGGCCGGTGTCTAAACTCGGTCCTTGAGGACCACTGTCCTGCAGAGTTTAGCTCCAACTTGGCTCATTTTCCCCGTTTTGTGTTTAATGACTTTTATTGTTTCATGCCTTAGTTTTCTGTGACTGGTTGTAGTACCTTTGTAGTTCATTGGTTTTCCTTTATTGTATCACCAGGTGTGTCTTGTTTCCTTGTTATCTCCTCTGTGTATAATAAGCCCCAAACCCCCTAATGGAAAAAGAAAGCAGTCATGTTTATCTGTTACAATGAGCGCTTATCGGAATAAACTTAACACTGGATTTTCAAAAGTTTGCAGCTCCATTGTTGCAGTAACACTCTTGAATGAATAACTTATTAGATGCATGCTAGTCTGTTAGCGTAGGCACATCGACTTTACATTTTCACACCCCTAAACATGATACTGAACAAAACGAACTGTGATTGGTTGCTTAACATATCAGACAGACGGGCGGTCCTTGGCCAATGAAAGCTGCGGTGGAGTCCAGACCTTCTGCTGTCAGTCTGGCTATGTGAGACTACTATGGCATATATTAGGCTGCTGCCACTTTAAGACCAAATGCACTGATCTAATATATTGACACTTTTTACTTTCACTTAAGACATAACCGACTGTGTTGAATATTCTCTAAGAAGAGCATTTTGACAATTATTTGAAAGCTCAAGTGCAATATGTCGTGAAGAAAAAAAAAAACCCCTGATTCAAATTTGAATTTGTAGCCAGATAAAGGCAACACTATCTTTGGACTTGGCCTCAGGCTTTGGTACTTCCTTTTAAACAGTGTTTGCTTTCAGTCATTTGTATTTGTTTAAATATACCGGTTCTCCTAATAGTATTTAAGAAGCATTGTAATTTTGTAATTTTGTGAAAGTGTGTAATGTAAAGCAGTCTTAATGGTTTGCCTTAACTTTGTGCTGAGTGTCTGAGGATTGGCTTACCAAGTTGCAACTAACTTACCTTGCAGTTTTCTTTTATAATAAAGTAGCGTTTACAGCAAGTAGTTTAGTGGTGTTGCATGACATAACACTACATTGCTATTTTTGTTACTGCTGTGTAATGCTTGCAGCTTTATAGCTGAGCGATTTGAGATGCAAATTAAATATGCCTGCCTAAGTGTACACTGGCTCTGTCTTATATGAAACAATGGGTTACCAGAGACATTGTGGTCAATCGGTTTGGTTAGTTTGTTATTGCGAGCAAAATACGGTAAAAAAACTCAGACATCTGTGCTAGAACACAAATCTGAATAAGAGTAGCTTGATTAACTTGTATCAGGTACAGTTTTAAAGTAGTTTCCCCAACATATTTTTTTAAAGATTATATGCTATTCATTATTCATAGCATTTGTAAATGGATTCTGTGGATTTATAATCTTTTCTTACACTAGTGGATAATATTGCTCAAGCTGCAGTTTTGTTGTCTGCCTCTTTAAATGCACAAACATTTTTTTTCCCTTGATCTTTTGTCAAATAAGAGGTCATTGTACAATAAAAATATCCTGTAAGTTTTAGAACTCCATTTCCGCGTTAGTCCAAAAACAGCTTTTATTGAAACCAAGCTCTCAAAATGACTTGTTTCAGGCTACGTCTACATTAATCCAGATACATTTGTGTTTCAAAACACTTACTGTCCACACTTAGCCTGGCAAGCCAGACCCACATCAAGATGCTAGGTCTGGCAACTCACCATAGACACGGTTCAATCCGAGGGGCGGGATAAACGGCTGTCTTTCAAAATCCCTCTGCACGCAATAGGACAGCGCTTCAACCAACCAGAGCGTTTTCCCAACAGCGGAGCTAACGTTAGTTGATAGATTCAAACAAAACTACGAACACATCTTCCTTTTTTAAGAATGACTTAAGTGCCATTCTTTGCTCTTTTCTCAAAGAAAAACTTAACTCCAAGTCCTCCAGAGTCGCGCCAAAGCCGATTCGAAAGACTGTTCTCCAGCAGCTCCGCCATTCTTTGTTTTCAAGTAGCAGGGAACCGTCGCACTTGCAACTCTGTCGTCATTATGTTAAGCCTGCCCCACCTACTCTATACACGACGTGATTGGCCTGACCCAATTTAGGTTTTTCCAGCACGAAAGTCAATGGAGAGTTGCTAGACTACCCTGGCTGCAAAATACATTTTGCTGCCGCTAGGGTGCGTCTAGATTTCTAGGCTAGTCCACACTAGCATTTTCCAAAAGTTTCACATCCACAATGAAACATCGTAAAATTGAACCTTATTGTGCATGCGAAAAACCTAATAACGCTTACTTGGATAATACAGACGGAACCGACATAATTAAGTTCTCATGCTATTCTTCTAGCAGGATCATTTTATATGATTATTTATTGTTTTATTTCCAGCTTGCACCCAGCCACCTTTTTATGTTTGAGTAAAACATAAATGCCCTCATGTTTTGCCACAGGACAGCAATTGCGAGTTCATTTTCTGTCATCTTTGCAGGACTGTTGTATGAAGAGTGTACAAATAAACTTATCTTTAGCAACAGTGTGAAGGTGAATAGCACAAAGCCGGTATAAACCTGGATATCTATTGGTACAATATGAGTCACATGACAAAAAATGCGTCATCGTTTTTGAATACTTTTGTTTTCACAGTCCACAACTCGATTTAATTTGACTGCAGATTAGTTTTGCTGTTGCTTAGTCTGTTACAGATCGTGTGATATGTACTCCCTTTACTTTCACTTTAGAGAAAATTATGAATGACAGTGTGACAAACAATGGTACAACTCTGGCTCAAACATCAGAAGTTTTCAAAGCAATTCCACACGTGTAGTGAGGACGTTAATATGCAAAACTGTTACCCAATCATAGTGAGTGTTTACTTTCAAGTCTTATATGTGGCACTACTATCAGAGTGTTTCAAAGAGGGTCAAAAACAGAATAAAAAATAGCCTATTACTTCTAAATTACTGGGGTTTTTTTTATGTAAAAATCTTTTTAACATTATAAGTGGACCTCAATGGATTCTGATTGGCTTTCAATGTTTTTGTTCATTTGCTGAAAAAAATAAAAATAAATTCTGAAAGTGATTCCAATGCCATATTTCTCTGTGTCGTTATCATTATAGCTAGTCGTGGTGTGGACTCTGCTACTCTTTTAAATTTAGAATAATTTTTAGAACTATATCTTTATAATGATCAGATATTATCGTTCTTGGTGTGAATGGGCCTTTATCCTGTCCTCACTGAAAGGATGAAGGAAACAGAACGTTCTTATTAGGAAGTTGATAATGATATTGTTAAACATTGTTAAAAGTCATACAATCTCCTAAACCAAGTGTTACCAATCACTTAAAACACACGCAATTTACTGAATAGACTTAACACTGGTGTCAGAGCCTGAGAAAATATGATGCACACAACCGCACACACACGTGCATGCAAACACAAAGAAATCCTCCCCCCTCATTTCACTGGTCAAATTGTCGCATTTTACGCGCGTGTCTGTCTGTGTGCCTTTGTGAGGTGCTAGTAGGGCCCCAGTTGCTATACTGGATTAGCATAGAGGATTGAGTGCCATCTGGTAACCGCCTGCAGAGAGAAACTGAGGGAGAGACAGGCACTTACAGACTTGCATTCTCTACCTGTCTGTGTACTAGGGCTTTCTCTTCTATTGATTTATTCATCCTGTAGTCAATTTCTAACCCTAACTGTGTGTGTGTGGGAGAGAGAGGCACTGAGAAAGCAAATTAAGTAGGTTATATGAGTGAAGCCTCTCTCTCAGTTTCAGTGTGTGCTGTTTGTTGTCTTCACACAGTGTGTATGGAAGACACATGAGAGATGTCACATGTCATATCAAGCATGCTCTTCACTTCACTCACACAACACTCACTCTTCACTGACACAAGTACACTTTTGACACCTTTATTAGGGGCAAAATTGTTGGTTATTATTTGTGAGAAATTGATAAAAAATAATTTTCACAAAATACTTACTGAAATGATTTATGTGTATTTTTCTCTCATGTTTAGATAATCCTAGTTTTAAGCATGTAGTAATTAATTTCTATGATGTGTTTTTATATTTTATATTGAAAGTCTGGTTCTGTAACAAAGATGAAACAAACAAATAAATCTAAATGTAACCAGCATTTGAAAAGTAATAAAAAAATGTTATCTAGGACTACCGGTTGGCATCGAAGAGATTCTGGCAAACTGTCCGGCGCCTCAGGAGAGGGAAGCAGTGCCCTACCAACACAGTTTACAGTGGAGGTGGGCAGCGGTTGACCTCAACTGGGGATATCGTTGGACGGTGGGAGGAATACTTCGAGGATCTCCTCAATCCCACCGACACGTCTTCCATTGAGGAAGCAGAGTCCGAGGGCTCGGAGGTGGACTCGTCCATCACCCAAGCTGAAGTCACAGAGGTAGTTAAGAAGCTCCTCGGTGGCAAGGCACCGGGGGTGGATGAGATCCGCCCTGAGTACCTCAAGTCTCTGGATGTTGTGGGGCTGTCTTGGCTGACACGTCTCTGCAACATCGCGTGGCGGTCGGGAACAGTACCTTTGGGCTGGCAGACCTGGGTGGCGGTCCCTCTTTTTAAGAAGGGGGACTGGAGGGTGTGTTCCAACTACAGGGGTGTCACACTTCTCAGCCTCCCCAGGAAAGTCTATGCCAGGGTACTGGAGGCCGATAGTAGAACCCCGGATTCAGGAGGAACAGTGCGGTGTTCGTCCCGGTCGTGGAACACTGGATCAGCTCTATACCCTCTCCAGGGTGCTGGAGGATTCATGGGAGTTTGCCCAACCAGTCCACATGTGCTTTGTGGATTTGGAGAAGGCATTCAACCGTGTCCCTCGCGGTGTCCTGTGGAGGGTGCTCTGGGAGTATGGGGTCCGGGGCCCTTGGTTAAGGGCTGTCCGGTCCCTGTACTACCGGAGCAGGAGCTTGGTTCGCACTGCCGGCAATAAGTCAGACTGTTTCCTGGTGCATGTTGGACTCCGGCAGGGCTGCCCTTTGTCAACGGTTCTGTTCATAATTTTTATTATGCCAGGGGCCGGAGGGTGTCAGGTTTGGGGACCACACAATTTCTTCTCTGCTTTTTGCGGATGATGTTGTTGTGTTGGCCCCATCAGACCAGCAGCTTCAGCATGCACTGGGACGGTTTGCAGCTGAGTGTGAAGCGGCTGGGATGAGAATCAGCACCTCCAAATCCAAGACCATGGTTCTCAGTCGGAAAAGGGTGGCTTGCCCACTTCAGGTTGGTGGAGAGTTCCTGCCTCAAGTGGAGGAGTTCAAGTATCTTGGGGTCTTGTACACGAGTGAGGGAAGGATGGAACGGGAGATTGACAGATGGATCGGTGCAGCTTCTGCAGTAATGCGGTCGATGTACCGGTCTGTCGTGGTGAAGAAGGAGCTGAGCTGCAAGGCGAAGCTCTCGATTTACCGGTCATTCCTACTCTCACCTATGGTCATGAGCTGTGGGTCATGAACGAAAGGACAAGATCCCGGATACAGGCGGCCGAAATGAGCTTACTCCGCAAGGTGGCTGGGCGCTCCCTTAGAGATAGGGTGAGAAGCTCGCTCACTCAGGAGGAGCTCAGAGTTGAGCCGCTGCTCCTCCACATCGAGAGGGGCCAGCTGAGGTGGCTCAGGCATCTGTTCCGGATGCTTCCTGGACGCCTTCCCGGGGAGGTGTTCCGGGCGCGTCTCACCGGGAGGAGACCCTGGGGAAGACTTAGGACACGCTGGAGGGATTATGTCTCCCGGCTGGCCTCGGAACGCCTCAGTGTCCCCCCGGAAGAGCTGAAGGAAGTGTCTTGAGAGGGAAGTCTGGGCATCTCTGCTTAGACTGCTGCCCCCGCGACCTGGCCCCGGATAAGCGGAAGATGATGTATGTGTGTGTGTGTATGTATGTATGTATGTATGTATGTATGTATGTATGTATGTAAAAAAAAAAAGAATGCATGGTAAAAAATTATTTACTTCATATGACAAAAAGGAAATCTGTTTAATTACATTTAGCCCTTTCAGAACATCTTGCCAATTTCAAAACATCATATAGCTTTTAATATTATATTTTGACAACTGGAACATTTGTCTTGCAAATGCTTAAATAAATCCTGTAACTGAAAATGATGAGAGTTATGTGAGTCTGAAGTAATGTGAAGTATGTTGGTTAGTTTCTAGTAATATTTGCCTAGCCAGTGTTAGTATGGGGTTAATGAAAGAGCAGGTTCCATCTGTTACTATGAATGTGCATGCGAGTTCATATGTGTGCCAATTTTTGTTTTCATATGCATATTCATTTTTGTTCATCAGGGTGAGAGAATGTGTGCAGTAGATGAAACCTATTGAGGAAGGTTTTCATTAGCCTAAGGCTGATTTAGCTTTAGCAGTCCCATTTACTACCATAGTGTTTGTCAGTATTACAGCCATCTCAGCAGGGAGCCACAGACACACACTGACTTTCAGCCATCAATACTGTCTGCCAAAACCCATTTGGCCAACTTAGATTTTTCTGCTAATATTTTGCCTTGTATATGTATCCTGTTTGATATATGTTTTGCATAGAAAAAAAATTCTACTATATTCTGCATGTTCCTTTTTATCATAGTTTATGTTTTACTTCAGAAATCTGTCACATTATAACCAAAATTACAGAGGAGGGAACTTACTGGTTCCTTAAAATATATGAAGAAAATTTACCAACATAGTGACTACAGTTGTTTTTAATACTGTGAAACCATAATAATAATAAATGTAATTTATATAATAATTTACTATTAGATAAATTCTTTTTGAGGCTGTGGCTAATGCCAAGTTACCACATGTCAGATTTACCAAAGAGGAGATTTTGGTAAAGATGTGGTGATAAAAGCAGCTTATCTCAACCTAGTAGCCAATGGTTGCACTTGACAAGCCTTATCCTAACATCAACCTCAGTATTTGTTTAATCTTAATTCTGGGTGAGATGCACAGTAGTTTATGTCTATGGATTTAAGGAAGTGTGTGTGTGTGTGTGTGTGTGTGTGTATACACACATATACACATATACACATATACACATACATATACACATATACACATATACATATACATATATACATATACACATACATATACATATACATATACACATACATATACATATACACATACATATACATATACATATACACATACATATACACATATATATATGTGTGTGTGTGTGTGTGTGTGTATGTGTGTATAATTGGTGGAACCCATTTCAAGGGGTTCCAAAGTGAAGTATAAACATGAGGTTTAATTGGGCACAGAATGTAGTGTTTGTTACTTCATTGTAATTTAACTATTTCTATAGTGGGATCTCTGCAATATTATTTATTGACTGTTAAGTGCTTTTTATTGCTAACAATGTTATTTGTCATATCATCCTGGAAAAGTTTTCTAAGAATTGTTCCTTGTTTTGATAAAGATCAACTTCATCTTTTTTAGTCAAAGCACTTTCTAGATATGTGACCCGTGCTGGCAAAATTATTCGCAATGAGCAAATTTTCAAAAATGAATTGTTATGTTCACATTCTCTGTTTTAAGAAACCTTCAGTTAGCAAAGTAAATTTTGAGAAAAATCAAGTTTTCTGAAGGTTCCAAAACAAAATCACCTAGCAACCATACCTTAAAATCTCTGGTAATACCACCAAATTTGGCGCAAACCAAGTCAAAACCAAATATGTATAGGAAAAAAAAAAATAAAAAAAATAAATATATATATATATATATATATATATATATATATATATATATATATATTCAACTTTCTTTTCCCATGATACCACAGTTGTTTGATTAACACTATTGAAACGGACAGTCTAGCCTATATTATATTAACTATATACCCATCAGATGTTTTTCCCCAACAGTTAACCAAACATTCAAGACATAACAGATAATGTTTGCTTTAATACTCACCAAGACAGATATTTTAATTCTGTGTATGTGTATATCAGGATCGTGTCTGTGTCTGAGAGGCGTATTTGTGCGCACTCTTCAGTTCTGTCAGTCAGCACGTGTAAGATAATTTTGTTTACATCAGCATGAGTTTGAAAATCACATTTCATTGGTTCAGTCTCGTAGCATCGAGAGTTGGAATGCTGCACTTTAAAACGATACCAAACTTTTGCTGAGGGAAAGTGCCAGTCGTTGAGAAGCGAGCAGAAAACATACAAATAAAGATCCTTTTAGATGTTCAAATACTATTTGGAGCATTGGGATCGCTAGACGAGGGCTTAATGAAGTCATTTTTGTGTGAACCTCAAATTGACATTTTTCACTTGTTTTGTCTGTAGCTCATAATTGGTGTTGCTCATAATTTATGTTGCTAGTCAATAGATCTAGACACAAGTGATTTTACATTTTCAGCTTCACTACTTGAATTCACAAAGAAATTTCAAATGACTAAAAATAGGGATGTCCCGATACCACTTTTTGCAGAACGAGTCCGATACCGATACTGTAATTTTTGGTACTCGCCGATACCGATACCGTAACCGATACCTGAATTTTCACTGCATTTGTAATTTTTAAATGTATTAGTAGATAAACCAAAAGATTATAAATCATATTAGTTGGCTTAATTTGTTCATCAAATATATATATTTCTTTCAGTTATTTTCATGCTTAATTAAGCCTGCTAAAATGCATTGTATGAGCTTCTGTACTGTACTTCTGTACTGTCATTGTTCATTCTATTGCTCTATCATATTTTATCTTTCATTTAATAGCACAGCACATATTTAGAGCTGCTTCAGCAGGGCTCAGTGCTGAGGACTGGGTCAGCGGTTCAAATGTTTGTCAAAACCAGTGAAATATCAATTATTTAATCCAATTTTGAGACTACAACAAAAACTAGCAGCCTAATTAATGTGAATTTAAAACAAGTAAGCAGTCAGTAACAAAATAAAAACAATCAATCGAATTACAAATAGGATAAATATATACAATACAACAAAGAAAGGCTACAAATGAAATAAACAGTGTTTTTTGAGTTTTTTCAGGTAGATCTAACAGGTACAGACATTTGAATAAAGTAATCAAATGTGAAAAAAGCATATTCATTACTGTATAAATTATATATAGATGGATATTTTTGTAAAGTTGAAAAGGGTAGCCTATTTAGTCAAGAGCAGTCAGTATTTCTTTGTCCTTTGTTTGATTAACATTAAAACACAGAAGCAGGTTTATCAAACTGCTGCCCCTTTAAGACCGAGCGCACCAGAGCTCATTTGAACATGCTACGTTCATTTGAGATATAACCGACTTTGTTTACTATAGGATACTCACCAAGACGGGCGTTATTACATAGTCGTGTGTGAATTCGTCCGTACAAGCGCAAGACGTGAAAGACAATTTAATTCAGCATTCGCGCGCTGAGACGCTGGTTTGTGAGGCGCGCGCTTCGGATGTTTGCGTTCATGAAACTTCTTAACCTGCACACGTCCTGTAATTATGTAGGGAACCACTCGTTATACTTCAGTCAGGTAACAGTTCATGTTTTACTTTACTTACATATACGATTTAGTTTTCATCCAAATAACATGTGCTGAGTCGATCAGCAAAGAGCATTCAACAGAAGTGCGCTTCTCGCTCTCTCTCTCTCTCTGTCTCTCTCTCTCGTCAGTTAACGTCAATAATAAGCTAAAGCTACATGCCTCGTTTAATTTCGTTGCCATTGACATCCGACTGAACAAACTTTCCACTAATGTCTGTTTAAACTAAGGGATGTGCTCGACCAGCTCGCAGTGGCGGAGCCAGGATTTTTTCATAGGGGTGGCCAGGCAAGGGCCAGCAACCAGTCTGGGGTGGCACAGAAATCTTAATCATTTTATCATAAAAAATAATTTGACTATAATGTATTGGACTGTTTTAGTGCCTACACAACTGAATAAAGTTAATTTGTACTTAATTGTAATTGAGATAGTAGTAAATTAGGAATCATGGAATACTGAGTGAATTTTATATATTTTTTATTATTACCCACCACCTCATATTAAAATTAATTAAATAGTAATAAAAGGGCACACACTATAGCTAAAGTTCAACTTGCTCTGTTAGCTTGATTCTGGTTCTCAAAATCTCTAATAGCTTGTTCTACATTGTTGCATCTTCATGGATGAGATAACATGCAGATAATATGTAGTCCAAAGATTATTGAACCTTCAATGCGTTTTATATAATCAATGAACTCTTCAACCAATTCTGAGTTTGTCAAAAAAAATGTTTAACTTTCTATATTAGTTGTCAAAATAAATAATTGCAACAGTTCTATCATACCGAAATTAAAAAGGAAAACAAAAGTTCTCTTTTGAATGTGCAAGAATGTGAACAAGGCGGAAGTCAACAGCACATAATGTGAAATGTTATGTTTTTCATAATGTAATGTTTCCAGAATGTAAAATTAAGTTATTTTATGGATTTAAAAATTATCCATTTTTGTTTGTCCTTTACAAATTAACGCAAAATGAATGCCTATCTTCTAGTACAAATGCACAGTGCTCACATTTATTTGGACATTAAAACATTACATATCCATTTGTGCCTTATATTGTGATCTCACATAGCAGAATATTTTAATCCAGACACATGTATAACAAATACATGCATGCAGTTTTGACAGCTTTAATCGCCTTTTTGATTCATGAGTTAATTGACGACAGAACTACGGCTACAGCGCGCCGCATTTGCGCGTACCGCAAGCACAGTACAATGGCTGTCAGCCGTATGACAGGAAAGTTAGTTAGTTTTACTGACATTTGGCCTGACAACATCTCATCTTCCCGAAGATAGCCAACTGAATAAGGACAACGCGCTTTTCTCAGCATCTGACAGAAGTGTCACAAGCTTTCACACACATTTTCTAAAATAAAAGTAGCATCAGAAAAAAAGAGAATTACGTTTGTTGTTGACTGCACACTATTCGACTTCCTCAAAACGGTCTTGCAACCCACCAGTTGAGATTGACTCTATATTTACTATGTGCATATCACTGTCTGATGTTCTGCTGAAGCTCATTCAGCACTTGCACATTTCCGCACTCGTTTGACTTGCGCCTGGCGCTGAGGTGAAGTTGGAGTGTGCGTCTGAAAAGTCACACGTTTTTTGTGGTCTTAAAGAGACGGTTCAGCGTTTTAAAAAACGCGATTTTTGTCAATAAAAAAAGAGACAGAAACAGCAGTTGTGAGAGGGGTGGCCAAAGGGGTGGCCAAGCTTAGACCAAGGGTGGCCATGGCCACCCCTGGCCACCCCCTAGCTCCGCCACTGCCAGCTCGTGCGTCTTTGACTCAGTTCACCTCGACAAAGCACTCGCGGCGGCCAGTTTCGTTTCGCAAAATGTACGTGGTATCGGTGCGTGGTATCGGCGAATTTTTACGAGTACGAGTATATGAGGACAGTATCGACCCGATACCCGATGCCAGTATCGGTATCGGGCCATCCCTAACTAAAAATAATTTTCTCTGTCTGACATTTACAGGATGTTACTAATTTGTCAGCATTGCTTTAGGTTTCACCTATAGGTTTTCATTCTGGTATGGGAAGGTTTCAAGACAGAAACCTTCAAATCTAGTTTGATCTAAAATATGGTTTTAAAGTCATTATCAGTTGATGATGTTAACAAACTGTGTGAAGCAATGCTGTTAGTTGTAGACATAGTGGTTATAAAATGGATTGGAATTCGCCAAGTGAGTCTTTATGTGTTTATATCTTTTCCAAATCTGTGGCATGTCTTATGAGCAATGCATTACAAAGGATACCCTTGTTGCTCTCTTTATATTTAAAGTGAGGGGAAAGAGGAGAAGATAAATTCGTTCCTTATTCTCAAATATGAGTGAGAGGAAAAGAGAGAACCATAGGTGGTTCCTCATTTTCCCACTGACCTTCAGAGAAAGGGTAATGACTTTTGAGGCGTCATAAAGGGCTGTCATCTATTTGGTGGGATGCTGCAGGCTTTATGTTCAGTGTCATCTGGTATATTTGTATATTAAATATACTTGTATGCTCGGGCAGACAGTGGACAGTTTTTGAACGATGAGACTTGAAATCTTTATACTGGTTTGGAGCAAATTATTATACCTGACATACCTGACATGAAAGAAGGAACATGGAGAGAAGCCATTCTCCAGTGTCTGGAGTCCTCATACCCCATGTTGATGTCGTCCACCACAGATAAAGAGCCTGAGCCCACTCCAGTCAATGGAGGTGTTTATTTGTTTCGTTTTGTTGTGAAGGATTAAAACACCAGGTGCAAACACTTACAGTGAGGAAAATAAGTATTTGAACACCCTGCTATTTTGCAAGTTCTCCCACTTGGAAATCATGGAGGGGTCTGAAATTGTCATCGTAGGTGCATGTCCACTGTGAGAGAGATAATCTAAAAAAAAAAATCCAGAAATCACAATGTATGATTTTTTACCTATTTATTTGTATGATACAGCTGCAAATAAGTATTTGAACACCTGAGAAAATCAATGTTAATATTTGGTACAGTAGCCTTTGTTTGCAATTACAGAGGTCAAACGTTTCCTGTAGTTTTTCACCAGGTTTGCACACACTGCAGGAGGGATTTTGGCCCACTCCTCCACACAGATCTTCTCTAGATCAGTCAGGTTTCTGGGCTGTCGCTGAGAAGAGTTTGAGCTCCCTCCAAAGATTCTCTATTGGGTTTAGGTCTGGAGACTGGCTAGGCCACACCAGAACCTTGATATGCTTCTTACAGAGCCACTCCTTGGTTATCCTGGCTGTGTGCTTCGGGTCATTGTCATGTTGGAAGACCCAGCCTCGACCCATCTTCAATGCTCTAACTGAGGGAAGGAGGTTGTTCCCCAAAATCTCGCAATACATGGCCCCGGTCATCCTCTCCTTAATACAGTGCAGTCGCCCTGTCCCATGTGCAGAAAAACACCCCCAAAGCATGATGCTACCACCCCCATGCTTCACAGTAGGGATGGTGTTCTTGGAATGGTACTCATCATTCTTCTTCCTCCAAACACGTTTAGTGGAATTATGACCAAAAAGTTATATTTTGGTCTCATCTGACCACATGACTTTCTCCCATGACTCCTCTGGATCATCCAAATGGTCATTGGCAAACTTAAGACGGGCCTTGACATGTGCTGGTTTAAGCAGGGGAACCTTCCGTGCCATGCATGATTTCAAACCATGACGTCTTAGTGTATTACCAACAGTAACCTTGGAAACGGTGGTCCCAGCTCTTTTCAGGTCATTGACCAGCTCCTCCCGTGTAGTTCTGGGCTGATTTCTCACCTTTCTTAGGATCATTGAGACCCCACGAGGTGAGATCTTGCATGGAGCCCCAGTCCGAGGGAGACTGACAGTCTTGTTTAACTTCTTTTCTAATGATTGCTCCAACAGTGGACCTTTTTTCACCAAGCTGCTTGGCAATTTCCCCGTAGCCCTTTCCAGCCTTGTGGAGGTGTACAATTTTGTCTCTAGTGTCTTTGGACAGCTCTTTGGTCTTGGCCATGTTAGTAGTTGGATTCTTACTGATTGTATGGGGTGGATCAGTTTGTCTCTTTATGCAGCTAACGACCTCAAACAGGTGCATCTAATTTAGGATAATAAATGGAGTGGAGGTGGACATTTTAAAGGCAGACTAACAGGTCTTTGAGGGTCAGAATTCTAGCTGATAGACAGGTGTTCAAATACTTATTTGCAGCTGTATCATACAAATAAATAGTTAAAAAATCATACATTGTGATTTCTGGATTTTTTTTTTTAGATTATGTCTCTCACAGTGGACATGCACCTACGATGACAATTTCAGACCCCTCCATGATTTCCAAGTGGGAGAACTTGCAAAATAGCAGGGTGTTCAAATACTTATTTTCCTCACTGTATGTGTCTACCTCATCTACTTGTGATCTGATCGACCAAAACGCATCTTAATACCAGGTGTACACAGGGCCATAGGTGGTGATGGTGGCATTGAACTAACATTGATTTATTGTTGATGACCACAAGATCATGCAAGTATGTTTTTTGGTAGAATGCTAGTGGGTGTTCCCCAATCGGTGGGGCGTTTTCAAGCCACGTCAAATCTCTCTCTCTCTCTCTCTCTCTCTCTCTCTCTCTCTCTCTCTCTCTCTCTCTCTCTCTCTCTCTCTCTCTCTCTCTCTCTCTCTCTCTCTCTCTCTCTCTCTCTCTCTCTCTCTCTCTCTCTCTCTCTCTCTCTCTCTCTCTCTCTCTCTCTCTCTCTCTCTCTGAGCTAGTGGCCTAAATCTGTGTGTAGTTCATATGTAGCAGCGACAGTCTTTTCTGTTGGGAGGGTTAAATATGGCCGCTGTAGTGTTTTCTTATCCCCAACTGTAGCATTAAAACTCTGACCTATTTAAAGCTGAGCACAGACCAGCAAAGAGAGAATATGAGAGAGATTCTGTGCATCTCTCCCTTGATGCATTAGTCTTTCCTCTCTGTAATATCCTTTTGAGGAAAATGAGCAATACGGAGACCACAGTGGTCTGAAAAGAAAGCAATAAATCATAAAAAAAACTTAAATTATATGCACATTAGCGGTTTAAAAATCTATGAGCTGCACTGCTGCCCATTGCCTACATACAGATGCTTAACTGAAACGGAACCTCAGAAGTGATTTTAAAATGCTGTACATAGTCAGCAAATCTACACATCAAATAGAAGACTTGATTCTAATTTAGTCTGGAGTTAGCATATTGCTAAGCTAACAATGTGATGTTCAATAGGCATTGAATTGTGGGATTCAGTATATCACACACACAGTGTGTTCTGCTTGTCTATGGCACATTGTGGAAAATCTAGATGTTTGCTCAAGGTATATACCAAATGTGGATAATACACATACTGCAGAAATACTGCTATAGTATGCAACCTCCCACTCTATCTGATCAAAGATGAATGGTTTCCTCAGTGTCCAGTTTAATTTGAATGACTACTTCTGCAGCGACTGTCTAATGTCTCCCTCAGTCTTATTCTTTCATATGTATCCTGCTGCCATGTAATCATAAGCTCCTACACCTTCCCTAGGCATGTTTTCCAAAGTAACTGACCACAGAACCCTGAAATATAATGCTGTCATATTCAGTTTTTGTTTAACTGGCTGTCATGAATAGTTTGAGAGATGCCCGTCATTGCCCAGTGGAAGAGGTTTGTCTAAGTTAAATTTTGTTTTTTTGATAAGACTGAAAAAGTGAATGTTGTTGTTGAGAAATGTATAATCATCAACAATTATGTAATGTAATAATAATAATGTGTTCAGCTCAGCTAAGGATGATACCATATACCATATACCAAGTTAAGCACCATATTGATTTTCACGTGGATGAAAACAAGGCTGTGATTTACAGTTTTTACCATGGCAAGTATGGTTTAAAGCAAAGAGATCACATAATTTTCACAACTCAAAAACTTTTTTGTTTGTATTAATCCTTCATCATCTGGAAAAAAAAACATTCTGAAATTGATTCCAGCGATATCGTTTCTCTGTGCCGTTGTGGTGTGGAATCTATGTACTTAATATAGTAATTGCAATAGCTAGGTAATAACCCTGAACCCACCCTAAACCCAACCTTAACCAATGTAGTTACCTTATATTACCCTGTACTTTCTTAGGTAAGTACATGTACTGTAAAATAAAGTGAAATCTGAGCTCCATCAGATGAATGTTTATTTCTGTTCCAGGGAGTTTTTTTTTTTTGTTTTTTTTTTTCCAGTGGGAGGATTGCATTTAATGATTTTACTTAAAAAAAGTAACATTAATACATATTTTCTGCTTTATTTGTATTGTGTGGTAAACATATCTAAAAACAATAAGGTTCTCTGAGCAGTGCCCTGTTGTGAATATAGTCATGGTTGAAGGGGTTGCTTGCAAACACTCTACTTTCTGGCCGTATTGAATAAAATGAGAGACGGAAGACAGTGATCAGACTTCTGAACAATATTATTGCTCTTTCTCGTGATATTATTATTTATTATTATTATTATTACTTTTTATTTACTTGAATTTTCCCTAATGTCATATATTTTATATTTGTTTGTCATTTACACAGTGTTCTTTTGTTCTGAATTTCTTTTATGTTGCTTTTGCGCTATATTATCAATGTGGCACTGTTTTACTTGAATGCAGCAATGCTTTGGCATTAGAATGTAAAAATATTTATCATGCCATGTAAAACACCTTAAAACAGAAACCAGGAGAGCGAGAGAGATAGTGAGAGGTGGGGGATGTTTCTTTTTTTTAATCACTTTATCTTTGGTTTGGTTTTGTTTGCCACAAGTGGACAATTCCTGAAGGCTGAGTTAAATCAGCATAGTTTGAGATGGCATAATGCAATTTACATTTAACACTTAAATACAATCTTTGTCTTGTGAAATGACAGATGATGATGACAGCAGGTAAAAAGAGTTGTTAAAAAATGAGAAACTGTTTAATGTACGTTTGGGTTTATATTTGTGTGTGCTGGGTGTGATTTTATGGCTCTCACGGGGAATTCTCATTCTGTGTGTGAGACCTCCGGTTTGGCCAGAAAAACGACAGTTAAAGAGTCAGCACCACACCTTTCTGCACAGCAGAGGAAAATACACACTAACTGACTCCATGCATGAATGAACTCATTGCTGTTTAGGAGTTTCTCATGCTCTATACTCTTTTGTCATTTGTTAAATTAAAATCCGTCAATACACTGTCAAATTAATCAATAACTATTACAGGTCAGTAGGTACGAATGGATAGGATCTATCTGTGTATTGCATTGAACCCCTTACTACTTTTTCAACAAAATAAAAGTCAGTGATGTGGCCTGATGGAACGATGCATGTGCTCTTATGAATTTCTTTTTGACATTATTGTGGAATTTAAATCCAGTTTGTCATTTTATTATCCAGTCTTCCTAAATATTACAAAATTGAACATTTCTCTCAGGTGAATTGACCACAGATTGAAATTTTAAAATGACTTCCATTACACAGTACTATTATTATTATTATATTATTATTATTATTAATTACTACTAGTACATAAAATTGGATATATTGGATTCTGATGGTCTGTGACTGTATGAAAAAACAGGCATGTCAATATGTCACTTGATTTGGTGAGCAATCTATATAGTAATACAACACATTTTGCTAGCAAGTTTCATTCTGCATTCATTTTATGCTTCTGTTTTCTGCTTTATAATGGAGCAGCATAATGACTTCAGCAGAATAACTTCTCACACATGTTGTATTATGTTTATGCTTGTGGTCAATTTTTGTATATCAAGTTAACACCATGTATGCTACTGGCTGTAAAGCAGCTGCTATGAGTTCAAAACATCACTACCCTTATAAAACAAATACAAGTACGTTGACGGTACCATGCTTCAGTGCTATCAAATGAAATACATGGTGGTTTGATATACCATGCACCTTGGTGAAGAGCACTACCCGTAATCTTGAAGAGCTATCAACTAGGGATCTTTCAGTCTGAAAAGATGTTAACATGGCTTTAGGGGCTTTCGGACCGGAGGAACCTTTTCATAGTTCCTAGAACTATTGGCGAAAGTACCTGGATGTCGGCATGTTTGCACCGCAGGAACTGGGAACGATTTTAGTTCTAGGAACTCATTTTGGAGGAACTAATTTAGCTCCTACTTCAGAGTAGGGCCTAAACCAGCACTATAGGAACTATCTGTGACGTTAGTGTACGCTGAAACACCAGCACCCGCCATTTTTAAAAAGGCTGTGTAAGCAAACAGATTATAACCTATATATTTACTCCACAAACTAACTCTACAAACATGGAAAACAGTGATAGATGGGCCTCTTAACCTTTATGCTGAGGAGAAAATCCAATGCAACTTTTGAGGGGACCAAGACAAACATGATTATTCTGCTCAGCTAGCAACACCGGACATCAACCACACGGCATACGCTAATACATTTGCATATACTGTCTTTCTATGTATAGCAGTTCTATCCAATAACGTATTAGACAGGACTGTTAGACAGATCGTAAACTAATGAACACAGAGAATGCAGGCATTTTGTTTTAAGGCTCTGGTGTTCTCAGCGCTGTCAAAATAAAGGTCCGCCGTGCCATCAAAATAAGTCACAACAACAAGCGCGGCTTACATCACTTCAGAGTTCTTACTGGCAGTGTGAATGCAGGAAAACGTTCCTAGGGGAACCATCCTGATGGCTAGTTCCTGGAACTAAGTTCATAGAACTATCCAGTGCGAAAGCCCCTATTGGCAGCATGAAATGGGAAGAACTGCAATCACCCTTTAATGCCCTTGCGTTGTACGATTTTGGGCTGTCCCAGACAAAAGATGACCAATTGTGGCAAACTCTTTGTTTTGTTTGATTTTGCAGTTGGCTGTGGCAGATACACATTTGCAGATAAACAGAACAGTTGCGATCTTTGACTAATTTTTGCTTATCGGCTTGTCTCACTATGTGAGCCGCCATAAATTTTGCTATATGATGAAAGAAATTGTTTATATCTCTATTTTTTTTTCCCCAAATGCCGATATTGTGGCACAAGGTTGTAGGTTTTGCCCAGGGTTTGTACATTTGTATGTGGAATGGGGAAATTGGAAATAGGGAAATTGGAAAAACAAACCAACAAAGTTTGTTACTAGAATGCATACTGTACATACACTGCACTGACAGGCTTATGGACGTCATTTCTGATGTATGCTTTCACAATGGCAAAAATCTATGACATCCACAGGGTCACAGGCTAATTACAATTGATTACTTTGAAAAGATGAAACCACATTTGTGTTTGATTGTGTGGGTGTGTGAGTGTTTTCCTTCCAGTGAATGTTGGGAATGTTATGACTGTTCAGTGTTTGATTAACATTAGCTAATTCTTAATTTAATCACTTTCAGGGGGAAAAAAGCCTGTCACTTTGGCGGTACCTGTCCTTTTTTTTTAACCTAAATGGTACCTTTTTAAAAGGGTTCCACCCCAGTGACATCTTTTGTATCGTTTTTTTTTCTTTTTTTCTGGGAGTGTTGGAGTAGAGATGCACAGAGATTTTCAAAGGTTCTTCTTCAAAGGTGATTTTCTTTTTCTATAGTATGTTCTGCTTGACTAGTTTTAATGCAGAGACAATTCTTAAATAAATAAGCCATTAGTTATTTACTGAAGAGTATAAACACTGGCTTTTTCAAAATTGCTCTAAACCGAAAGAATGGATTTAGGGCAGCATCTTCTGGCCCTGTCCCAAATGCCGCCCTAGTGTGTTCCTCATCTGATTTCACTCTTTGGTGACCTAATGCTGCATAGGCTGTCAGGTAGTAGTTTGCTTTGGAGCCCTGTGGATTCTCGAGTGAGGGAGGTAGTAGTGAAATTTGCCTTTGATTCTTCCAAAGGTGAGGAGAAGAAAGACAAGCACTGTAAATATTATTCAGACTTGATGATGGATTTGTTTTCTGGTAGTCTCACTCTGTGTTGGAAGGATCTTTTACAGAGGTCACACCACTTGAAGGTGGACCAGACAATCCTAAAGTGCCATTTTGTGTTGGAAAAAAAAAATATATTTAAAATCCTGAAGTAAAGCTTATTTGCATAATCGGAGTGGGCTGGCAAACTGAGTATAATTTAAGTTATGAGGATATGATATAAATCAACACTAAAAAATATAAGAGACATGCTATATATTGGGTTTTATTAATTAATGGTTTGATTATAAGGCATGCATACAACATTATACATTACAAAATGCAGTATACAAACATACATAATATAAAATAATAATTTAATACATATATCTATAATTTAATACATGGGCTACATATACATACATATATCTGATATTAAAGGTATAGCGGAGGATTTTCCCGAATTTTAGAAAAGAACCGCCCTCTCCACTTTTTGAAAAAATACACATGTGCAACACTCTACCTGCTCCCGAGAGGGAACGCCTATTAAACGTGTGCACGACACGAGAGAGCATGACGAGCCTAGTTCTCCTCGTGCACGCTCTGTTTACAAGTTGCAAAATCGCTAATCATAGCTTACATTAACTTTTACTAGCAGTGATTTTAAATGGATTTCTCCAAATAGCATGCCAAACTTTACCTGTCGAGTAGAAACTTCGCGACTGAGGCATCAGTGGGAAGCCCAACCTGTGCTTTTAGCGCACGCCAGCATGTGAAATATTCTCCCAAAAACACTCTGGTCTTGTTTCTTTCTTCAGAGGCCTTTCTCTTCTTTTCATACAATTCGTAGACACTTTTTCCTCTTACGACCCTCAGACATTTTGAAAAAACCCGGCGAGAACGGCGAGCTTCAATGAATGGCTGAAACCGTAGCTCACCCATAGACAGCTCACCACACATAATACACCTGAAAGTGCGCATGCGCAGAAAGGACGAGCACGTACAACGGCCTTACGTAAACATATCACCAGAATTATTGACAATTAGGAGGACCAATAGTCTTGATGATCCACCCGGAAAAAGAAAATCCTCCGCTATACCTTTAATACAATAACTGTTAAAGATCCCTTGTGGTGAAAATCAAGTTTTTAATGTTGTTTATATGTCTAAGTGGTGTTTTTAATATGCTTTAAGAAAAACCATGTGCAAATTCATGAGTCAACACCATTGCTGAGTATTTTCTCCTTACAACTGCAGTGAACCAAAGACAAGCTCAAAAACACTGTTTGAAATCGCCAAATCGAATATGTTGTAACCAATACTGTCAATTTGCAGGCGGACTTTAACTTATCATTAACTATGCTCTGAAACAGGGGAGTCTCAAGAGAAGCCAGGTTATCCCGGTTAATTATCTATATGATGTATATTACGATGTTATGATGAACTACATGCCTTTCTCCATTGACGTTCTGAGTTGTTCAAAGCTTTTCTAAAGATACTGATTTTTAGAAGGCATCTGTCTGACTCTGAGATGGCGAACAAGAACATGGTTTTTGTAACTTTAGCAACACATTATTAGCTATTTGATAACCCAGTCAAGCAAAAGGCTAGTCAAATTAATCACCATTATGTGTCAGATGTTGTAGAGATTACCATTCTGATACATCAACTTGTAGATGACCCTGTATGAGTGAGTGGAGGTGGGGCTAATTTGCATATGGATCTGCGTATACATACTAAATGAAGCAAGGGTGTAGAGTTACATTCAAGCTATTTTAAGGCATGAAGAATTTTTTTCACAGGAAAAACGTTTAAATATGTAATTTTAATGATCAAAGATGAGTTTAAATTAGTGACTACAAGGGGCACTTTAATGTTTAGAACCTTGTGAAGTGTACCATTTTTTCAATGATCATATATCTGAAAAATGGACTTTACAAAAACTTTCTTTCTGTCTTTGCAGGCCATAGGGAGTGCAACTAAAGATGTCCGATAGTGTCGATATTGAAGAAAAACCACCTGCCCCCCCCTTGAGAATGAACAGTAGTTCCCGTGACCCTTCCTCAGTACACAGTTCCAAACCACTTCCAATGGCTCCAGAAGAGAAGAACAAGAAAGCCCGTCTCAGGTCCATCTTTCCCGGGGGAGACAAAAGTATGTAGTTTTCACATTTGTTTGTGCTTTTTGTGGGGGAAAATATGTGGAATGTATTTAAATATTGGAAAATGCTTAAAGCGTAATTAAATTAGCCAAATATTTAATAAAAACATATAAGGGATGGGTATAACTTTGCAAATGACATACCATTAAGTTCTGCAAAAATCTACAGTTTCTTGCAGTGTACTGTGGGCGCAGATTCTGTGCTGACCTAATAATTTACAAATTTTGGCTGAACTGTTCCTTTAACCTGTTTACAGTTAAAGGACCCCTTGAGCCTAAATCTGAACTTAAATGGTTGTAATTCATGAACGCTTTGGATGCTCTTTTAAAGAAGACACTTCTCAATTTTATAGCAGATGTACACTTCAATGAAAGTGTAAAAAGTTATAGAAGTTTCAGTTTACTGTAATTCAAATGTACTGAACTAAAATATATTTGTTTATACAAAATATATATTTTACAATACAACTTGGATCAAAGCAATATGTTTAACCAAGTTGCCTTCCAAATCTGAAGTTAAGATCATAAAATTTTTAGCCCGCTAAAAGGTTTTAAAGCACCGTTTCCATGGTAACACAATGTCCAATTTCAAAATGTTTTTCACAGGATGAATTTTGAGTGTTTAACTTTCGAATGATACCTCATTTATCTTGATTACGAAAATATGTGATATGGAAAAAAGGACAATAATAAAAGTGTGCCAAACGTCCCACTGCCAGGACGCTGACAGTTAACAGGCTAACTAGCTTCACCAAGACTTCCTTGGCTAGTCAGCTTCACCAGCTCCTCCAAACCAGCAATTACCAGTATAATCCACACTGGTTTAAGCAAACCAGCAGAGACTCTGAATGGCTATACTGTACCATTCAAACCCAATGGTACTGTTTTGATGAGCTGATCCGAAAGGTTTAAAAGTGTGTTTGTTTTTCTATTCAACAGCCAACAAGAAGAAAGAGAAAGAGCGTCCAGAGATATCCCTGCCCTCTGATTTCGAGCACACTATCCATGTAGGCTTTGACGCAGTAACGGGGGAGTTCACTGTGAGTTCACCCAGTCTCTGGGGTTTTAGGTTTTTCATTTGAGAGTCATTGTTTTCTGTGATGTATGGTTCATGCGAATGGTATCCTTTTATGACATTTGGCATGTGTGTACAGTATGTATGGATATGGTAACGATACGCTATTTGAGGACCCCTGGTATAGAAATTGCTAATAGTGTCACAAAGTCTGGTTCAGGGTTCTTACTTTTTTCATTTGTGTTTGGAACATGCAAAAGATGTATGATTTACTTGTATGTCCATTTTTTTTTTCTATTTCCAATGTACACATAAACAGGGTATACCAGAGCAATGGGCTCGGTTATTGCAAACCTCTAATATTACTAAGCTGGAACAGAAGAAAAACCCTCAGGCTGTTATAGATGTTCTCAAGTTCTACGACTCCAAAGAGACTGTCAACAACCAGAAATACATGAGCTTCACGTCAGGAGGTGAGGCACGCACACCCACTCAAATAAACATGCAAATGTGGTGGCCCTGTAGTGAAGCTTGACAACCCCTCTGGAAGGGATGCACCGATACCACTTTTTTTCAGACCAAGTACAACTACAAGTTCTTACATTTGGGTACTTGCCCATACCAAATACCAATATGAGTACTTAATAATACCATTACAGTTCTTCTAACAATGTTTTATTTTCATCAGATATTTTTCACTTTGACTGTAACAAAGTAAATAGGCCTATACAACTTGTATAATCAAATTGCTTTTGTTAAAGGAGTTATTTCTCACCCCTCCTCTTGACAAATTAGCAGAGCATAGTTTGCAGTCTGCTCTACTTTTATCATCATCGCTTATCTTAAAATATCTCCAAACGGCTGACATTACTCCTCCTCTGACTACCTGCTCAACTGACGAGAGGTTAGGCTAAAGGGGCCGTTGCCGTTCACATATTGCGTGTTTTGCCCGTGCAAATTTGTTATTTCAAATGCGGTGCGGCACGCTCGTTTTTCCAGGTGCCACGGTAGCGCAAGCGCTTGTGGAAAGAAGGAGAAACATTTTACGGAAACGGTGTGGCTGCGCTCTCCACGCGTTTTTAGACGTGATATGTGAACGGCCCCTTAAAGTGGTATCGGGTGCGGTTGCATCGGGGGTAGTTTTACGAGTACGAGTACATGAGCACAGTATCGGACCGACACCTGAGTACTGGTATCGGTATCGGTGCATCCCTACCCTCTGGCTACCCCTGTTGCACAAAGCTTTCTGATCACTATAACAACTGACTTTTCCTTTTTAGATGTCAATACATTTTTTAGTGCTTAAAATTAGCCACTTTATTGGAAAAATTATAGGGTATAGGGAAATTATAGGGAAAAATATTATATGCTTATAGGGTCTAAGTCGGTGTGGTATAGAAGTGTAGCACTAGTAAATGTGTGTGTCTTACAATACTTTGTTTTAAAGTATATACATAAAGGCTATACATGGTCATGGTTAGTCATTTTCTGTAGATTTTAAGTAGGCTGGGATTTCTTCTTCTTCTTTTGCCACCCCAATGAAATCTCTGGGCCTTACCTTGAAAAATGTATTGTAAAGCCCCTGCATAAATGGGTTATTTTGATGACTGTTTTGTTGTGTATAGTATGTCTCTATAACTAATTTGCATGTAATTGGCAGGATTAAGTTTTTTTTTTTTTTTTGGACACACATTTCTTTTCATAGATATTATTATATGAAATTCAGTAGTTCAAATCATAGTGATCAATTTAATATATATTAATTATTCTTTGTACAACAAACACCATTAAAATGGAAATAAAATGGTGTGGTGCACTAACCCTAAAACTTCTTGAAGGTAACAAAGTATGAATATTTGAATTATATGAATACCAAACTTACTATGACATATTAGTATAAATAGCACAAATGGCTCAGTTTCTTGAGAGTGGCCGGACAATCCTAAAACGAGTAACGTTAGAATTAGTATTACACAGACTGCAATTGGGATTTGATACATAATACATTTATATAATTATATTTTAAATTGGGTTGCTTGAGTAAAACTCTGACTAATGGAATTTTTTTTGCTTCCAGATAAATCTGCTCATGGTTACATTGCAGCCAATACACTGGTGAGTGTTTTTTTTGTTGGTCTTTTTCTTATTTTGTTTCCCAGTTTGACATTTTATTTCAATTTACCAATTCATATTCATGAATTAAAGGATTCATGATTCAAGCATCCAGTAATGCCATGTCTGCCCCTCACAAACATAACTGTTAATAACATGGACTAGCATAAGGGCACATTGTCTTTGTAGTTATGTAACCATTATGTATTTTTTGAGCCATTCCTTAGTAACAGATGAAGGTCCAGATTTACTAACAGCTTGCTCCAGCGCAAACCCTCTTTTGGTGTAAAAAATCTACTGTCAGGATTTACTAAAGACGCGCAGTGAAAAGTTAGCACTGAAAAGGTGTATGTATATATGCATTTGTAGGAGTTTCCCTTTCAGAGGCAAAATTTATGGGAGGAGAGTTTTTAAATGAATCATGCAAGGTGATTTATTAAGGTTTGCGCTCGTCAATTTACTGGTGTTTGCGCCATTTTTGAACACCCAAAAAATCATGTCTTAAACCAGATGCTAATTTGTGCTGCTCTTGGTAGTTTGCGTTGGTCATTATGGAAATGATCCAGCTGCGTCTGTGTTCTTTAATTTGCGCGTTGTCAATAGATCACACTCAGAACGTTTCGCTCCCATCAGCGCTTTTATGGGATTGCGCTCGCGATAATTTAGCCCTATTTAGTAAATCTGGCCCTTAATGTAATTTTGACTCAAAGATTCTGTCAAATAAAAATAAAGATCACTTTTACTCTAATATTGTGATAATAAAGATCTTGTGCATCTAGTTAGCTTCGTTTCAATATCTTCCCCATCACCTGCATATATTTCTAACATTGATGTTATTGATGGTGTCATCATTGCCAGATTACTGTGACAAAACTGTTGTGTTTGACCTAGATTCAAAGGTGATTTTAAACCACAGAATTAAGCAAACACATGTGACCCTGGATCACAAAACCAGTCATAAGTCGCACGGGTATATTTGTGGCAATAGCCAACAATACATTGTATGGGTCAAAATTATCGATTTTTCTTTTATACCAAAAATCATTAGGATATTAAGTAAAGATCATGTTCCATTAGGATATTTTGTAAATTTCCAAACGCAAATATATAAAACGCGTATTTTTGTGAGTGAATGTAGCACAATTGCAAACATAAATGAACAACTTTAAAGGCGATTTTCTCAATGTTTAGATTTTTTTGCACCCTCAGATTCCAGATTTTCAAATAGTTGTATCTCGGCCAAATATTGTCCCATCTTAACAAACCATACATCAATGGAAAGTTTATTTATTCAGCTTTCGGGTTATGTATAAATCTCAAAATTTGATACATTTCAAAAAATTTACCCATGTGACTGGTTTTGTCGTCCAGGGTCACATATCTTCAAAATGCTTATTCCTCTGCGACCATTATCTATATAACTGTTGCTGGTTTTGATTTGATTTGCCACCCACTGAAAAGTATTAAAAGTTACCACTAAACATGTATATATTATACATGTGTCTCATTGCGTGTTAAGGTGCTTAAGCTGTGTTTGGTGGGCTACAAGGTATAAACATCTTGACCAAGAGGTTCTAATAGACTCTACCAGTTAAGTATACAACTAGTGAACCATCTAGACCAGCTAGACACCTTGCAAGCCAGCTTAAACTGGTTAAAGCTGAATTTTCCGGGGGGTTTTCCTGAATTTTCTGTTACAGTAGTAATGGTCAAGACTAATATAGTCTCTTTCTTAATGATACCGTAACTAATGTTGTGTTAACAGTAGATGGCATACTGCACCTGAATCAGATTCCATGTCGTATCTGTGTAAATCTGGACATGTTATTTTTCCCTATTGTGAAATTTCCAAAATGAACTTGGACTGTGTGAAATTCAGGTTATCATCAATCACATACTTGACTGATGCTGAAAGCAGTGGAAAGATTCAGCTTCACAAGTGCTTAATTTTTCAATTTTCCTGTGATGAGGTGATGCTTTAATTTGGCCCTGTGTGTTTGTGTGTTCACATTATCTTTTATAGATTCACGCACAAAACCGATTTTACCACTTGGTAATATAAATCCAATTCAACATATTTAAGGCTTAAAATTTAGTTGAATTTGGTTGAGAAGAACAGTTTTGTGCAACTCGGCTTATTTGAAAAAATGTGCCTCTACCTACATTTTTGAAAAAAGATAAGAAAAAAAAAAAAGAGTAACAAATGAACACTAGGGGCAGTAAAACATCTCTTATTTTTTTTACATAAATTATGATTACACAAGGGCAGATTATCAATGAATGAAGACTAAGGGTACATTTAAACAACAACAATACTAACAATACAACAATACGTACTAAAACCGGAAAAGTTTTTCTTTTGTGTTTTTCACGTACAGACGTGTCAGACATTGTCAAATGATCCCCGTTCACACGGATCCGTGAAAATGATTAAAAATATATGCTGATTAAACGCTGATTATACGCTGATTAAAAATATGAATGATCAAAAATATAAGTGAAAATATACGCTGTATATTGCTGCCAGGCCAGTAGTTGGCGATGTCACTTTGTAAAGAAACGCTACATGTCTATAGACTGTAATACGCATGCGCATGACGTCGCCGTTTTTTACAAGTTTGCTTTTTTTGCTGTTTACAGGGAGACGATAATGGTATCGGTTTCAAAATCTTGCACACTGAAACCAGTTTTCAATTTTTATTTGACACTGCTGTCCTGTAAATTAACGGCCAAAACGCATAAATTGTTTCCGTTTTTAGTTGAAAATTGTGTCATGCAAACGGCCCGTGATTTTCGCATGGTTCCTTGTACAATAATATTTTATCACCTTAAAACACCTTTACCATAGTGCATTGTTTGTAAACTAATTGGTTGGGGGTGCAAGGTTAAGCTCTTCAGAAAAAGAGCTCAAAACTGTGTAAAAACAAGGTAAAATGGCATTGTTGCTTCAGCAAATGCGTCTTTATCTCATGATGTGTTGGGCTTAGGGTTGGGTTTAATGTAGGGGGTACTTTTTTTTTTTTGAGCATTAATCTTTTAGCATCACTCAACGTATATAAACCAACATAATACAAAGTTGGTACAATTAAACAAGATTTTTAGCGTCACTCATTCGATATTTGACTTCAAAACTGTCATAAACGTGCAAGAAACAACATAATTAAATTTTTGCAAAAATGTTGCCACAGGCACACATTTTTCCTGAGCGTGGGTGGATTTTACTACATGAATAACTTTCTTAAAGAGCATTAAATAGGCTTAAGGGCATAGTTTCCACAAACGTTAAGTCCAACAGACAATACCACTCCATTATTCATTAAATATTTTTAAAACATACATTTATGTAAATATTTACAGGAATTTATAACAAAGAAACTTAATAGGAATCTTAGTGTTGTTACAGCATTGAAGCTGAATGCAGTATTATGATATTATATTTTAATGCATTTGAGTGGTTTGATGCTCCAAGTCAGGAAGGATATCCTGCATAAAACATATTCCAAAAGAAAGTACAGTACTTTCCAGAAAAACAAGTCACACCAGGTCAAAACTGCATTAAGATTAAAAAAACACTGATAAGTTGAATTGTGTATAAGTTGCATTTTATTACATTCAGAAATAATGTAAAATACTGGTAAATAAAATGAAATGTTTACAATTTTAACATGTATTTTAATTCCACTCTTGCCACAAAAAAAATACAAAAATAAATCCTTCAAATTGAATGGTATACAGAACAAGAATGGAGAAACATTATATACATTATATAAACATTATATAAACAAATTAGTGTCATTCATTACAAACAACATTTATTAAAAACACCAAGCCCAAAATTACTAGCACGTGGGCAAAGCATTACATGAATAAAATTGACATACCTTACCTCGCCTAACAAGCACAAACTGTTAAAGTTGAATCTGAGGAGTGATGAAAGCTGAAACCCACAAGATAAAACATTTCTGTACAAACACACAGACCACTCATTTCTAATATACATATTTTACTTCATTTTAAAAACAAAAAACAGTCAAAATACTTATTACTATTATTTTGATGTAAAAATATATGATCTACAGTGTTTTTCTACTTTACCACATTAAAATGTGAATATATGTATTCAAAGTTAACAAAAGGAGGAAAATAAATGTTTTTTACTCCATTAAGAGTATGGGACATCACGTGAGCAGCTCGCAGAACAGAATATATATCCATCATGTAGCTGAATCCAAATTAGGGTAGACCGATTACATTTATAACACTTTTTGCTGTTTACATTACCACAGAAAAACTAGTCATTACAAACACATAAAAATATTTATTACAAGCAAACTCTTTTATTTGTCTACTAAAGAAATTATGATCAATGATACCTATAAATACTTCATATTTTTCACAGTTAGTTCACAAACTAATTTCAAATCTTAAAATGCCTTTGATACCATTCTACAAAAATAATTTGATTTCATCTCTTCATTTTTTTTCTCTTCTTCATTGTATACAATTTGTAATTTCTGTTTAATAGAAGAACATCAAAGAGTTGAAGAACTCAAACAATTAAGATTAAGCATTCAAATTAGGAATAGTTTTAAATTGCAGAAATCGTACAACCGTAAAAACAACAAATGACTCACTCAGTCAGTACGCGAGTAATCAGGAACATCAAAGTTCAGTTCATGAAAGGACAAGAAGCGATTTCATTTCAAAGAGAGAGGGTGAAGTGAAATTCTTACCCATAGAAATACACTTTGTTTGAAATCTTCGGATAAGAAAAAAACGTACGTCCTTTAAATTTCCCCCAGCTAATGACAACAGACAATTTAAAGTAAGCAGTGTAACTTTTTTATGTTTTGTTGACTGCATTTTAGCAATGCTAGAACTGATAGGTTTTGTTCGTGTGAATATTTATGTGCACTTTGGTTGCTTGATGTTATACAAGTCAATTTCAGATGTTAAAAAATGCAACTGATATTCCAGAAAATACAGTAAAAAGTGGTTACAGCTTTTCATCAGAATATTTTCTTAGTAATTATAGACTACATACAGAAGTGTGTGTTGTGATACACGATTCATCAAAGCATTGATTATTTAAGTGTCAGGGACCCTTAAGATGTCCAAAAGAACACGAATGTCAGACATTTTATCTGGCAGAAAATCCGGTTTTGCTGGGACAATTTATCTGATCTTTGTATAAAAACTTTGGTGACTATGAACTGTAAAGTGGTGGCAAATGAATGTCCATGTTTAGACCGCAATAATGAAGATGCTCACTCCTTTTCTTAGTTGTATTTTCCTCCTCGCCCATTATTTTCACAAGAATCTCACCTCCAAGCCACCTTTCTCCTTTGCCTTCCTCCCTCCTGTCACACTTTCCCTCCTATCCTCTGTTGCCTGGAATCCATTTGTAGTGTTTGAATACTTTGTGGGTTTTTTTTGTGTCAAGTAAAATATCCTCCCGTTCTCAACCTTATCATCATTCAGAACCGCCTCCTGTCTTCCGGGCCACCTGTCAGCCTTAGAACCTGCAGCGCGTTTTTTGACAAGGTAACACTTCACCTTTATACTGTACGGCACTAAGGAAGCTGCATCATTAGGCAAAGCTAATGCCTCTACTGTGCAGCCATGAGTCAGAGACACAATATTTGGGCATTTGATACCTAAACACATTACTGTACACAAGCTAGCAGTGACCCAACAGCCCAAATTGTGGTTTTCCACAAGCTAGTTTTTGTAGTCTGTACTTTACTCACTGCAGTGAAAAAATGAAAAAAAAATGTTTGCAATGCTGCACACTGCAAACAAATTTCTAGATGTCACTGGAAACTCAAGGCTTGCCTGAGCTAATCTCAGTCATATCTCTAACACAATGTTTTATTTCTCATCTAAAACGAGAATGAAACTTAGGTTGGATGCACAAAAAAGCTAGTCCATAATACACCAACATATTAACAAAGACCCCATGAAATTGTTTGATGAATGAATTTGTCTTTCCTGTATTCAGGAAATCATTTATTTCCTGTATTAATTGAAATTCTATGTAATAATGTATTAAGTGAAATTTATGTTTCTATCTAGGCCAGAGGGTTGCTATCAAGGCATGACTGCTACTTGCTATTGCTTGGCAAGCAGGAGTTTATTGATTTCATATGAAGTACATTTTTTAAATATATTTGTCAACTTTTTAGGAATTCTCCTTTTTTATTTCTTGGGGTTTTAAAGAGAAATAAATTTAGGGACCTTAATGTCAATTTAGGTAAATTTGATATTGTTCTTAACTTCTTATTTTTTCCCTCTGATATTTAATTTCTCTGATTTATACTCTAGTGCTCCTTGTAGATTTGCTTGCTAGCTATAAAACAATTGCTGCTTGCCTTATTAAATACTCCCTAAAGTGCAGTTAACCATGAAAACATACAACAACAGCGTCACATGCATGCAAGTGTGTGTATGTGTGTCTTTTATCTTTCGCCATCCATCTCATACCAACAGGTGCTGGACGCTGGAATCTCTTCCTTGTATTTCAGGTTTAGATTTATTTTTATGGCCCAAATTCCAGTTTCTAATTGGCAGAGACAAATATGAAAATGCATGTGATGCTTAATCCTGTAAGTGTGACCTTTACACTAATAAGGCTGCTGTTTTAATTCAGATTCACATTGTAGAGCATATGGGTTTGTTTAATGCTTACTCTTTAGGAAGTAGAGTATGCTATGTTTTCAGTTTCAGCTGTTTTAATTACCGTGCATTTTGACATAACAAGTGCTCTGAATTGAAAGTTCAGATTGTACACTTAAAAATAAAGGTTCTTAATTGGCATTGGACATCCATTGTACTTTTCCATTGCACAAAGGGTTATTTTTTAGTGAAAAACATTCTTTAGATTTTTCAAATGTTCTTCCCGCTAAGAAAAAAGGGTTCTTTTAAGAACTGTTCACTGAAAAGTTCTTTAGGGAACCCAAAATGGTTCTTCTATTGCTATGAAGACCCCCTTTGGGAACCTTTATTTTTAAGAGTGTAGTTATTTTCTCAAGCCAAAGTTTCTTTTAAAAATCCTTTCATAATTTAATCATCACAACATTGCAGCTGGCTTTTAAAGACATTGATCCCAAACCTCACTTGTGTTGTCTATGTATGTTTGTACTAAATGGGTTAGATTTTGCTAAGTTTGATAGTAAATAATAGTAAATATTTGGGTTTTCACTGGTCCTGCGAGTATCCATTTCATTATGATAATGCCTTTAATAATTTCAGTGCTCTTTGTCTCAACTGACATTGTAAAGTGTCTATGGCGTATTTATGAACTACTTTAACTGTAGCACCCTAATCCAGATACACATACCAATCGGACACAGCACAGCAATGACAGTATAATGATAGTCCTTTAGCCAAGTCTTGTCAAGAAAATTAAAACACGCATGAATGGACATAAAAAGAATTAGCAAACTAGCATAAGGATTAGTATGCTTAGCATGCATGCATTCTTTCTTGTGCTGCAACGTATGTATACTGTTCATAATATACACATTTTAAAAATACAGATGGCCTGCTACGTTTGCAAAATGTGGAGTATGCACAATGTATTTTGCTTTGTTTTAATGTGTGATGAATGAACCAGAAGTAGTTGCAGCAGTTTTGACTCATTATTTGATCAGACAAACAAATGAACCTAAAATGTATTAAAAAATATAACTACTGTATATCTGGACAAATTGAAATGTTGCAACAATGTAGAATACTATTGTTTGAAACAGTTAGTGTGTAGTAATCTCTAATGTTTCATTTTCTATTTTTAAAATGGACAGTATTTACTAGTATAAACTAGTATCCCATTCCAGACATAGCCATGAACTGGAATAGCCTCAGTTTACTCAGGTCTACTGTGTTTATGATGTCGCCCTCTAGAGGTTGAAATGACTGAAACAAAGCATTACAGGCCTAGCCATGACAGCTTGAATTATATATGTAGAACATTGCGGTCCTGTTTAAATGTGCTAGTTATGAAGGCTACAAATGAGCAGTACATGGATGAATTTGTGATATTTATTGACTGTGGATCAAGTGCTCAACACTGTTTGCACTCTGCTCATGTGTGTGTCTGTGTGGGAGCGCAGCAAGGGGCTAAGACAACTTCTGAACCTCCTATTGCACCTCCGGTGTCTGAAGAAGAAGACGAGGAAGAGGAGGATGAAGAGGAAGAAGAAGAAGAGGAGGATGAGGATGAGGTTCCACCCATCATCGCTCCACGGCCTGAGCACACCAAATCTGTTAGTACAGGATGTTTATTTTGTAGATTAGATATATAACACATTATGAACAAAAACATTCTAGAGTGAGATGTCATACTTCTAGGGTACTTTCTCAGGAGAAGAACCTGAGAAGCGGGAGACTTAGGCTGTGTTCACATTTGGCAGGTTTGGTTCAATTAAGACGAACTCTGGTGGTATTGCTCTGTTAGTGCAGTTCAATTGAATAAGTGTGAACACTGCCATCCGAACCCTGGTGTGCGCCAAACAAACGGACCGAGACCCACCGCTTCTAAACAAACTTTGGTCTGTGTTACATTCATATTTAAACTGCACTAAAGACATCTAAACCAACCAATAACATGATGTGACACAAGATGTGACCCTTAAAAGGACAGAATGCTCAAGGATACCTGGTTCTTCTCATTATAGGAGCTACTTTGCCCTTTACAGTTCAGTGTAACCGTCAGAACAGCGTCTCCTTGCAGCTGATCTTCACTTAAGTGTGTTAAGGAATTCCTGGTGCCATTTTGAATCCTTAACACATTTTATGAGGTCATCACGAGTTTTCAGCTGGTCAAAATACCCCTGTATGACACAATTACAATGAGTGCATTTAGCACACAGCAATATTTTGCATGTTCGGTAAGTTCCGTCGCAAAATATACGTCGACATTTTTTTGTTTGTGCATATTATTAGCCTTTTGGTGAACAATTAATGCAAGTTAATTCAAGTTAATATTTTCTTGAATGGCCTTCCTTCTCTGACGACATCAGTTTGACGCTTGGGTAGAACATCCCCTCTAGTCTTTCTACTGTGAGCTTTGACAGCGAGCTGAATGGAACGCACACTTTTCTAGATCCAATCAATTTTCTTTTCTAGATCCAATTACGCTTCACTTGGAAAATACGTCACAATACTGAAGTAAATTCGGTCGCAACTTCCGGTTCACGGTGACTTTAAAAATAACAGTGTGAACACTCAGCAAACCAGAACTAATTGTGTCATTTTTCTTTTTTTGGTCTGGGTCCAAAAGAACCAAGAGAAACTAACTACAAGTGTGAACACACCCTTAAAGTCTCTATTTGATCTCTATTTAATCTTTGTGTCTATGAGAAACAATAAAGAAATGTATTATATCTGCTTTCATCCCTGTCTGTTTCTCTCTCCTATGTATTTCTATGCATTTACTCTATCACTGTATTTTTTGTAGATCTTCACACGCTCTGTTATTGAGCCAGTTGCACCTCCTGCTTCTGTCAAAGAGGTCACGACCCCTCCAGAGTCACAAGTCCAGCCGGAGAACACGTCTAGTACGCTGTACCGTCACACTGACCGACAAAGGAAGAAATCCAAGATGACAGATGAGGAAATACTGGAAAAACTCAGTATGTGGTCAAGACTGTTGATTTTAGCTGTGCATGTGGTGGTAGAATATTATTTATTTTTACTGTAATAAGACACTATTGCAATATTTGGTTTAAGAGCACCAGTAACTTTATTTCAATGGTCCACTTTAGGCATTTTACTAGCTATAAGTAACTTTACAACTACATGTCAACTTATTCTAACCCGAACCCTAACACCTAACCCTAACAGTCTGCTATAGTCTACTTATACTTGAATGAGTGTTAGTTGACATGTAGTTGCAAAGTTACTCATAGTTAGTAGAATCTCTAAAGTGGACCATCGAAATAAAGTGTAACCGTAACTTTAGCCTTTAAAAAGTTATACATCTACTCAGAAATCCAAGAAGTATTAGTAATAATATTTCTATGAACATTGTCACATTATCTTCATTGTCAGTTCATTGATGTGGTATGATATGGAATGGAGACATAATTCATGAATGACAGAACTGTGTTGTAATATTGTTCAGCCACTATACTTAATACATTGTCAATTTGCGTTAAAGGTTCCCATTTTTAAAGCTTCTTCTCCAATGGCAAATAAGAAATTTTTGAATAACACCCTATTGAGAATCATAAAGGAATGTGTACAGGATCCTTTAGGAATTTCATTTATAATTTGAAACCTTACTGGATCCTAATAGGAATGTCTGTATTCCCAAGATGATCATTTTTGATTTTTAGATAAATCTTATTTGAAACCATTAGGATCCTTTGGAGTCGGTTCCAAATTCGGTAAAAATTCCTATACGTATCTTATGCACATTTCTTTAGAATTTTTGATTAGGAATGCAGATCTGGTCTCTTTTATGTGCACTTTGTGAATCATTGTCTTTTTCCCATTTGACTCTACACATGTGATCCAGATTACTGACAGCACTAAGCACTAAAACAGAGATTATAGTTTTTATAACAGACAGAGATTACTGTTCTTACTCTGCCAACAGTACTCCCAACAGACACACTCAAACAGATCTATGCCTATGTCACTGAGCATCATTAACAATTACTTATATTGTTAACCAAACTCATCATGCATCTCTCTTCAGCAGTTTCCTGTCCAAAAGCTTTGTTTGTATGCATTTGCTTCTGTGTGCATATAGTCTTACAAGGTTCTCTTCTTTCTTCCAGGAAGCATTGTTAGTGTTGGTGATCCCAAGAAGAAATATACACGTTTTGAGAAAATAGGCCAAGGGTATGTTTATACACAGTCATCATCTATGTACACATACCCACCCAAAGTCACACACCACACCTCTCATTTCATATTGCAAAGACATGGATATGAGAGCAAGACTGGTTCAACAGAGAAGAAAGGATAGGAGGGGTTGGATATCAGGTTTAAGAAGTCAAGAATAAAGTGAGCAAATGAAAATTTAATTCAGACATGACTACAGGCCAAAGAGAGGGAGTGTGTTTTGAGGTTATCAGCTGACCTCCTCTCAAAGCAAGGCTGTTTTCAAATGTTTTCAAAAAAGTGCCATAAAATTACCAAAAAAGTAGCCCATATGACTCTTATACTGTTTTCCAGATGTTCTAAAATCATTCATCTTTGCATGAGGGTGAGTTAATTTGGGTGGGCAGTTTTTTAAATGTTTTTTAAACATTTATTTTCTCTTTTTAAACTTTTTTTTTCTTCTATTTTCTAAGTTATTGCATAGTACATTAATTCAATTAAACACATACATTGGTTAATATTTCTATTTTAACCTTGTGCTCGTGCATAAATGATGTCAGACCTGTACATATTCTTGTCAGTTGCTGGCAGTCCCTGTATTCTGAGCAGCAAATACTGCTCCAGGATCAGTCCAAGGGTGTTTCAATGTGGCTTTACCCTGAATGCACCTGATCCAGTTGCACCCTTGCTCTATTATTTATGCACCCTGATAATAATCTGTGGCCTGGTGCCCTAGAAAGAGAGAAAAGATGTGTGTTCATGGATTGACAAAGGAGATAAACAGCCTCATATATCAAGTAGAGCAGCAGCTTCTTCAAGCTTACACATGTATGTATTACTCTTATATGTGTGTATTAGATAGTGGGAAGTTACACACTGATGACACTGGTAAGATTATGTTAATCTTCATGCATCACATTTTTTTCAGCCTTGTGTAAATACCCCAGTATACTACTATGCTTGTGGGTGTAGAGGTCAAAGGTTAGATATTTTTTATCCCTGTAAATTTGTGTTGGATTTGTTTTAATCTCCACACAGCAACTGCTAAAACCATCACTCACAATAATATTACCAGTATCTTATGTTTTATTTCACTGCCAATGAGTTAATAATCAAATAAGCCTCAAATATTATATTATATTCTATTATAAAAAAAAAAAAAAAAAAAAAAATATATATATATATATATATATATATATATATATACAGTGAGGAAAATAAGTATTTGAACACCCTGCTATTTTGCAAGTTCTCCCACTTAGAAATCATGGAGGGGTCTGAAATTGTCATCGTAGGTGCATGTCCACTGTGAGAGACATAATCTAAAAAAAAAAATCCAGAAATCACAATGTATGATTTAACTATTTATTTGTATGATACAGCTGCAAATAAGTATTTGAACACCTGAGAAAATCAATGTTAATATTTGGTACAGTAGCCTTTACAGACCTCTGTAATTGTTTGCAATTACAGAGGTCAAACGTTTCCTGTAGTTTTTCACCAGGTTTGCACACACTGCAGGAGGGATTTTGGCCCACTCCTCCACACAGATCTTCTCGAGATCAGTCAGGTTTCTGGGCTGTCGCTGAGAAACACGGAGTTTGAGCTCCCTCCAAAGATTCTCTATTGGGTTTAGGTCTGGAGACTGGCTAGGCCACGCCAGAACCTTGATATGCTTCTTACAGAGCCACTCCTTGGTTATCCTGGCTGTGTGCTTCGGGTCATAGGTGGTTTGCAGTCACGTGATTGTGATGACGCGCGAAATTCAAATGGAGGGCAGGAAGTGAAGAGCGGAATGGACGAGATGGACGAAAGTCCGTACTGTACTACTTTAGACGCTATTACAAAAGAAAGATATAACAAAAAAATCGAAACATATGTTGGACGTGATCTTTACGTTATGAAGAGGAGCGATTTTCTAACTGAATTGAAAGATTTGCCTTTAACGTTACGTTTGTCTTCAGTTACAGGGGTAACTTACAAACCCAAAGAAAAGAAGAAACAATTACTCTGACTTTACAAAGTTCGGAAACTGGTACGTTACACAAACATACTAGCCACATAAGTTGTATTAATTCACCTTTGACGAGGTGATCACTACACACACGGGCATTTCCCGATTCGGCTCCTCCCGACCGCAGACGTAGGTTTGCAAGCAGAGTAGGCGGCCAGCCGATTTTGCCGGGGCTTCAGTCCCGAATGTATTTTGAAATTTTGACGACAAATATGAAACCGGACAATAGCCTATTGTAAACCTCCGAAATCATAAGTTGCCTTATTTCATTGTGCTATGGCTTTGCTGCTGTCTTTGACTGGTGATGAAATCTGTCTCACACAGAGACGCACCACGTGAGCGATTTCAGCCTATCCTAGATTTCTCCAGGATTTGCGCGCAACAGCAAACAATCTCACAGCAATTAAATTTGTTTTATAAATAACGCAGTCAGCAGCGCCTCACAGTCCTCTGTCAGATGAGATGTTGTCACGGTATATGTCCGAATATAAAACTCTGAAACACGAACTTTCCTGTCATGTCAGCCGTGCGCTCGAGGCGCGCACTCTTCAATATCACGCACTAATGCAATCAATACATCTAGCCTAAATCGTTCATGACATTCTTTTAACTATAAGCAACCCAATTTGTCTAGATATGTAATATTATTTCCTTTGTATAATGAGCTTGTCTTTGTTTTAAATTATATTGTATTTTTATTGTGAGTGCATGTGAACTGCTGCACAGTCGTGTGATTTAGTCAGCTTGATTAACATTATTACAATGTATTCCTATTTAACACAAATGCTCTTTGCTAATTATAGAAACTATAAGCAAAATTGAAAAGTTTGATCGATTTGAGCAACCATAAACGACGCAAAACATAGGCATTTTTAGTTTGTTATAGTGCTTCCTAAATATAGCACAACACTTCCTGCCCTCCATCTGCATTTCGCGCCATGGCAACGCAGTGACGTGACGTCATATGCAAACAAGCTATTGTCATGTTGGAAGACCCAGCCTCGACCCATCTTCAATGCTCTAACTGAGGGAAGGAGGTTGTTCCCCAAAATCTCGCAATACATGGCCCCGGTCATCCTCTCTTTAATACAGTGCAGTCGCCCTGTCCCATGTGCAGAAAAACACCCCCAAAGCATGATGCTACCACCCCATGCTTCACAGTAGGGATGGTGTTCTTGGGATGGTACTCATCATTCTTCTTCCTCCAAACACGTTTAGTGGAATTATGACCAAAAAGTTCTATTTTGGTCTCATCTGACCACATGACTTTCTCCCATGACTCCTCTGGATCATCCAAATGGTCATTGGCAAACTTAAGACGGGCCTTGACATGTGCTGGTTTAAGCAGGGGAACCTTCCGTGCCATGCATGATTTCAAACCATGACGTCTTAGTGTATTACCAACAGTAACCTTGGAAACGGTGGTCCCAGCTCTTTTCAGGTCATTGACCAGCTCCTCCCGTGTAGTTCTGGGCTGATTTCTCACCTTTCTTAGGATCATTGAGACCCCACGAGGTGAGATCTTGCATGGAGCCCCAGTCCGAGGGAGATTGACAGTCATGTTTAGCTTCTTCCATTTTCTAATGATTGCTCCAACAGTGGACCTTTTTTCACCAAGCTGCTTGGCAATTTCCCCGTAGCCCTTTCCAGCCTTGTGGAGGTGTACAATTTTGTCTCTAGTGTCTTTGGACAGCTCTTTGGTCTTGGCCATGTTAGTAGTTGGATTCTTACTGATTGTATGGGGTGGACAGGTGTCTTTATGCAGCTAACGACCTCAAACAGGTGCATCTAATTTAGGATAATAAATGGAGTGGAGGTGGACATTTTAAAGCCAGACTAACAGGTCTTTGAGGGTCAGAATTCTAGCTGATAGACAGGTGTTCAAATACTTATTTGCAGCTGTATCATACAAATAAATAGTTAAAAAATCATATATTGTGATTTCTGGATTTTTTTTTTTAGATTATGTCTCTCACAGTGGACATGCACCTACGATGACAATTTCAGACCCCTCCATGATTTCCAAGTGGGAGAACTTGCAAAATAGCAGGGTGTTCAAATACTTATTTTCCTCACTGTATATATATATATATATATATATACACATATATATATATATATATATATATATATATATATACACACACATATATATATATATATATATACACACACACATATATATATATATATATATACACACACACATATATATATATATATATATATATATATATATATATATATATATATATATATATATATATATATATTCATTAATTTTATTTAACTGTTTAAGTTTTTTTATGGATATGATTTACATATAACATGTCCATTAATGTCAAATGTATATGAATGTATAAGGGAAAATGTATATTTTAGGTTAAGACTGCTCAAACATCATCACCAATTTTTCTTTATTTATTGCCTTCATTAGTTGATTTTAAATTGTCCTCTGTTGTGAGTGTGACATGCATTTGTAAAAACACAAATGTAGTCTTCCAAGCCATGTGAAGTCATTAAAGCTAAATTAGAAAAATGTTGTTTAGCATATCACACAGCAGGACATGTCAACTACCAACCCATAACCATGTACATATTTCTTGAGAGGTGATCTCTAAGGGCATTAAGAAATCCAGAGCGGCCCTCTATTGGGCAATGAGTAATGGATGAGTCCATGCTAAGTCACTACAGTATAGAAAAGTTTTAACCTGCTTCTCCACTGTGTGTTTTAAGGGCTTCTGGGACAGTATACACAGCTATTGACATTGCCACAGGACAAGAGGTAAACCAGATTACGTTTCGATCTGAAGAAAGCCTCCACATTGCCTTCTGCTCTTTGCTGACCTCTCTCCCTTTTACTTTGTTCAGGTGGCCATTAAACAGATGAATCTACAACAGCAGCCAAAGAAAGAGCTCATTATTAACGAGATTCTCGTGATGAGGGAAAACAAAAACCCCAATATAGTCAACTACCTGGACAGGTACAACCTTCAACAGTAGTATATATTAACTGATTAATGTGTTAACATTTAACGGAGTTCAATTAATGCAATTATTTACAAAAACTATTTTAAAGACTTTGCCTTTATTCACTAACAGAACATGTCTGTGTAAAATGTTTATGGAAGCATTCTTAAATACATTGTGACAGTTTGGGTAAAATAGTTGTGTTTATTACTATGAAATTATTAGCAATTTGCTATTATTTATGTGAATTCTTTACATATTATTTACATATTGTTTTCTTTTCTTTCCTGAAAAGAGAAAATGAATGAATATAAGAAAATGGACTACAAATGACAAAAATATATATTTAGAGGCAAAATATGAAATGAATCATGACAATGGCCAAAACTTGATTAATATTGGATATTTAATTCTATCGATAGCCATAATGTTAATGTCATTTTTAACAATTTTTTTCTAAATATTTGTTATGAATAGTTTTCTCCCTTGGATTTAATGTTTCTGCTTATAGTATTCACATTTTTGTAATTTCGGATAAAAGCATCAGCTATATGAATAATTGTAAATGCCATTAAAAACTTGTAACTTTTTGTCCAACCTGAAATACTGAAAACTACCTATAAAGATGTACTAAACCTTAAATGCAGGTACCGTGTTACTATCATCTTACTTCTCATTCAGTGGTCAGGTTGGTGCCTGTAATATAAATAGTTTTCATCTTTCTGTCTCAGTTATCTTGTAGGAGATGAGTTGTGGGTGGTGATGGAGTATTTGGCAGGTGGTTCTCTAACTGATGTGGTAACCGAGACCTGCATGGATGAGGGACAGATTGCTGCAGTGTGCAGAGAGGTAACACTCAATACACTCAAATTACACTGCTTATTTACCGCCTACAGTCTCTGAATTACTATGAAGATCTGATCTTACTCTGTATTTATCTTTACAGTGTCTACAGGCTCTGGACTTCCTCCATTCTAATCAGGTGATTCATAGAGATATCAAGAGTGACAACATTCTGCTGGGCATGGATGGTTCTGTGAAACTCAGTAAGTTACGCAAAAAAAAAAAAGATTTTATAACTTTTTTTAGGTGTGTTCACACTTATAGTGCAGTTCGCTTGGTCCGGACCAAAAAAAACATTAAGTCCCGGTTCGCTTAGCATTCACATTGGCGTTTTAACACCGAACCTAAAGACACAGCGATATGTGCTAAATGCGCTCATTGTATGTGCATAGCCTACATATGATGGTATTTTGACCAGCTGAGAACTTGTGAAGAGATTATAAAATGTGTTATGGAGTCAAAACAGCGTCAGGAATCCCTCCGTCACACACTAAAATGAAGATCTGCTGTGAGGAGACGCGGTTCTGGATGGTAATGGGCAACATCGCGACTGTGACGAGAAAAAACAGGTATGCTTAAGCATTCTGTCCTTTTTATAATTCGTGTTGCGTTCATATTTCATTCAAACCACACCAGAGTTCATTTGGAAGCGAACCAAGACCTATCTTTCAGCGGTCTTGGTCCACTTGTTTGGTGCACACCAGGGTTCGGATGGCAATGTTCATACTTATTCAAATGAACCGCACTAACAGAGCAATCGCACTAGGGTTTCGTTTTAATCTAACCAAACATGCCAAGTGTGAACACACAAATTCTTCAGAAATGTTAATGTAATTTCCTGTTATGCACCAAGACCAACATCTTAACCCCCTCTCTCTTTCTTTCTAAAGCGGATTTCGGGTTTTGTGCTCAGATCACACCTGAGCAGAACAAGCGTAGCACTATGGTGGGTACACCCTACTGGATGGCCCCAGAGGTCGTAACCCGGAAGGCCTATGGCCCTAAAGTGGACATCTGGTCCCTGGGCATCATGGCTATTGAAATGGTGGAGGGAGAACCGCCATACCTGAATGAGAACCCACTCAGGGTAAGACCTTACAGAACTTTATAAAAGACACCATTATAAATGTTCTTTAAAAAAAAAAAAGGCAACTAATCCTAAACGCAGGAATTTCCTAAAACAATCTGAAGTACAGTAGTTAACTGTGTTGAGGTTGGTCTAAGTGTAAAGCATCTGAGCTGGTAACACAAATGAGTAAAACATTTAAAGCGCCCCAATTATGCTATTTTAAAAGTTCCTAATTTTGTTTTAAAGGTTTACATGCATCCAATGTCAAAAAACACTTACATTTTCTCATAATATACATTACAACATCACCTCTTTTCTCACAGTGTCTGAAACGCTTCGATCAAGGATTCAGACTCTCTAAACCTCTCCTTTCTGAGAGCTTCCTCTGCTGTGATTGGTCAGATGATTGGTCTACCGCTTAGTGTACGTGTCGGAAACTAAATGTCCATTACCATATCTGAATTTTAGCTTCCTCAGCACTTGTATACACAGTGATGAGAACAGAAACAATGGTGTCACTTTCACCGTATCAATATCCAGTGCGGATTTACATTGCAGAAAACAGCATCTTTTCAACATGTCCACAACATGACATGTTACTACAAAATGTTTCTTCTTAGCTAAAACTACAGTGTTTTAAGGTGGGTCAAAGTAATAAGTAGACGTTGTTCACGGGCAGCCAATTAAGGCCATAGGCTGGCATTATGTACAGTATATTTATTACACACGGTATGAATGGTAATATTCGAAAAAGCATAATAGAAAATTGGAAGAAATAACGTTAATGTCTGAACATTTCCTCTTTTGCTGTATTGTAACTTGGATTGGATATGCAGACTTTTCTATTATTGTTCCACTACATTAATGTTTTTCCCTTGTGGTAGGCCCTGTATTTAATTGCAACCAATGGAACTCCAGAGCTACAAAATCCTGAACGGCTATCCTCAGTGTTTCGAGACTTCCTGAACCGCTGTCTGGAGATGGATGTAGACCGGAGAGGGTCAGCAAAAGAATTGCTGCAGGTAACAAACTATGCTTCAGACATCTGTATTAAGTAATATAGTTTTTTAACTACATTTGTACACATTATACATTACCTCATACTGCTCTATATTAGCACCTTAATAGGTATATAGAAATAGTTGTTCCTATAACCCCATTGTTTACACTAAAATTTCAACTGACATGCAGAAAACACCAACATCGTCAGCCAAAGTCCTTATACAAGACTGGTGAATTTTAGCAGGTTTGACTGTTAGCAGTGGTTGTTTAGTGTTGCTTACCACTGATTCCAACAAATGCACTATTAAATGAAAAGTCACTATTAAATGAATAATTTGGGAACACATATAATAAGTATACAATAACAAAGCACATATACAGATGTGGTCTTTTTTTAATGCAACTCTCAGAGATCCTTAAAAGATGCAATAGATAAATAGCTGGATTGGGAGGAATCAGCCCAGCCTCAGGCTCAATCTAAGCTGGATGAGTGTTTGCAGTGTTTTGGCTACTAATCTAGCTGCTTTAGACTGGCGAAACAGTGGCATGTGGAGATGCTGGTGTTTGAAGAGAAGTGACTGATCTCTGGCAAACCTCAGCTCCCACTCGGATATCCTGGCCTTTGCTGCTAGAAAAGCCGTGTAGAGTCACATCTGCTCTGATCAGCAAATCCTGTATGGCATCCAGTCAGGCATGTGTGGCTTTGCATACTATGGTGGCTTATCAAGCTTACATTTTGAAGGAGATAGATGAGGGTTCTGGTTTACCTGATGAGGTAGTTAAAGAGCTCAGGTGAGCTACTGACTTGGCGCTGCTAGCTAACAATTGGGATGTCTCAAGTTTGAACCCAAGATTTGTTTGCTACGATCAATCTGAAGGTTGCATATTTTCATATTTAGATCATCCAGAGACACAGGCAGTTCCTTGGGTTTGCTTTGGGGGCAAAGCTTATCCATTTTTGGTTCTTCCGTTCGGACTGGCCTTGGCTCCGTGAAGTGCATGGATGCCACTCTGGCCCCGTTGAGGCTCCAGTGTGTGCGGGTTTTGAACTTCCTCAATGATTAGCTCATTTTGGTGTAGTCATGGGAGTTAGCAATTTGTCATTGCATCGGAATTTGGTTTTAAACCATTTACAGAGTCTTGGGCTAAAGCTAAAACCTCAGAAGAGTATGCTGCTGCTTAGGCAGTAGACACTTACAAATGTACTTAATACAATACTCTCTTAGAAATGTAACTACAATAGTCAACATTTGAAGTGGTTCAAAACCTTTCATCAAAGTTATACATGAATTTTGAACAATAACTGTTTTTGTCTTAGGACAACTTTGATGAACTTTTTTGATCCACTTCAAATGTTGACTACTGTAATTCCAAGGTTTTAAAGGAATACATATAGACCAAAATGGATATAAAAAGTGAAGTTTCCTAAATATATTCTTTCTCTTTACAGCACTCATTCCTGAAGCTTGCCAAACCACTCTCCAGTTTGAGTCCGCTGATTGTAGCTGCCAAGGAAGCCATCAAGAATAGCAGCCGCTAGGATCTTCCCCCTACCCACACACACACACATACATACACATTCATACGCACAGAGTGCAGGTACAGTGTGTTTATGTGTCATAGCACAATTACACAATATCTGAATCTGGACACAAACAATAACACAAGCACATGCTTGCACATGCACTTACCCTTATAAGGGTGATTGACAGCAATTCAAGGCCTTTGGGATGGGATTGTCCCCTGCTGCCTGCCCTCACACACACACACACACACACACACGTTGTGATGTATGGAACTGCTGCACCAGTCCATCAGTGTGTGTTCACCTCTACACATCTGGAAAGGAGACAAACTGAAAAACAACTCCTGTGTTCCTTCTCTCTGAAATGAAAGATGATATGGATTACAGTAGACCTTTAAAATCATCCAATCTCTTATTTAATCTATTCTGTACTGTCTTGGATTACAAGCAACCTTCTTTGGGTTTTACAGAGTTTTTCCTGTGCCTGAAGAAGTGTACCTCCAAATCTCGGGATCTCCTCAAGACATCTGCATGACTGTCTACCACAGCTTTCCACAGCAATCATTTCCTTTCTACACTGTGTGTGCGCAAAACAAGAGAGCATACAACAGTATGCGAGAGAGAGAGAGAGAGAGAGAGAGAGAGAGAGAGCTTGAGAGCAAGAGATATATAAGAACAAAGATTAATCTCACAAAAAACATGTCCAGGACACATTTCATCCCAAAATAAAAAGGGGGGAAAAATGAAGATCTATTCTGCATAAATGAAATTATACCTATTTTCAGGACTATTAATACTAAGATTTTTGTATTAAGACATTTGAACAAAGTCAAACTAAAAAAAGTAATTGTTTTTTCCCTAATGTTTTTTTTTATTAGTGTAATAAAATGTTTTATTACTGCATAACAGTAGAAACTCTATTTTTTTTTATTCATTTAAATCATAAATTAAAAGCATGATATTTACTTAAAAAATGTATTCTTTTTTTTCTTCAAATTAATGAGGATATTTTTTCATTATAGTAATAAGAATTCTGAATACTAAGAGATGTGCACTTGCACTTCAATGTGCACTTCATCTTTGATTGATTGTTATGAAAATAATTTAACAATTCCATGAATCTTAATGGTTCATAAAACAGGCTTCATTTTCTTTAAGCAAAATATAATTTCATATTTCTTGTGATTTTGGGGTTAAATGTAACCTGGACATGTTCTTGTAAACCACTTTGCTACTGGATTAAACACCGATAAAAATCATTTGAAGGCAAAGTGCATCCTGACTTTGCTAGAAAGCACCTCTCCCTCTCTCTCTCTCTCTCTCTCTCTCTCTCTCTCTCTCTCTCTCTCTCTCTCTCTCTTTTTGTCACTCTCTCAGAATGGATTCACAGACTGCATTTTCTTGTGCAATATTTCTGCCATAGAACCCAGCATTTAGGCATGAATACCACAACATATAGGTCTATACTATGCATTTTAAGAGAAAATTAAAAATGCTGAAAACCAAGCCATGAGGAGCCAAATGTAGAGCAGGCTAATGAGCTGCTACTTGGGCATTATGGAGTATGAAATCCATGCTGGTGTTTTGACATCTGCTCATCACACATTATTCGAAAACATTCTGTACAATCTTTCAGAGAGCAGTGATTGGCTGAAAATATTTGCATGATGAAGGGCCATTCACATAAGACTCGTTATTGTTTTTTCATTGTCGGCCATGCGGCACACATTGGCGTCAGTCTTTGGCTTTGCTCTTTTGTCTTGCAACATGAGTTCCACGTTTTTAAGGCTCAAAGCTCTACGCAATTACGCGGACACTTCAAGCTACGCAAGCCCAATTCCAGTGTCAGAATGCAATTCATAATATAAAGCGAGTACACATTGCATTCTCATTGCCACAAGGAGTGCAATTTGAAGAGAATCTTGCTGGGCAAATTGCATCTTATGTAGCCAGGTACTTAGAATAATAACATTCAGTTTGATGAAGGATATTTAAAGATAACTTTACTGCCTAGAAAACTGAGGTTTATAAAAGCAACAGTAACACAATGATGTATTGTATGTATTCAACATTCAGCATACACGTGGTATGTATGCACAGGGAGCGTACATTCACAATGTGTTGGCCAAGCATTTGCATCAGTGTTTGCATACTTGCGTAGAGAATGTTCTGCCCAAGACAGTGGGTTGCAAACAGTTCTACTCCATTCCATTGTGAACACTAGATCACATCTTGTGTGAATGGTCCCTAAGGCCCTGTTTACACCTGGTATAAGATGCGTTTTGGTTGATCGGATCACATGTGGATGACGGCAAGTACAGGTGTAAATAGGGTCTAAAACGTTTTGAGCTTGTCCACTTTCGACCACTTCCAGTGGTAGTCGAAAACACATTTGATCGAATTGCTTTCGTAGTGTAAACGCTCATGTGGTCGAATGCATTTCAACAGCCACAAAAGATGCCTACTGATCTAATGTGTAAACATTATGGGAAGCACGCTAGACAGATGGGATCTAAGCTTTGTTGGCTGGAGACCCAAGTTTGGTTTGAAGACTAAAATGTACCAAGCACAATGTTCTCTCAACATTCCTGATTTCTAACACACACTCACAGCGTTCGGCTGGTCTTGTAGCTATCAGAGCAGAAACTACCGTAAACGTTTTTCCATCGACTTCGGTGCTTTCATATGTAAATTGAGCTAACTTATTTTGGCTATTAGATCGCAAGATCTGAAAAAAAAACATACATTTACCAGCCCATAGACCCCCCCCCCCCCCCCCCCCCCTCGAAGAAATCAGGACAGAAGTGGTTGAAAGTGGACAAAAGACACGGATTAAAACACCAGATGTAAACAGGAATGTTTCCCTCTTCTACTTGTGATCCGATCAACCAAAACGCATCTTAATGCCCTAAACGGGGCATAAGAGAACAGTCTGTAAATCCAACCCCCTTCCCAACTGTTGGCGCTCTTTAGTTTTTAAGACTTTCTGGTTTGCAACAAACATCAATAGGGGTGCTATTTCTGATGCCTTTTTCAACTACGGTCACAAATCAAAAATGTTTGATTTTTGCTGAGGTTATCTTAATTCTCCCTTGGTTTAAGAATATGGATTCAATACAGTACATGAGTAGAAGTCTTAAGTGTACGCCCTTGTAGAGGATGTAGGTGTCTGATAGATCATGTCAACTTGGTATCTTTCTTTACAAATGAGTGTTTGTGTGAGAGTTGTGCTATGTTTGTGCGTAGATAGGATAACCTCAGCCTGCTTTTAGTCTGTCTTTCAAATCACTGTGAAAATTCAGGATACTACACCTAGGCTACCCTACCATAGGCAGAAGGGTACTAGAGTAGACATAGAACAGTAGTTAGCGACAACCATAGACATCTTAAGGCATGGGTAGCAATATCTATAGTGCTACTGCTTCAGTGTATGTCGCAATGGATGTCACAACCCCACCTACAGTGAGTATCAAAGCAGGTAAATGGGAGTGTCGTTTTATCGTAGGAACCAGTTTCATGCATGACATTACTGAATTACTTTCCTTCAGCTCCGATAACCTTTGAATAAGTTAGCATTACAAAAGGTATTTTGAGGATGATATTTAATGTACATTGTTGTGTTTTATTCTTTTTTAAAATGAAAACCTTACGATAGGCTGCTCTTTGATATGTATTTGTAAATATTGTGCACCCTGGTTCCAAGAAATTCAACAGATCAAATCGATGATGGACATGGTTGTGCAAATCCCACAGATAGCAGCATCTTGTGCCTGTCACGGAGACTACAGCCCCATTAACCAGGCTAATACGACCATCATAAACACTCACCGAGCGACCTATACTGCAGCCTTCACCTATGTACTGCGGCAGATGTACAAGGAGAAACACTCTCAAACACAATGCAAATTTATTTCTAGATTGTGGACTTCGCTATTAAAAGACCCTTCATATTTAATCAGGGCTCGGACCTGATGTGAACTAGGAGCACATGAAAATGTAAAAGGATGAAAAGCACCACGAATGTGGAAAGCGACTCACTCCAGGATTCCTCTTGTCTCTTGTAAATTCCCCTTTTCTTCTGAATGTGTGAACCCTGTACACGTGCTGTGACAAAATCCCTCTATTGGTGTCTAATATGAGAAAGAAACGAGACTGTACGTGCTTACAAACACAAATGTTTTCTTTTTAAATTATTATTCTAATTATGACATTTGAGAACTGCTGGACTCATCTCAGCAAGCCCCTCCCCTGCTCTTTGAAACGAGGCTGGATGTGAGGCGTATGAGAGAGGGGGGAACTATTGTTTTGGATAAGCTATTTTAAATTGTGGTTGAAGCAATATACTTTTTGAATTCTAAATTGTGCATGGCTGTGTCTTGAGTGTAAAACAAAAAAAGCTACAGTTTCGGAACTGGACTGAAATATAAAAAAAATATATATATAATAATAAAAAAAGGAAAAATCTTGAACAGAATGCTGGTTTTTAGTCAAATATACACCAATCCAAAGCACAATACCTTCTACAGTTCCAGTGTAGCCTATCATTCGGCTGCTGCTCTGTTACTTCATTCATGAATGTCTGCCAGTCATTTAACTTGAAACAGAGTTGTAACTTGCAGTGGTTCTCTAAAATAGCCCCTTTCTTTTGCACTTTTTAGCCAAATACTAATGGTTCAAAAGTTACAATGCAACTTTTCAAATTTAAATTCTAACCTTCTGAGCTACCCTAGTTTTTCTTGTTTTACCTAAATGTTTTATTCAATTAAAGATAAGTAGTTGTTGTTGTTTTTTTGTCTTTTTTTTTTTTTTGTCTTTTTCCATAGGTGAACTACTAGAACTACAAGGAATTTTATTGATTTTGTACATTACTAAATATACTGTTGTAAGACTGGAGAAACAGGAAGAACTGGAAGAGAGGGCTACTCTCTGAGAAAACAAAGGAAATTAACATTTGAACTCTCTTGCTATATTAACATCCCCATTCGAGACACGATCACACTTGAGTTGATCACCTCCCAATTTACACATCATACCCTTCACCCATCCCTACCTGAATTCACCTAAAAATCTATATGGTTTGATATGAACAATTATCATACAGACATGTTTGGCATCATTTGAAATGTCTCAGTGCGACTGGTACAAAGTTCTCATTCCCACGAACCAAAAAGGTAATAAGGTGTGGAGAGTTTAGAGATATCTTGTTAACTGCTGTGGGTGTGCCCCCATGTAAATCAACCTCTGTCCCCAGTAAGTCTGGGACCGTGATTACTTCAAATTCCCATTGTGAACTCATGTTTACATTTGAAAAGAGGTTTCTGCCTTGGTCTGAGTATTTAGGGTGATGCTGAGGAAGGCTTGTGGCGATTTGTAACTCAAATTAGCCCATGATGCTGAGTGTATGCAAAACACTTTGCATCATGTATTTTATAATGTCAGGTTCGCATCTTCTCTCTTTATTCCAGAGCATTTGGTGTTTTGTATTTATTATCTTTGAACTGATTATGAAATTGGCATGATACATTTACCTGACATAATAAATTGTTACATTTGATTTTATTCCGACTGACTCTGAAATTGTTTTCCCAAGTAGATTAAACGGATTCGTATGTTACCGCAAGTTTTGCATCAGATTAGTGACGACTAATATTTGGCACTAATTCAAGTGTATGTGTTTTGCAAAGACAAGAAGTGAATTTCCGTTTAGGGCAGCAAAAGTGCTGCTTGAAATCTGGGTGTGTCTTACCTCTGATTTAATTTAATGTTACTTTAGATAAGTGTACGTGGGAAACCACGGCATGGCCAATCCAAAGCTATTATAAGACAAGTAAAGTTGGTTGACTTATATCTGTAGTAGTGTCCTTACCTCTACTGAAGTAAACGTTATTTTAATATCAAGTGTATGCAATCACAGGGCTATACCAAAGTATCTTTGATTGTGTAAGCGTGAATGCGACCGATCTCAGGTACAGTATGTAGCAATTACCTCTGTTTAGTGACTGAAGCTGGCGAGATTGTGATCGTGAGACCCACGTTAAACAAGGCGTAAGGACCTCTGAGCGACATAGCTTCCTAATATGAACGGGTAAAATATAGGCTAAGTAAAGAGTTAAATAGAACAATCAAATGTATTGCTAAACTATTATTTAATTGACCAATAACCAGTTGGCAATCTAACTTAAATATGAGGTTGTGATAAAATGGAGTCAGATAATAGCTTAAATGGAATTAAATTACTTTGCCATGCGGAAAGACAGTAACACGCAGAGACCATCACGTTCTGGCGGAAACCCCCATTTGGACCGATAAATGGGCTTACACTGTTAAAGCCATGTGTTATGACCATAGCCTTGTGGGCAATAGTGGTGTCATCTAAAACATAGGACTGGAGTTGAGAAAAACAGAGTTAAAAATCTGGACACATATACTCATTCTTCTATATATTCTACATTTTATAAGAACAGTAGCCTAAAGCCATCAACTATAAAATAACATAATGTGTGAGAAAACAAAGGCCTTCAAGAATTGAAAAAAAAGAAGAAAAAAAAGTTTAACTTTAATCAAAATGGTCTTATTTTAACTTCAAATGTGTCTCCCTTTGTCAAGATCACAGTTCTATACAATCTCTTCCTTAACCAACAACACAAGATGTACCTGGGATGCTTTTAAACAATATTAAAGGTGCAGTAAGCGATTTCTGAGAAACACTGTTCATAATTGAAATCAACCCAAACAAACAGACCCCTCATTTCATTGCTCTGCCTTCAAATGCATAAACACACAATGCAAGAGTGGATGTCTCATTATCATAGCTGAAGCGAAGCAATATAAAGCGAAGATGACAAACAAATACAATGAAGAACAAAAAATGGACCTACAGTACATGAGTACTGTATATACAAGCAAGAGTCTGTTGTTATTTACCAGCAGCTCCAGACAAACAGACACTCAAAACAGTCCTGTTACTATAGCTAACATTACAACCATTGATATATACGGTAACACTTTATTTTACAGTGTTCTTGATACATATGTTACATGTACTTACCATAGTAATAACAGTAAATTATGCATAATTACATGCAACTAACCCTCAACCAAACCTTAACCCTATAGTAAGTACATGTTAATGAATATTACTCAGTACTTAAATATATAATTACACTACAACAATAACACCTTAAAATAAAGTGTAACCATATATACAAAGATGCCTTATTACACCGTGTCTACACAGGACAAGAGCGACAAAAGACAATGAGCCCATTGTAATCAGTGTCGCTGGCTAGGGTGTAACACGAGTTTTAATCAGATTACTTTTTTCAAGTAACTAGTAAAGTAACACGTTACATATATCTTTACAACAAAATATTTAAGTTATGATGCAGGAGATGCAGTTCTCCTGCATCCTATTCTTCTGCAATCCAGAATGGTTTGTTTGAGCTGCGCCCTCTTCTGTACAGGTGTGAATTTGCATTTCCTTCAGACTGAGGCTTATTCATTTCAATTCTGGTGTGAAAGGGCCTTTACATTTGCCATTTGTTATTATAAAACAAGCTAGCCCAGCTCAGATGAGAAAAAGTAACTCAAAAGTAATGTAACGCATTACTTTCCATAAAAAATAGTTACTTTATTTAAGGAGTAACGCAATATTGTGATGCATTCCCCAACACTGGTCATGGAGACTAGACTAGACTGGTTAAGGAGATTTCTTTGCACTATAGGACAATGGTACAAGAGGATGACCAAATCCATGTTTTAAGGGTGAACATAGTAGCAAAAGTAATGTTACAGTGGACAAGATCCCGGCAATAATCTGTAATTGGAAAGGAAAAAGTTATTTTGTGATGAGTGATTTATCCTAAGAAAAGACCAGGAAAATGGCAAACAAATGTCTCAGAGCTGCCAAAAGCTATGAAAAGAGTGACTGTTTAATCTCATACAGTAAGATGCAACCTGCCACAGTAAAGTACATGGTTGTTCTCCACACAGAAAGTACCAACTGTAGCCAAAGTGCAAGAAACTCCTTTTCCAAGGCCCATACCATCAAAATAAAGATTTATGCAAGCCCCTTCCCCTCCGCTATTGCATGAAGTGTCCAACATTCCACACTTTGTTTTTTCGGTTATTTAAGTCCATCATCCGCGTATTTAAAGTGCAAATTTTTGGGGGAATTATCAGTGTGAACACACCACTCACAGTATTTTTACTACAAAACAGCATAGAATAGTGCATAAGTATGCAAATTGGGACAAGCATCCAAAATGTATGGTGTCACAAAGTACAGTGAGAAGTGTCTGTTCCCCACAATAAAATGATGTGGTAGTAAAGTTCTTACATGGGGATATGAGTACTAAAGATGTGATATAGAGAGATGTGCTTTATCAATGGTGACATGAATTCACACATTTAATACAAAATTTGTAAACAAAACATCTGCATTGTTGGGCAATTTTTCAACATGACAATGATACTCTCCCAAGGTTAAACTCCTGCGGTAGACAAGTATTTCATCCAAATGTACCAAAATTGAGGGATTTTGTAGACATGTTGAGCAACAGTCCTCATCAAACATTAGAGCATTCAAGGAGGTTATCCTCCAGGATTTATTTGATTTGAATGGTCTAATTGACATATTTTACAGATACCGATGACATAATTGTATGTTTTATTAAGTTGCCTATATGTTTAATACATTTAATTGTATTCATTTTCCCATGAATAATATGGTAATAGTTATCACTAAAATTATAAATATGTTCAGAGGGGGTGTACTTATATAGTGTTTGCCCTATATGGTAACATTTGCATCATGTTGCATCTATGCCACTAGATGTCAGCACAACACAAGACTGTTACTGTAAATGCTGTAGTTATGTTAGTCTAGGTACTTTAAATGTTCTTTCTTTTTCTTGTTTCTTGTTGTTAGGTGATAAATAATTCTACTATGAGTGAACAGTCAGTTTACGTTTGTTATTTACAACTGGACACTGTGGGTTTCTTAATTGCTTTGTCAAAATTAGCTACACAAAGATGTCATGAGGAGATTCAGCTAGAACAGCTATTTGAATAAGTAATGCTGCCCTTTTCACAGAAGCTCACATAACAAGAGGCGCCCATGCCTTCCACCCTATTGTTTCTGACTTGTTGAAAGTTCTTTACCTATGAATCCAGCTACGTAACACAGAATATTCCCAAACGTTTTGGCAAGGTTCTCTTAAAGTTATGAGCAAACGTTCTCCCAGTAACATTAATAGAACGTTTTTTTCAAAGTTATCTGGGCCCGTATTCATAAAGAATCTTAATGCAAAGAGTAGCTCCTAGTGACAAAATTCGAAGAAAATTCTTAGAAATGTGGGCGTTTACTCTTAAAATTAAAGAAAAAATCCTAGTAAAGAAAAAAGTAATTCAGAAAGCATCTTAACCCTTAAAAGAGGTCTTATGGTCAAAATTGTTAGGAGCACGGACGAGGACTTTTAAGAGGCTTAAGAGTTTCTTTAGCAGAGGAGAAAATGTCAGAAAGACGAAGAGGGAGAAGAAATGTGTTGCAGACAATGGATGACAGTGAGTTAATAAGACGCTATAGATTAGATCGTGCAGGGATCATGTTTGAGACTGATCTTATTAGAGACACGCTAACATCTCCAACACAGCACAGAAATGCCATAGCGCCAGAAATGAAAGTAATCACTACATTACGATATTTGGCAACTGGGAAAATTCCATGTTTGATGCATTAAAACCAACATTCAAACCACCACTTAAATAGACACGCCAGCAATCAGTGTAATTGTGGAATTTTTTTTTATCATTCTAAGCCAATCAAATACCTTATAGGAAATTAACAGCATGGTAAAAAAAAAAAAAAAAGGATTTATATACACATATATAATGTGTGTGTGTGTGTGTGAGAACGGTCAAATAGGAAAAATTATGCATGTAATTTCAAAGTGAAGGCTTAGAATAGACCCTATAGTTAAAATCACTTTTTTCTTCCTTCTTGGACAACCAACCAATCACAGTCTTCAAAAGATTGTGTCATACATAGCAACGGGGTCAACCCCGCCTCCTCACTAAGATGAAAGTTTTTGTCTTTTCCTTACTCAGAGTTGCTCTCAGATCGGTCCCGAATCGCTTATAAGCTAAGACTCCTACGTAAAAGTTTTTGAGCTAAATTAAGAGTTTTCTTAGAGGATTCTTAGAATCTTTATGAATACGGGCCCTGGTCTTTAATAATGTCAAAACTTTACAGAAACATTATCTACATTGTTTATAGAACTTTTAAAAAAAAAGATTATATTTTAGTTGGATGTTCGTATGACATTTTTAAATGTTAGTTTCAGAATGTTCAGAGAACATTCAAAAGTAACTTTCCCATAATGTTTGTAAAATGGAACGTTCCCTTAAAGGTAGGGTATAGGTAACACTTTTTATAATACTGGTTAAAACTCTCTTCACATCCTGATAGCAATCAATAGAAGTGGTCGAAATATTAAAACATGTACATATACCTATCTTCTGTGGAATGCATAGGATGTCCTACCCATAGATATCCATATAAAGGCTAGATGTTTTACGGCGGAGTCACTTCCGGCATCACCGGTGGCCATCTTACCACAGGGAAGCTGTGAATTAAGGTGAGTGATCAGCACGCACACAAATCCTTTTATCTCGCTGAAATCTTAACGGATTTACAAACGGTTTGGTTTCTTACAAACGTTATTAAAGTGGCTATAATTCTTTCATATGGAAGTCCATTGTTATAATTATTCATATGTTTGCAGTATCATAACTACATCTCTGACGTTTATAACAAACCAAACCGTTTGAAAATCGGTAGAAAATTGAGCAAGTTATGGTTATTTAAAAGTACATGCACCATGTTATGAGTGAGCGAGCACCCTGTGGTAAGATGGCCGCCGTGTGCGGATGTCGACCTCCATTGTCCAGCAGCGCGCACGAGACATCTAGCCTTTATTATATGATATCTATGGTCCTACCTGCCTGTCAGCATATGTATTTCCATGCACGCACCCTGCTCGCGCAGACCTCACACGTCATCAGTGCGTTCCTTGAGGCTATGCAGAGTTGTAGACAGACAGTCACCGAGCGCCACAAACAAACAGCAGCCGCCTTTTACTGTTCCTTCTGTGTTCACACCATGTTGTAACCGTAATCACGAGATGGCAACCCGTGACGTTCTACCCGGAGCTGTTCACAACCTCAGACTTGGATTTATGTGTTTCTATGTCAACAACAATCAACTCCGAAACGAATCTGCAGCAGTCAGCAGGTGGTACAAGTCAGAGCTCTGTAAGTTGTTTATGTTCATTATTATTGCAATGTTATGTGCTTTGAGACATTAGGTAAGGAGGCGTAGCTTTTGAGACTTTCTGAAGGGAGGTGGGATCTTAAGTTTTCAAAGCTAGCTTGCTATTGCTAGTCTCTTTATATTGTTCACAATTGCCGACCCTACCTTTAACGGTCACATAACCAAGAGAAAATGTAATGAAGATCCAGAGAACATTCAGAAATAACATTTTCATAACTTAATGGGAAATGTTAAGAAAATGTAATACAAAAGTATACAGAAAAGTAGCATAGGAAATAGTGCTAATATAGTTCTGAAATATAAACACGGATTCCCTGTTGAACACCAACTCATTCTGACACACTTATTTTTATTTTAAATGCAGTTTTATGAACTCAAATTGACAAAAAGTGTTTTGTGGGCTTCCTCTTGAGACATATCAAATATGCCTACAATTTCTCTGTGTGAATTCTGGTTTGAAATGTACCCATTGTTGCACTGTAAAAAGTGTTCAGTTCATGTTGCCTTAAAATTATCACACAAGTAATATACATATTAGGCAACAAGTGAAGAGTCAGTTCTTGAATTTCATGCATTGAAAAGCAGGAAATATGGGTAAGTTGGTCCAGCCACTGTGGACATGACCTGACTGTTTCTATGGTAACCGGAGCTTCTAACGGCTGCAGTGACGCGATGACGCCACCAATTGGCAAATGGCTCCTTTATTTAGAAGGCAGGACGGTTTCTGCCATATTGTTCTATTGTTTTTTCTATTCATAGTGGCTGATACAAGTGAACTGTCTTGTTAGAGCCTTTAGTCTTTACATAAAAGTCTTTTTGCACAGCCTGTGTCGAATGCTCTACTGAGATATTCACATAGGCTACTTGAAAATAAAAAGCCAAGGTAATTTTATTTTTAGTCAAGTGATTCTAGTGTCTCTCAGTCTGTCCATATCACTTTACTAAGAGGCAATGTTGAAGAAGTAGGTGTTATATCCGTGTCTGACTGTGCAGGCTGTCTTGTGCCATTGTATTTATCTCTTTTGGCAGCTTGGTTTCAATAAGAGCAGTTTATGGACTGACAAGGAAATTTTCAGTTCTGAAACTTTATAGTCCAATGTCAAATGATCAGGGAAAATCGGTTTTCTCAGTTCATGACCCCTTTAATAAGGCAAGGACAAGCGTAAAATTGAGGCCATGAATGTAGGTCATGTGCTTAGAATTCACTGAACAAAAAAATACTAACACACAATAACAAAATAACAAAGAAGACATTCATGAGCATTACTGCAGTCAAAACAGGAGCAGAAGAGCGTCTCATTTTAATAGTAAAGAGAGAAGTTTAATACACAGAATGACATCACCAAAACAAGTCACGATGATACAGCAGGAAGTACATGATAATCAGAGAGGAAGTCTGAGTTTTTTTTAATGTCCCCAAGCCCAAAAATATCAGTACACAAGCAACTGTGTTTACAGCACTATAGGAGAAAAGAGAGCATCTGCACCATGTCTGAAGAATTACCCTGGTAAACTACTACAGTAACAGATTACAGAGGATGTAGTTATAGTTAGTGTTTGAGCCCCACTTCATATCAAACATTTCATAAAGTTACAGTAAACAACTGACAGATGAGTGTTTTTTGTGTTTGTTTTGCTTTTTTTTCCATAGAGGATGGTGTATGAAAGGCACCATGGAAGGTGAAAAATCATCTTGAGACACTTGAATGGAAATGATATATTTTAAAAAGGATAATCAAAGGGTTTGCCTGATTTGTGCAGTTTTGTTGTGCTAGTTTTTTTTTTTTTTTTTTGTCAAAGAGTAAATCAACAGATATCACTTGCAGAGATCGCTTTGATGTTGTGTTTGAGAAATGAATGCAGTTTGCTATCATACACTTAATTCCATCATCATATCGTATGTATTTGGTTTTCTAATATGTAAATGTTCAGGTGTGATATTCTGTTCATCTTCAGAGAAAATATTATTTTTCAGCTTCCCTCTTTTCAACATAACTTTGGCTTTCTAAAAAAGGACACTGTACCTTAAAAGACACGTTCAAACTCAATTTCAAAAGGAATAGTCATCCAAAAATGGAAATGCTCATCGTGTCGCTCTAAACCTGTATGACATTTTATCTTGAACAAAGTATTAATTTGGAAGAATGTTCATGCTTCTCTTTTTCATACCACAAGGCTATCTGGAGCTTCAAATAAGCTCTATAAAATGGTTCATATGACTTACAATAGCTTTGTGTGAGAAAAAAATCATTATTCACTGAAAACCTTCCCCGCATATTCATCGTTTTCAAACTTGATGTGCCACAATTGGATATAACACAAATGACAAACAATGGCATGCAATCTTGCATCAGCATTTTCTTGTGAATGACATTTAAGAGCTGCAGTAAAGAGCAAGGTTTCAGTGAATAAGGACTTAAATTTGTTCCTCACATAGAGCAATCATAGTGCTTTAGAAAACTTGAATGGACAATCTTTTCTTAAGTCCTACTGGTTTTAATTTTCTATTCCTTTAATCCAATCCATTTGAACAGAAATCTGCTGCTGTTATTACCTAAACTTTTACCTTTTTAAAACTTAATGTGATTGTTTTTGAAAGCAAATACACCTTGTTATATGGCTTTTGGCCCCCCTCTCAATTTTTAATGAGTACCTTCAGAGCTATTGACATTTAACATTATATCTATGTTTTAAAGTCATCGCAACAATGTAAAAACATTGATGTTGGTGTCTTAGAGTAGGCTGTACACATTATTTACAGTGATATGAATAGAGTCTTTTCTGTGGGCTCTATTTCAACTTCATGGGCTTTAAAACACACAAAACCATTGCACAGAGAGAGAGAGAGAGAGAGGGTTACAAAAAGAGATTAATAAAAATTATCAATGGTGCATCCAGTTTTTTTTTTTTTTTACTTTTACTTTTTTTTCTTTCTTTTTTGTCTTGTACAAGTCAGACTATTACACCCTTGTAAAAATGACTATTTGCTGCTTGAAATTCATAAGACCAAGCTTTTAAAAAAGTCAGTATGAAAAAGTCAAAACTATTGGTTTAAAAAATGATGGTTGGATGTTTAAAGAGCTAAACCGACCTGCTGTGTGTTAACACTTAAGTTTCTCAAATTTCTCATATATATAAAATGAATTCCCACAGCAGACCACATGTACAAATTTGGGTGTTTGTTGTTATAATACAAGTGAAAAATGCAGCATATGCCCCGCATATACTTAACATTTTCATCACTCACTACAAATCTATTATCAAAACACAGAAAATGGATGCAACAAATTCTCAAGCAGCAAATAGTGCACTGACCATCGCTGCAAAGCATCGAGGTCTAAAGCCTGACGGCCAAGGGGCAGCAAAGGTGATGCGTGCATTCACCCTGGCAACTAGGGCGGTGATGTTGATGTTTCCAAGACAGATAGCACCGGAGATGCCTCTGTTACTGGCATGTTGATCGGCGTACGGAGCGGAAAGAGTCTACATGGACTCCCCCTGTGAATCATCATCTTCCAGAGACAGAGGCAAGTATAGATCCTAGAGGTGAAAAGAGGGTTGGGTAAGTCATGGTGAACTATGTTTACATCATAATTAAGAGCCAGATTTACTAAACAGAGCAAATTAGCGTGAGACCACAATCTCATGAAAGCGCAAATTGGAGTGGGAATTGCCCAGATAATGCACAAATTAAAGAACACAAGCGTAGGGTCGCAAACCAGCAGAGCCGATGAGAATCAGGTACGGGTAATCTAATATCACGGGCGCAGGCAAAAGTTGGCAAAGTTACATTTGCATAAAATTTTCCTCTGGCATTCCAGATAAATGAACACGAGTGGAGAAAATTCTCTCCCTTCCATCACGCTCTCTCTGTCCTCTGCAGTTCCCGTCGATCGCAAAATGGGTTCATTCTTTTTTGTACGTTAAATAATGATGCAATTACCAGTAAATAAATCCTCACGTTTCAGTATTTATTTAAATACTGTGTTACGCTTTATTTCAATAGTCCACTTTAGACATTCTACTAACTATAAGTAACTTTGCAACAACATGTCTACCAGTCATTAGAGTCTTAGTAGACTGTCTGCATAATATCTGCTAACACGTTATTTTGATGCTCCACCTACAGACATTCTACTGACTACAAGTAACTTTGCAACTACATGTCAACTTATTCTACTACAGGTGACCCTAACCTAACAGTCTACTAAGACTCTAATGACTCCAATTTGCGCTTTCATGAGATTGTGGTCTCACGCTAATTTGCTCTGCTCAATACATTGCAGATATGCTCACGGAATACAAACCCAACAGATTACTCAGATCATTAGGATCACATCAGCTAGAAGTTCCAAGAGTTTACTCTAAGCAAGGAGAGTCTGCTTTTAGCTATTATGCCAGCCGCAGCTGGAACCAGCTTCCAGAGGAGATCAGATGTGCTCCTACATTAGTCACATTCAAATCCAGACTCAAAACACATCTGTTTAACTTTGCATTTAATGAATGAGCACTGTGTCACTGTTTGTCCGACTGTTTATACTGTGTCTTATTTTAGTCTTTATTCTAAACTGTTTTAATTATTTTTAGTTCTTTCTCGTTTCTTTATTTTAAACTGTTCTTTATTCTAAACTGTTTTAATTATTTTTAGTTCTTTCTTGTTTCTTTATTTTAAACTGTTTTGTATATTCTTATTTCTTCTGATTATTTTTAATAGTATGTAAAGCACTTTGAATTACCATTGTGTATGAAATGTGCTATATAAATAAACTTGCCTTGCCTTGCCTTGCCTTACTAATACTTTAATGAGAGTTAGTTGGCATGTACAGTAGTTGCAAGGTGAACGTAATTTCACGAAGTACAACATTTTCCTGGATCAACATCTTTGTTGATCCTGGAACAACTTTTCAATCAACCAATCAGATTTGAGATTAGATTCAAGTTTAGTTTATGTCAAGTTTAGGCTTACAACCAGGGTTAGGTGCTTCTACATCAGTGTTATTCACCTAATCTCGTATCATATCCCTCTGATTTTAGGGATAACTTATGGGTAGGGTTAGGTTTAGGGATAGGAATATGGTTAGGACTAAAGTTTTGGACAGGAATGTAGTTCCAGGATCAACAAAATATGTTGACCCAGGAACATGTCTTACTTGGCAAAGTCACTGTGACTGGAATACTAGCATACTTCTGCCTACTGTACACTGTCCAATACTGACCATTTTTGTCAGATTGGATATTGGTCAGATGGGACCGATCCAAATCAGATGCTGTGCATTATGATTGTTAAGGTTCAAAATAGCTCAAAAAGTATTATAAAAGCACCACAAACCTTTTCTTTATGATACTGAATTGGAAGTTAAGTGGAATGCATTGCATTGTGGAATACAGTATTACATGCAGTGTGCTCATTTTTGTTCAAAGTTAACATACTGCATACTGAAAGAAAATTAACAATAGTATGGTAACATGCCATTCTAAACATATTCAGAAAAATGATACGAATGGTTAGTTTAGGTGGTTAACCTATAGATACAGGAATTGATTACCTTCTGTTTGCGAGTACTGCCAGGGCTAGTCGGGGTCGAGATGGGCGACTGCTTAGAGATGGGCGTAGAGAGCTGACTACTGGAGCCTGTCCCGTTAGCTAGAGAGCGAAATAAAAAGTGCAAATGTGAAAGAGAGGGATAGAAGGAGAGCCACAGACAGAAAGATTAAGGGAAAAGAAAAGACAAATTGTGGGGTTAGGCAGTGTCTTCCCTCCTTTCTGTGTAATCATGATGTCAACTGTTGTCTAGCCAGCTGCTAGTGTGTGTATCTGTTTGCTGGAACTCATTTACACATCTCTCTACGAATAGAGCAGGTTGCTATGAGACACCAGAGCTGTGTTTATATGAGAGAGTGGTGTGATCGTGTGTGTACTAATGTACTAAAGGCTGTTTCAAAAACAGAGCTTTCTTTTAAGCAGTACAAAAACCTAAGGACCAGATGCCAGGCCTTAAAACCGCTCCAGCTAATGAATAAATAAAACAAAGAGAACAGAATCTCAGATGAAAAGCCAGGCGCTGTTGGAAGACCTGGATAAGGAGATATGTAAAACTTCTCTAAAAGTGCTGATCTTAGCCTTTCATGTGCTAATTAAATGCAGATTTTCTCTAAGTTAGTCTTGCTGTGTGTTCATGATCGGTTACACTCCTAAAAAAGCAAATAGGTCCATAAAAATTTTTGGTCACACTTTACGCTATGTCGGTACAATAGCTTGCCCCTAGGCTTTCGTTTCATTATCACTTAAATATCTGGTGCTAAAGATTAAAGAATATGAAGAGCCTACAATATAATTCACCCTTCTGCTCAAAATAATTGATTGGTTTGAGTATAGGATAGACTTAAATTTAACAAATTAGTTCAGTCAAATTAACTTTTAAGAGTATGTAGAACTTTCTATATCTTTTGAGTTCACAAAACTTACACATTTTAAGTAATCTGAATCGCTTCATTGTTTTGAGTTTTATTGACTTGTTTCTGTTAATTTAAACAAACTTAAATTTAACCGAATTTGGGCTGGGCTGGGAATTTCTATTTCCCAGCATGCTTTGCCATGACACTCGAATGTGAGAGTAAATGCTAAAATTAAGTGTTATTTAATTTTTTTTTTTGTTGTTGTGTGTGTGTGTGTGTGTGCAAGATTAATGTTAAGTGGAAGATTAGTAGTGTTTAATGTTTTGCCATGCTAATTTAGAATAGTTTCTGCTATGTACGTTTTTTGGGGATGATGAGTGCATGAGCTTGGTTTGAGAACAGATATACTGTATGTTAAATGTTCTATATTGTCTTACTCGTGTCTTACTCGCATTGTGTTACCAATTAGCAGGTTAGCATTTACTGAATTAGCAAGTTTCCATTTCTAAAAAATATTTACGTTAAGATTACATGTTAATTTTAAATGAAATGTATGAGTTAGCTTACATATTCAAGTTAAGAGAATATTTCAAATATTTCAAGTTAAGAGAAATTAAAATGGACTGTACAAAATAAAAATCTGCCAGTTCTGCTTACTTTAACTTTGAATTTCTTAACTTAAAATTTTTATGTAACTGATTGCCTCATTTTTTTTTTTTTTTCAGTTTTGCCAACTTTTTTGGGCTTAAAGTATACTGCTAAAATCAGAAGAGAGGGTTTCCTTGCTGTAATTAATAAGCTGAACTAAAAACTCTGAACCCAAATAATAGTGTAAAATATGGAATGAAAGAGAATCTGAAAAATAGAGGAACTAAATGGATGTATAAAACAAGAACTGATGGTAAACAAAAAAACAAAAAAACAAATATAAAATGCTCGAAATGTCCTTGTTCATTTATTTCAAAAGGAGAGCAGTTCAATACAAAACTTACAATATGGGCTTTAAAACAAGGGGGAGAGATATAAAGAAACATGAAAAGAAATAATAATAATAAAAAAAAAAAATAAACATTAGTCCAGCCACCAGTGAGTGTGCACAGTCATACAGATACACTAATTTAAAGCACACAGGCCATGCAAGAAAAGTTAGCATGCACAAATGAGCTAGTCTTTTTTTGTGAAACAAATATTTTTCATATTAAAGACCTCATGAACATCAAAAATTGTTTTATGGCTTTTAGTCCATGTCTGGCTTTTAGGTCTGAGGTTATCTTCAGCATATAATAGTGTACACCACAAAAAATAAAAAATAAAATAAAAATAAAATGTTAGCAAATAGACCTATACATTTTTCTTCTTCCAGAAAACAGAACCAACATTTTAATGACACATTTTGTCTGCAGGGGCAATCACATTTTTTTTTGTCCTAAACTTCTTTCTTCTGCTGAACACAAACGAATATATTTTGAAGAATGTCGGTAACCAAACAGTTGATGGACACCCTTGACTTCCATAGTATGGAGAAGAAAAAAAAAATCAATGGGGCCTATCAACCGACATTCTTCTTTTGTGTTCAGCAGAAGAAAGAAATTCATACGGGGTTGGAACAACTTGAGGGAGAGTAAATGATGACAGAATTTTTGTGTGAACTATCCCTTTAACTAAATGATTTAGAGCTCTGTGAGGTTCTGCCACCACAAGATGGCAGTCATATCATGATTCTGCTGACTGTGGAAAGGTCAACTAAGGACATATTAATGGTTCCTTTTTTCCCTATCACTAAAATCTCATCTCTTTCCCAGCCACCACCTCTGCATGTAACCCTGCCAAAGTAATAACGCTTACATTTGACCTCATATGACAGTACTGTTGATGGGACACTTTGTTTGCCTGTGTTTTTTTCTGTAGATGACACATCTGCTTAACTTAAACTCTTTTGTTTATTAGTCTTGATCCTCTAGTAAGCAAGCATGGCCTTTTTGCCCTCATCATCAGATTACAAAGTGTGTCCCCAGGCTTCAGTCTCCCTTGGAAGATTGAGTGATCCTTCCTCTCTAAAATATTAAACATGTAACAGTGCAAATCTATCTGCTTACATCAAACTCAAACTCTCTTCATCCTTTAATCCTCCGAGACACAAACCCTTCCTTCCTTCCTTCCTTCCTTCCTTCCTTCCTTCCTTCCTTCCTTCCTTCCTTCCTTGGTAATAAGGTAATAAGAAACATGATGTTTGTGCGGGTGAATTTTTGTCTTTGTGAGAAACTTTCCCAGCATGCAGTCTGAAATTCGGATATGCTCAGAGCAGTCCTCAGATATTCTCTAAAGTGTTATGATGCTGGAATATTCCTATAGCATACAGATCCCTGATATAATGGCTGAAAAAGCATTTAGAGGAGTTGCTTTGACTTTTATAAAGACCTTCCCAGTGAGCTAGAACTTCAGTAAGTTCATTTCAGAGCACTCTTTAAAGTTTCATTAGACTATGATGACAAATATTTAAAATATATATACATGTGAATTTTTGAACTGAACATGTTGTGAAAAGAAATCGAATTTGATTCAAAACTGCTGTGTGATTTGCTTTTGTAAGTAGTTGTAACATACTGTACATTTAATTAAAAAAGGTATTCATTAATTTAAACAGCTGTTTCAGTTTTGTTGCAGTGGGTCTTTGAGGTTTAACCATCAATAATCTGTTTATTTACTTTAGTAGCTATGCATGTATGACATTAATATTAAAATCATTCTGACAGTATTAACCATTTATGCACACAGAAGGTTAATTGCACAGGCCATTGCAAGAACACACACAAACATGAGCAACTGCGAGATTATGATAGATTAACAAAAAACAAATTAAAGTGACAAGGTGTTAAAAATCTCATCAAAACAAAACAACAGATGATTCATAATCATGCATAATTTAACGGTGTAAGCAAAAATAAACATGTTAATATAATATAATGGACAAAGCAGTTTAGAAGAAAAGTGTATTATTGGAGAAAGCTTGCCAATCATCCATGCAAGAAATTGTGGTGCTTTAGCTCGATGTGGAATTGACTATAGTTAGTAAAGCTTCAGTATGGAGTTAAAGGTGTGTTGAGCTGACATGAATCACATAATTATAGGCTCACTGGAATCAGCCGGAGACTTGCAGCGTCGCATTGGGCCGGGACTCTTGGTGGAGCCCCTCTGTCCTTTAGGGGCCTTCATTACCCGACACTCTACGGCAAGAGAAACAGAGACAAAGCATAAGTATGAAGTAAAAGCAGCCTTTAAGAATAGAACAAATTAGAGAAGCCACCAACAGAGACTTTACTGTCACAAATTCCATGAAATGCAAGTAAAACACCCTGAAAAACTTTGTATAGCTACTTAAAATGTCTGTGTATCTTGTAGCTTGTAAACGTTCTTGGTGATGTTCCTACTGCAGACACAAATCAATATATTATTTCTGTCTCTCTCTCTCTCTCTCTCTCTCTCTCTCTGTCTGACACCTTATCTATGTCTCTGAACCTTATTACACCCATGTGAGTCGCACATTGGCTATTTACATATGTAAATGTGAATCTGAATAATGCATTAAGCCATTTGAAAGCCTGATTCTGAGAGGCTAAATGAATGACATCCAATAGCATGAAGCTTCCTCCTGCTCTCACTACCGTCTCTAAGACACACACAGACTGAAAGTGTTACTGAGATTATACAGATGTCACACTGACTTGACTAAACTGAGTTGCTTATGCGGCAATAGTAAAAAATGGTAAAGGTATTGGTGTACAAAATGTTATTCGGTTAAATATGCCAGTCTATTCTTCAAGTAAAAAAAACAAACCGCTCTTGAAAAAGTTAACAAGCCAGTCTGGCTGAAAATATTGTGATCAGCTGAATCGAAGGCTTTACTGATAACAAGGGGGGCTAAAAATAGAATGATTAATTTTACTACTGTAGATATTTGTTTGAATTATATAACTTTCTCTGTTTGGTCTGAAATGGGAATTTTATGTTCTTACTAATAGATTTTTTATTTAAAGAAGTTAGTTTTGTTTAGGGTTGGCAATTATGTTACATGGTGGATACCTAACAGCTCATTCTACATAGTTGAACATTTATCTTTGAGAAAAAAAACAGACTTAGCTGTAAGAACATGCAAGAGGAACACAACAGTTACAATTATAAATGTAGAGATTAAAAATGGGCAGATTTACTTTGAGCTGTAAAAATAGACACAAAACCAATTTATTTTATCACCAATATTAGGCCTATTTATTAAAAGGTGTGACCTACCGTTTTCATCCAGAGAGAAGTCATCTTGTGCATAGCGGAATTTTTCTGGTCCACATGCAATGAAAACGTCGTCATCACCAAAGAAATCCTGCAAGCAAGTCACCTAAAAAGAAGATAAGCAACAAAATATTGAAACAAAGATATATAAGGAAGCTGGGTTGATGTGATCCAGTTTGAGTTGATAATTGTTCATAATCAGTAACCCAATGGTGCTGGGTTGGAAATATGAATGTGAAAGAAGGCATGCACGTCATGCAGTTTATTCCAGACTTTCAAGCATTTAACCCAACCCAGCTGGGTCCCAGCGCTGAGCTTGTTTAACCCAGTCCTGGGTTGCCAAAATTACTCAAATTGGGTTGTTTTTAACCCAGCATTTTTAGACATGTATCTCTGCAATGTCTCTGCCACAGATACATTCGTACACAGTTTCCTCCAGTTGTTCATAAGCTGGGAACTAAATGTTTTGGACGTTGTTGAAGACAGCTATTTGACATTCTGTGCTAAAATTGGGTCACCACCAGCCAAGTAAAGAGTCCCACCCCAGTCTATCACTTAACACACACACACACACACACACACACACACACAAAGAGAGAGAGAGAGAGAGACAGTGATATATGACAAAGCTAATCTATGCCGCCCTTGCCGTGAACAGCTGGCCAGCAGGGTGTGTGCCTGCATACTTGGATGGATGTGTGCGAGTGAGCGTGTGTGTGTGTGTGTGTGTGTGTGTGTGTATGTGTATAATATACATACCCCACCTACATACAAATTTATACCCAGAAGTGAGCTAAATCTGACAAAACCTCCCAAAATCTCTTTTTGAGGATGTCCTAATTTGCAAATCAGTATTAAATAAACGAAATAATGAAATATATATATATATATAAAAAAATAATGTTTTCTTGGCAGAATGTTAAGGTGTTCTGGGTTTCTACTAAGGGTGTTGCTATGTGGTTTGTTCTGGATGGTTTCTAGGGCAATGTTACCATGTTTAGAGTGTTTTTAATATGTTGCTGTGCGAATAAATCAAAGCTGCCTGATGTTACTGAATGAAATGTGGACCCAGGACAAGCTATAGGACTGTGAAGCTTTGGGGGTGTTGATGGACTCGATCTACTCCATCTGTGTTTTGATCATCTTTCTGAATCCAATGCAAACATAGTCTTTGACAAAAATACGATTTTATCAGTTTTGTGCTCAAAATGTTTTTTTTTAATTATGAAACCCACATTCAAGTGTTGATAAAAAAGAAGCTAGAATTAAACAGGTTTTATTCTAGCTTCTAGAGGGTCTGTTCTATCTTTTGATAAATATGTTCAGATATTCATAAATGTTCTGGGGGCCATGAAACTTGTGTAAAAAAAAAATGCTGGCGGTGGCTGGCAACTTTTTCCAAAAGCACTGCTTAATAAGGAAGTTAATAAGGAATTTGCATAACGACTGCTGTTTGATGTATTGTGGTTTTGTCTATTGATCACTGAAATTACAGATTCATTTTGGTGTTAATCGTGAAACGCACAATTCCAGGTCTGAGGATTACGGTAATGATCAGCCGTGAGCTCTATGATGATCTTGTTATAAATGACTTATTGATGAAATTCAGGCTAATATCCAAGTCTGTGTCTGTCAAGAGTCTGGAGTCTGTGTGTCAAAGAAAGCAGAAAAAAAAACACTACAATACCTTGTTAAACCACTTTGCTGTCAGTAAGTGCCGTTATGGCACTTACTGACAGATTCTGATAATTATCCAAGCTGACATTCAAAAGCAATCAATCCGCCTGTCAATCATGTGTCAGTCCAGCCCCCAGCACCTGCTGCCCACTCCCCTTCCTATGTGTGTGTGTGTGTGTGTGTGTGTGTGTGTCAGAACCGCTCATAAAAACGGGACATTAAAGAAGGCCTCATGGGACACATAATCTGCAAATTGTTCCCAGACACACCCAGTCCAGCACAAAATATAAATTCAAATGTATGATAAACTTTACGCTTAATCTCAGTAATATTTTTTTTCCCTATGGCACAGAATGACCTCAGGATCAAAGAGGCCAAAGGTCAAGAGGTGCGTGATGAAACCATGGCAACAGTGATGTCCCCAAAGGACAATGCTGGGGTATAATTTCTCCTTCATTCTCTAGGCATATTATCCATGCACATATAAATAAACAGAATAAAACTGCCTTTGTATTACAAGCAAATTTGCAAGTATTATTTTTTTAATCAACTGTCCACTTTTACACTCCAGATGTTTAGGGAGTTCCATAATTAGGGATCCCATTTTTCTCTCCTTTTTTTCTTCTAAATTATTTACTTGAAGTAACCCATTAATGTTATAACCTCTACATAAAAAAATAAATAATAAATAATACATTTAATTAAAAAAAATATTATATTTTAAGAACATTTTCAGTGTGAGACTGCTAAAGGAATATTGTAGCTTTTCAAAATATTCACATCAATCAATTATTATATATTAAAAAAGAGGTGGGTCTGATTGGTCTGGTAGTCGTTCTAATACTGAATATGGATCAGAGTTAGAATGTCCTGAAGGGAAGAGGTCTTCAGTCAAGATACTCTGAGCCGTGATTTCTGGGCTTTTTGTTTATGCATGTGTGTGATTTCAGTGTGTAAGTGTAGTGTATCAGCACTGTAACTGGAAGCTAAGATTCAGGGTGTGTATGTGTGTGTCTGACCCTCATCTGTCACCTCACGTCACCTCTCATCCAGACACTACTAACAGAGTTTGTTCCAGCCAGCCAATGTGACAGACTGAACAAACAGAGTTCAGATCACAGTGAGCAAGAGAAACATGAAACATTTGAATGTGTGTGTGTGTGTGTGTGCCTGCATTGCCAGAAGTGAGGGGAATTAATTATGAAGAATAAGTAGGTCTGGTGGGCGTGGCCCTCCCTGGATCAATGAACCAATCAAATGACCCGTTTTCAGTCCCTAACCATCTAGCTTCGCAATTATTAAGCTGGAATTCATAGTGTTCTCCTTAAATGACAATGACGGGTTTCCTGAGGTCAGCATCTATGAAGGACCTACATTACAAAATTATTTGCTTATAGCTCACAGGCAGCTGTGATCATGATCACTTATGTGTGTGTGTAAGGGACGGGTGATGTGTGGTGTTGCTTTGTCATGTGACATGATAAGAAGTGAAGGCAGAGTGCCTCAAACAAACAGAGGCGACCTTCATACTAACAGTGAAATGATGTGAATATTATTTTTATTTGTAATATTTTCTTATTTACTTTTAATTCTAACTTAACTTCAGTATATTTTGCCCTTGTCTGTCTGTCTGTCTATCTATCTATCTATCTATCTATCTATCTATCTATCTATCTATCTATCTATCTATCTATCTATCTATCTATCTATCTATCTATCTATCTATCTATCTATCTGTCTATCTGTCTGTCTGTCTGTCTGTCTGTCTGTCTGTCTGTCCGGGACCACTGTATATAAAATACAGTTTCTTTTAATACATTTACTCAATTTACTAATCATTTATATGTGGGAACAACATAATATTAGAACAACCAAGAAATGCTTTGGCATGTACAAAACAAAAATGTTAATGTCAATACATCACATTAAAACTGATTTATTTACAAGGTTTAAAAGGTACAATATAAAAGACTAATTCAAATAAGGCATTCTATTGTACTATCCTTATTAAATGAATTAAGAAGAATATCTGGTTGATGAAGATAAAGGTACATTGTGTTCACATCCCTTTGATCATGCGACCGTTGAACACTGTCCTTTTGAACATTCGCCCACTTGATGTGTCCCTGTGTGTTCTAGAGGCATCAACATTACATTTTCATGAAGATGATACTCTATCCAGGAACAAATATTAGACAGAGCAAAGTCGTAAATGCCAGACTCCCAGCGGACCCCTGAGTCAACGGGGACTGACTGCTGATTATGAGTCTGTCACTCAAACAGAGATATACAGTGATTTTTAGACTTAAGTTTTAGATAAATGTCATGCATAATAAATCATGCATGTGATCTGATAAAAAAAACAATGCTTAATGTTTATTAATATTAATGAATCAATTAGCTCTGCTTTGTTGCTGCCTTTTGAAAGGTTGTGCATGTCGGCATATGTGTGTGTGTGTGTGTGTGTGTGTGTGTGTGTGTGTGTGTGTGTGTGTGTGTGTGTGTGTGTGTGTGTGTGTGTGTGTGTGTAAGACACTCATTCCTGCCAAAGTGAGTTTATGAAATGTAATATTCGTAATTCGGGGCGGCAGTGGCTCAGTGGTTCATGTAGGTTGTCTACAAACCGAAAGGTTGGTGGTTCAATCCCCGGTTCCACTTGACCAAGTGTCGAGGTGTCCATGAGCAAGACACCTAACCCCAGCTGCTCCCGACGAGCTGGATGGCGCCTTGCATGGCTGACACCGCCGTCGGTGTATGAATGAGTGAGTGAATGGGTGAATGTGAGGCAATGTAAAGCGCTTTGGTGGCCATAGGTCTGTGAAAGCGCTATATAAATGCAGTCCATTTACCATAATATATTTTGTTTGTTTCTGTTCTCTTGCCAGATTTTTTTTTCTTTTTTGTTTGATATATTTAGCATCAAGTAAACAGAAAAACCTGTAGCTTCTTAGGGTTATATTCGTTTTCTGCCTAAATTTCACATAAAAACAAGCTGTAGTTGGTCATTTTGCATGTCATTCAGATGGCCTCTTCCTATCTAAATGGGTTGTACTTGGCCAGAATAATCTTCAAAGCAGACCAGACTTCATGCGGTTAGTTGAAAGCCAGGCTCTGCGACATGTGACAATGCTATTCAAAAAGTCATCTTGAAATGCAGATTTACATGTGACTGTTTGATTATATTCACAGCTAGGATAATCACTACATCTTATGGCTCTCGCACACAAATAAAAGACATAGAATGGCACCCCCTT